>NC_139711.1:19074877-19414911 GCF_964188405.1 Protomyctophum parallelum | reverse complement strand
TGTATTTTTGTGTGAAGGGCAGCCTTTGTGGTGAGTTTTCTGAGTATACTGTATCTGTGTGAATGTGTCTCTTTGTAAAAAAAAAGGAGGAAAAACGATATGCACATCGCAAGTTTTTATACGGTGCTGGACCCCCGAAAAAGTGATCAAATGAAGAAAAAGTGGAATGGCCGCACGCGATATCCCCCCCCCCCCCCTGCCCCTGCCCACACCAGCTGGGAAAAACTGTGAGGTTGGTTAGGATAAGGAGGCATCTCCCCAGAGGGTCCCAGATTAGTGGCGAGGTGCCAACCGCATGACATCCTGGGTAAACACTGTCAGCAAACAAACGTACTAGGAACACCCACTCTCCCACCTCCTCCCGTGACTCACACTGAGTGCCATACCACGCACGCACGCACACACGCACGCACCTTGATCACAACGTGTGCGTGATCAGGAGACACATTAAAATATGTACAGGTATGTGTATATGTAATTTTTCAAATGCCTTTAATTATACGTGTGTTGAGCATTGAGCTACTAATTTAGACTGAAGTAAATTACAGCAGGTCATGTTTTGCATGTTGTGGAATTGTAAACATGCTGAAAAACCAACATTATATCAGTATTCTGACATTAACCTGAGGGCCACATTAAGTGAAGGTGGGGGGCCGCATGATGTGGCCCCCGGGGCCGCTCTGCTCCACACAAGCTCATACTAGCGCATCCAGCCAGTACACATCAACAACGGACACTCCACCACTTAGTAACGCAGTACACATCGACAACGGACACTCCACCACTTAGTAACGCAGTACACATCGACAACGGACACTCCACCACTTAGTAACACAGTACACATCAACAACGGACACTCCACCACTTAGTAACACAGTACACATCAACAACGGACACTCCACCACTTAGTAACGCAGTACACATCGACAACGGACACTCCACCACTTAGTAACACAGTACACATCAACAACGGACACTCCACCACTTAGTAACACAGTACACATCGACAACGGACACTACACCACTTAGTAACACAGTACACATCAACAACGGACACTCCACCACTTAGTAACACAGTACACATCGACAACGGACACTCCACCACTTAGTAACACAGTACACATCGACAACGGACACTCCACCACTTAGTAACACAGTATGCATCGAGAGAGAGAGAGAGAGAGAGGGAGAGAGAGAGAGAGATGCAGAGGGCAGCGCATGCAGTCAGCGCCGGGCCGGGCCAGGCCGGCCGGCGTTCCAGCGGGAGCAGTTTAGACCAGAGAGACAGTCACTCAGCGAGCTCATTGAGTCTGGATGCTATCGGGCATCCCTCGTGACCGAGGCCAGCGGGGCAGGGGTGGAATGTAACTAAGTACATGTACTCAAGTACTGTACTTAACCCATGAAAACGATTATGAAAAATGTCTTCTAAATGTAATCTAATGTAAATCTAATGTTTCGATGTCAGTGTCGCTCAGCCTTTTTCACATCAAGGACCCCAGAATTATCTGTATTAGGCCGTAGACCCCCATCTGAAAATATGTAGTTCCAGGGACCTCCAGAAGCAAAGATTTAAGTTAAAAACGTTCACTCTTCCGCGTCATCAGTACCTGAGGCGGGGTTGGCGAAAGGGCCTTTCTGTGGGCCTTTCTGTGGTGTATGTGTGTATGTGCACACAAACTCTGTCCTACAAAAACATTAAATGCCGTCGACAACGAATGGACTATTTTGAGTGTTATTAGTATAAACACAAACATTGCGTAACACAAACATTGAAGACGATGGTGAAGACGCAGATGCTGAATGGCCGGAATGAGATGTATGATGATAAGAACGCCCCTCACTTCACACGGGGGAGATTTCTTTTTCACTCTACTCGATTATTAGCATTTTCTTTTACCTCTACTCCACTACATCATCACAGGGCCTACATGGAAACAAGAGCGCATTTTGGTGTACTCTGTCGCCGTTTGTTACATTTTTCTCTAATAAACTATTCAATCAATCAAAAAAAACCATCTCAGAGGCAAATATTGTACTTTTACTCCACTACAATTATTTGAAAACTTAAAGTTACTAGCTACTTTGTAGATTTTGATCATTATTCAAAACATACAGTAACCACTTCAGCCCTATATTATAAATTTGAAAATAGCAGATCTACAAGCTCACAATGTGTCGTAGATCTACTATTTTCTAAATAAATGTTTTGAAAACTTTGAATGTAGGACATTCTGCATAATGAGTACTTTTGGTACATTTTTATGACAATCCTTTTGGACTTTTACTTGTAACGGACCATTAATTTTACTTTTACTTGTAATGGACGACGTTTAATCGGCCTCAGGTCTTCAAGGGATAAAGAAAATGACAGAGGATGAACAACAGATGTAGGGCAACACTTTCTGTATCCCTGCTCTGTTCATCGCTGCGTGGAGAAGAGAGGAGAGCTATAATATTGAGCAGGGGAGATAGATAAGCATGTCACCCTGTGCCATGGCCCTTGTGTCAGACTTAGCAGCACACTCACAGTTTCCAGGAAGTGTGCGCCAGTCACAAGACCATACAAGGCCTAGGAATGGTGTGGCTGGACGTCACCGCGGGAATCACCGTTTCAGCTTACCAGTTGATGTCTTAAAACAGTAGTGGGGGTGGAAGTGGGGACCGGGGACCCCCAGGGGTCCTCGAGGGAGTTCCAGGGGGTCCCCAGCTAAATGATAGTTAGGAACCAAATTGACTTTTATATGGATCTCTAACTAAACCAAATGGCCCCTAATGGGTCCATTTGGTTCTATTTGTATTCCATTATAAATTGGGGGTCCCAGAGATAGAAATGCCATTAAATAGCGGAATATGTAGCCTAACTAATGCATGTCAAACTGGGGGTCCTTGAAATGATAATGGTTGAAAATCACTGTTAGAGACGTATAAATCTTCTCTCATGGGGGTCCCTGGCATATCTTGGGGTCCGGTCCGCAGGCAATTAAGTGTCAATTTGGGTGTCCTTGACATGAAAAGGTTTGGGAAACAGTGGTCTAAGACAGTGGTTCCCAAAGTGGGGTCCGGGGACCACCGGGGGTACTTAGGGGAGTTCCAGGGGGGACCCAGCTAAATGATAATTTGGAACTAAATGGACCCTTATGGGTCTGTAACTCAGAGTGTACAAATGGAACCAAATGGACCCGTTCCATTTGTACGATCTCAGAGTTAAATTAGCATTGATTTTACAATATAAATTGGGGGTCCCAGAGATAGAATGCTATTAAATGGGGGGTCCGTAGACTAATGCATGTCAACTTGAAATTAAACTGGTTGAAAATCACTGAAAATCTTCTCTTATGGGAGGTCCCTGGCATATCTTTTCAAATGGGGGTCCGCGGGCTGATTAATGTCAATTTGGGGGTCCTTGACATGAAAAGGTTTGGGAAACAGTGGTCTAATATAAGAGCTATAAATGACGGCCGATAACTTGTCGCTGCGTGACAGCCGTGATACGCTTGAAGCGGTTCAACCTTTTCAGTGCTCTCGTGATGCAGGTGAAGTGTCTGTCAATGACGTTTTTGTTTCAGATTTCTTTGTGTCATTATTCGTCATTTGACCCTACCCCTTTCTGTTGACGCATTGAGACTTGAAGCAACACTTCAACAGCGAACATCACCACAAACGTATGTATAGCTAGTATATATAATGTATGAATGAATGGACCATTGTTAAGCGCTTTGAGTAAGCACGTAGTCGTAGTGCATAGATAAGCGCTATAAAAATGCAATCCATTATTATTATTATTAGTAGCCACACTCGGGTCATTTTGGGGATTTCTATCGGCGCTAGTGTGACCACAGTACGAGTTGTTTGCCAGTATTGAATTCCGAAATAGCCAATCTACAGTACAAGCACATTACTGTAGTCAGATCTGCTATTTTCAGCACGCAACACTAAATCGGTCATTAGAATGACCTCTCAGTCTCCACTTGTGTGCTTTGTAAGCAGGGGTGTTTTAAGGTACAATGTTGGCTGCACAAATGTGCTATGCCTGCCTATGCGGTAAATATAATGTTTATGGAGCAAGCTGTGCTGCTGGCATGAGCTGGACTCAACGGCAGATGCTCGTGTTGAGACCTTTTGATCTTCAGATGATCATTGATGACAATCAGACAATGGTGAACAGCATCTGTGCCAATGCTCCATAAACACCAATGTGTGCAGTACTGTATTGCTGACTTCGTCCACTAAAACTATGGCGAAGAATATCTGTTGACTACCTTTTTTTCCACTGACGAAAACGGAATGAAAACTTCATCAAAACTAAGCTATGACGACTAAAACTAAGACTAAATATATTGACAATTTCGTCAAACAAATAGACTAAAATTTTAGGGAGGGGAGAATAGATCCAGTAGAGTTTTAGAGTTTTATTAGGATCCCCATTAGCTGGTGCATAGCAGCATGCAGCTAATCTTCCTGGGGTCCACAACTAAACCCACAGTAGAACTAAAATCAGCCATTACGATCAGGCTTTCGACTAAAATCGTATTGCACAATTGCTATTGTGCTTGCATATTGTAATAGCTGTTTTTGTTTTGTATCGATTCTACAGTTAGGACCCTCTCAAAAACGAGATACTATATCTCAATGGGGTATTCCTAAATAAAGAATTTCAGACAAACAACATGATATTTAGTTGACTAAAACTAGACTAACACGAAAACATTTCAGTTGACCAAAATGTGACTAAAACTGAATGAAAATGAATCCAAATGACTGACAAAAACGAAATAATTCTTTTTTGTCGAAATTAACACTAGTGTGCAGTCCAACTATGAGCAGACTTCTGACAGCAACTACAGATCCCATAAAGCCCCCCGTGGCAGAAACTACAGATCGCATAAAGCCCCCCGTGGCAGAAACTACAGATCCCATAAATAAAGCCCCCATGGCAGAAATGCTAATACAAATCACTGCCAGATCAGATCAGTAACTAGACCAGTGTATGAGAAGTGAGAACCGCCATGTAAATGTGTAAATGTTTATGTCCCTGTCTGCCTACTGGCTATGATGTCACCCTGACAACCAATCAACAAGCAATAAAACCATGGCATGGCCGTCCGTCCGTCCGGGCTATCTTAAAGGAGAATTCCATGCTAGAAGGCTTTCTTACCTTTGTTTGTAGTTGTTACGTCCCCACCAAAGAGGTCCAGGTCTTATTTTGTGCAAAAGTTGGCTATTTCCCCTAATATAAGCCCTCAATGGGGGTTGGGTTTTGTGCTAATTCGCTTATTTCCATTTAAATAAGTAGTAAAGTGTGCCGCTTAGGATAACATTATGAAGAGGATATATAAAAATAAAAATAAAATTTGAGCGATGGAAATAAGCGAATTAGCACAACACCCCAATGCCCCATTCAATTCAATGCAATTCATTGAAGGCTTATGGTAGGGGAAATAGCCAATAATGCGCTTTTGCACTAAATAACACCTGGACCTCTTTGGTGGGGCCGTAACAACAACTACAAATAAAGGTAAGAAAGCCTTCTAGCATGGAATTCTCCTTTGACGCAAAAAGAGATCGCATAGCCTGTGGCAAAAAATGTTAACGGCTTCAATTTGACAAAAGTGAAACATCTGCTTAGTCAGTCTCTGCATATGTCAACGCTTATTGCATTTTCCCCCCCCAGATCAGTTGGTCAAACCACTGAGGAGATGAAGGCATGAGGATGGACAGAGTCTTAATAGTGACAGATTTCACAATAATGACTTTATGATCCGCTTTGGGAAAAGTGCAGAAAGCTGCGTCAGGCAGTCTGCATACCAGTGATCAATGCCTGTGTGTCATTTTAATTTCAGATCGATCGCACAACCCACCGAGGCCTCGAAACATTTACGAGGACATTCAGAAAGGACAAAGTGACCATATTTTTGACTTCATTTAATTTTATAGTAGGATTATGTTATATGACAGAACATTTTTAGAGCATTGTGAAGTCTTTATTTACTCTTTTTAAACACTGTCTGACGGACAGTGGCAACGATAATCTGAAACTGTGGATTTAACACCTGCTAAAAAAGAAAGTGCGCACAGTAGTTTCACAGTTCCACACCTGACATGGCCCGTGGCATTATGCACCCACATGATGCCCCACCCTTAACTTGATGATTAAGTTGAAACTGTAGCAGCTGTGTTGGACAGTGTTGGACGGACGCGCAGATATTATGGGGACCCGAATGGGTGAGCTTCATTTTTATTGGCTTTTATCGATGTGGGTCTCGACACGTCATCACGCAGTACCTTTTCGTTTTCAGGACTACAAATACACAAAAATGAAAATGTACCCATTTTTTTGGCATCCATCTATTCTATTTATTTATTTATTTTTCATTTCACTACGCCTTTAGCATTGGTCCGGTTCCTATAGCAATGCCCCACCGTTCAAACTATGGGATTGCAAATATAATCTCAGTGCAAACCAATTGAAAGGATTTTCAAACCTCTATAAATCGGACTCCAGGATCACTGTCCTTTGTGGATTTTCTGCCATCCACCATCCACATTTCGGATTAAATGTTTGCCTTTGTACCGTGACGCTGCCGCCATGCAAAAGCTTCTGACGAAAGGTAAACAGTATGTGCTTGAGGGGCGGGGGGGGCACTGGGAACTGGGGTTTATGCTAACAGCTAGCGGTAGAGATAGAGTTAATGGGTTAAGACTCATATAAATATAATCTAATGTGGGTACACCGATTCCCTGGTGGGACATGTCCTTACCTGTACCAGGAAGATGATAAGGAAGTAGAAATTGGCGATCCTCCTAAACTGTTCAAATAGGTTCTTTGGCAGAAAGTTCCACACGGTGTACTGGGGAGAGAGAGAGAGAGAGGAGGGGGGGCATGAAAGATAGAATTAGCTGACACAGAAATTAGGGACCACATAATTGTAACAGACACCGACAGGATTCAGCGATCATGATCATTTTCCATGCCGAGGAGCTGTGTTCTTCCAAGGTACAGTATAGGTACAGTATAGGTCAGGGTGGGCAACTTGGACCATGGAGAGGGCCACTATATTTATAAGGTACAGTATTGTCAGGGTGGGCAACTTGGACATGGAGAGGGCCACTATATTTATAAGGTACAGTATAGGTACAGTATAGGTCAGGGTGGGCAACTTGGACCATGGAGAGGGCCACTATATTTACAGTATAGGTCAGGGTGGGCAACCTGGACCATGGAGAGGGCCACTATATTTACAGTATAGGTCAGGGTGGGCAACTTGGACATGGCCACTATATTTACAGTATAGGTCAGGGTGGGCAACCTGGATATGGAGAGGGCCACTATATTTACAGTATAGGTCAGGGTGGGCAACTTGGACATGGAGAGGGCCACTATATTTACAGTATAGGTCAGGGTGGGCAACTTGGACCATGGAGAGGGCCACTATATTTACAGTATAGGTCAGGGTGGGCAACTTGGACCATGGAGAGGGCCACTATATTTACAGTATAGGTCAGGGTGGGCAACTTGGACATGGAGAGGGCCACTATATTTACAGTATAGGTCAGGGTGGGCAAGTTGGACCATGGAGAGGGCCACTATATTTACAGTATAGGTCAGGGTGGGCAACTTGGACCATGGAGAGGGCCACTATATTTACAGTATAGGTCAGGGTGGGCAACTTGGACATGGAGAGGGCCACTATATTTACAGTATAGGTCAGGGTGGGCAAGTTGGACCATGGAGAGGGCCACTATATTTACAGTATAGGTCAGGGTGGGCAACTTGGACATGGAGAGGGCCACTATATTTACAGTATAGGTCAGGGTGGGCAACCTGGACCATGGAGAGGGCCACTATATTTACAGTATAGGTCAGGGTGGGCAACTTGGACCATGGAGAGGGCCACTATATTTACAGTATAGGTCAGGGTGGGCAACTTGGACATGGAGAGGGCCACTATATTTCCATACTCACTCCAGAGGGCCACAGTGCATTTTACTGTCGTAGCAGAAATAGCCGATCTACAAGCTCAAAACGAATTATTCTTTGCTTTTTTTAATTAGAAATTTAGAATCCTGAAAAGTAAATTTTTTATTGATTTTCAAATGCATTTAGTTTTACTTATGATAACTATGAACTAAATACAAATACATTGGATGCATGTTCTCCCCGTGTCCCCTAGGGTAGATAAAACATGCAGTAATCCTGGTCTCTAAACTACCTCCTCCCTGGCCAGCCGGGGCGCCTGATGGAGGGTAAAGGAACTGGTCGAAATAACGTGTTCCTTCCACGCGCTACTTCCGGCCGGGGAAATTCCCCTCCGTCAGGTGAAAAGAAGCAGCTTGGACTCCTCATGCATAGAAGGAGGCATGAGGTCAGTCCGCTGCCCCCCCAGGTTGGCAGAGGAAGTGTAGCGCCCAGGATTACATTAGATAATTGGCACTGGGTGAAAAGAAAACTGTGTTACAAAATTGTGGGATAAAAAATTTAAGTAAAAAATTAAAATAAAAAATACATTGGACACGAAAAGACAATAACATTTAATGTAATACTAATCATTAAGTACTAGTCATTTAATACTAGTCACTAAGTATAATTAAAGCGGATCATGTTTGCATGTTTGGAATTGTAACAGCTGAAATCAATCAGTATTCTGATATTAACCTGCAGGCCGCATTAAGTGAAGGTGGGGGCCGCATGTGGCCCCCGGGCCACCAGTTGCCCAGCCCTGGTATAGGAGGAGGCTTGAGAGAGGGGATTTGATGTGGCCGATAGTCCCCAAACCCTGCATGTATTATTCCCCTTGATGTGAGGAGGGGTGGTGGTGGGAGTCAGTTGATGAGAGTGCTGGTGGGGGGTCTGAGAGAGAGAGAGAGAGAGGGTGGCTGGCTGGGTGTTCTGTGCCTTCCCTCTGATCTGCCGTGGCAGCTGGGAGCCGGGACCTCGGGTATTCCAACCTTTTGGAGACTCACCTTTAATGCCACCTGCCCTGAATAGCCAAACCGAGTCACCGAGACATTGGTGGCAGATTTGTTTATATTTTATCTTTTCACCCCCATATAAGAAAAAGTCCTTCTGCACACCTACAATGGACAGGTGCGTCGGATAACTGGAATTGATAAGTAGAGAAAAAAGAATCCCGCACACTATCTTCACTTGAGTTTAGATTTATTGAGCAACGTTTCGGTTGTCAGACCCCCCCCCCCTCCCATTTGTTTTCCTTGGCTTTTTAGTGACACACAGGACTCACATATACTCACAGGGGGGCAATAGTGACACTTTAATCCGCCAAAAGTGCAGGACAAATCCAGAAAATGATCTTGGAGTGGTAACTTAACACCCCCAAACAACACCGCACAGGGGTTGTAAAACACACCCTCTCTCACACAAAATAAAAGGTCCTGGAAGGTGGAAGAGATGGCTGCATGGGAGAAGTGTGGAAATGCAGTGGCAGCAGAACACCACCACCACCACCCATCTCATCATTTTGCCGTTGAAGCTAAAAAAAGAGTAATGTGAAAAGATGTACTCTGTGTGTGTGTGTGTGTGTGTGTGTGTGTGTGTGTGTGTGTGTGTGTGTGTGTGTGTGTGTGTGTGTGTGTGTGCGCGTGTGCGTGCGTGCGTGCGTGCATGCGTTGAAGACGGGAGAAAAGGAGCGGTTGGGATGATGGAAGGCGGAAGCAGGGCAGAGTAAACACTAGTGGCCAGGGTAATTAAAGACTGTTTACACTGACACGCCGAAGGGGCGGCAAATTGATTGCACACCCCCTTCCTTGCCCTGGACCCCCCTCTGCACCATAATAAATCCCACAAACCCCACCAACCACCATCCCCCCCCCCCCCCCCCCCCCCAGTAATGACAACGCCACCCGTCAGATCCATAACCCAAGCCTGAAGGCCCTTATTGCTGACAAGGGCAGAGCAAGCCTAGATATACTTCGCTGCATGGCGTGGCGTGTACCAATAAAAAATAGCCAATCTACAAGCTTTGCGATGCCTTGCAGCGCCATGCGTTGTGAACTTGTAGATTGGCTATTTCTTCGGAGCGCAACGCCGGCGGCACGCTACTGGGTGCAAATACAGCCTACAGGGGTGGAGGAAGGCAGCATCAGAGCCACGGGGAAGGGAGAAAGATTCTCTATTCTTAGAATTAAAACACATTCAGGAACCCCTATTGGTGTTCTAAGCATTATGTTAAAAAGAATAGCAGATCTACAAGCTCATAGCGCGGCACCGAGTGCCACACTACGAGCTTGTAGATCTGATTTATTTTAAATCGTGAAAATGTGTCGCAAATTTGGAATATATATTCTTTCAGAGAGAACATTTTTAACTCAAATCTTTGCTTCTGGGGGGGGGGGGGGGTCCCTGGAACAACATATTTTCAGATGGGGGGGGCAGTGTCCTTGACATGAAAAAGGTTGAGAACCATTTGACATAGAAACACATTATTTAGAAGACATTTTGTCAGGTCTAAATGGGTTAAGCTCGGAGGTGTTGATGAGCGGTCTTACCTTGGAGGACACTATCCTGTTGTCACAGAACTTGGGCTGGATGATGGTATCGGTGCCGTACTTCCGATGCCCAACGTAGATGGTTCTGCTGGTGAGACCAGCTGGGCTTCCTCCACCAAGCTGGAGGAGGGACAGAGAGGAGAGGAGAGGAGAGGAGAGGAGAGGAGAGGAGAGGAGAGGAGAGGAGAGAGCAATAAGAGGGGTAATTAGATCTAGACACTTTTCAACATACGAGCAAGAGGTTATAAATGGGCCAAGCTGGGAAGAAGAGGCGCAATCTCATGAACCAGCAGAAAACAATGGGAGTGCGGGGCTATAAATGTGCATCATACGCAAAAATATCAAACCCAAGCATAACTTTTAAGCTAAACGACCATTTGCTTGTGTCTCCCACCCCCCCCGTTTGGGGGGAATTCGACGGAAACAATGAAGCTTGCTTCTTTCACTGGTGCATCGTTATTTCAGGTGCAGCAAAACCTTTTTATTATTATAAAATTGTGAATTTCCCGTCAGTCAGTCACGCCCCATATATGCCCCGTGAGTCGTGACATCACGTGATCAATACGTCATCAATATTAATATTTAGGGCGCTGTGGCTCAGGAGGTAGAGCAGGTCCCTGGGTCGGCGGTTCGAATCCCGGCTCTTCCTGTCCACATGTCGAAGTGTCCTTGGGCAAGACACTGAACCCTACATTGCCTCCAATGAGTCGGTCGGCGTTAGCTCGCCACCATTGGTGTGTGAATGTGGGGAGTGAGGACGCTGGCGTCGACTGTTCGCCGCTTCACCTCCCAATGTATGAATGATGAATGAACCATTGTAAAGCGCTTTGAGCACTTGGAAAAGCGCTGTAAAATTGCAATTCATTATTAAGCCCATATATGGAGATCCCTGATGTCATCAATATAGGCCAGCAACTTCCATCAAACTTCAAACTCTTAGATTTAATCTCCAGCAGCCAGCGAAAACTAGAGTTCTCAACAGAAAAATACAGCCCGAAAATTAAGGCCCGGCCCTACCTGGGCCCTCATCAAACCCTTTACACTCAAGACACCCCCGCTGCCACCATTAGATCTCCATATATAGTATGGAGCTGACCTGTTCTGACACTCCACATTGATCTGATCATCAAACCCTGTACACTCAAGACACGCCCCATGTCCAGTACAGAATTCATTCCATATGTTGATCTGACCCCCCCCCCCCCCATGCCAAAGCGCCAGCGCTCGCCCAGCAGTCTGCTGCGTCTGCTAAATGCCTAAATTGTAAATTGTGCTGTCACCCAGGCTGATGCGTGCACACGACCTCGCTCTTTAGGGCCCTCAGGCGTCTTACTGGATATATATATATAATTTATATGTATTAACAGTTTAATCTCCGTCAAATTAGTGATATGAAAACGGATCGCAATGCTCCACAGCCTAGATGTGCTTGTTGCGCAATCCTCAGTGTTGCACAACAGTGACACGTCATCGAAAATATTCCTCCCCCGTTTAGATGTTCTGGCTGTTGTGGCTATTGTTAGCTGCTATACACACACATTCACAACAACATCCAGTCCGTCTGTAAAAGTGGTCCGGGCGCTATAAACGATGGGCACATTTTATTAATGGATTAAATAGGCCCGGGCCCTTAAAGGTGTTAACAAGTAGTAAATCTGAAATGGGGTCATCTGCGAGTATAGTCCTTTTTTTTTTAAACGATATGAACCACCCAGGTGTAGCATAGTCAGTCTGATCACAACCGCTATTGGAACTTGTTCTTTGTTGGATTAAATGCTATGCATCGTCAAGAACCAAACTATTAGCATGTCCACCAAGGTGTGGAACACCTTGGTTTTGTTTCTAGTAGAATGTGTGGTTGAATTGTGTTTCACATATAAGGGACAAGTATGACATGTGTCAGTCAGTGGGCCAGTCTACAGTATAAAGTATGACATGTGTCAGTCAGTGGGCCAGTCTACAGTATAAAGTATGACATGTGTCAGTCAGTGGGTCAGTCTACAGTATAAAGTATGACATGTGTCAGTCAGTGGGCCAGTCTACAGTATAAAGTATGACATGTGTCAGTCAGTGGGCCAGTCTACAGTATAAAGTATGACATGTGTCAGTCAGTGGGCCAGTCTCCAGTATAAAGTATGACATGTGTCAGTCAGTGGGTCAGTCTCCAGTATAAAGTATGACATGTGTCAGTCAGTGGGCCAGTCTACAGTATAAAGTATGACATGTGTCAGTCAGTGGGCCAGTCTACAGTATAAAGTATGACATGTGTCAGTCAGTGGGCCAGTCTACAGTATAACATGCGTGCTGTACTGCACTTGTGCTGTACAAGCCCTGATCCCTGGCCTTTGTGTGTGTGGAGGACTCCCAAAAATATATGTATTTGGCCGTGGAACCCCATCTCAAAATATTTGGTTCCAGAAGCAAAGATTTGAGTTATATATGTTTGCTTTAAAAAACACACACACACACACACACACACACACCAAGGAACAGCAATGTCCGTGTTAACCTATGTGACTATGTGTGTGGCTATGTGACTATGAGTAGCAGTAGGGGCAAAAGTGGCACTGTTGCCAGAAACAGAGAGAGAGAGAGAGAGATAGTGCTGCACTGTTGCCTGCTAATGAGAGAGAGAGAGCGAGAGAGAGAGAGGGGGGGGGGGGGGAGTTGCACCACTCAGTTCACACAGGTGTGATTTTTTAATAAACCCCAGAGCTGGGTCTCATGCGCGGGCCGGCCTCATGCAAGCAGCATAGAAACCAAATTAAAAACCATCAGGCTACATGGGGGGGGGGGGGGGATAAAGGGCCACCTGGACACATTTGCCGTCTGTCTGTCCGTCTTCTGAAGACAGGTTGGATAAAAGAACCGCCTCAGACACTCGGGAAGCTAATTAATCCATGGGAGGAAAAGACATAGCCTACATAACTCACATTTACACCAATCATTTGATGCTCATTAGTGGTTAAAAAAAACAAAACAAAAAAAAGAGTCTTCACATACAATTTGGACTCGTTTCCTGCCGCCCCCCGTCCAGAGAGAGGAAGCCAACCTAGAACACACAGCATGGCTGGCGGGATATTGTGTCATGGGTGTGAGCGGCAGTGTTCACACCTCAGCGTGGCTGTGAAATCCGCCATGGGTCCACTGCCCACTCAACACATGCGTTCACTTCGCTTTAGGGCTGCAACTGTTGATTATCTTCCCAGCAGTTATTAGATCGGTCGCTTGTGTCTAAACTCGACATAATCGACGCAGGAAAAAAAATTATTTGTATAATTGACATGGGGACATTCAGGAATTTCAGGGACATCGCCATGTTGGGCTTGTGGTGGACATTTTTTGTCATTTTTTTAAGCTAGCCCTGAATGACTAACTCTGAGAGTGTACGACAGTTCCATTTGTACACTCTCAGAGTTACTCTAGTGGACTCATAAGTGCCATATAGTGTCATATAGTAAACCAGTGTCATACATAATCTGAAGAGAACCTGGAGACTCACATTCAGTAACTGGGTCTTATGATTAAAATAAGAACATTGTAATGGTGTGTAATAAAACTGAAAATCGTTGCTAAACGGACAAGGCCAAGTCTTGCACCGGACACATTTTGTACGTATCTGGACATATCGATGAGACCTGTAATGTAATTGATTAAAATTATGAGTCTGATTAACCTACAGTACATGGTGAGGACCTGCTCACAAATCACAACAGGTGACAAAGTAAAAAGAAATATTTAAAAAAATCCATTATTATGTTGAAAATATTGTTGTCGGATTGATCACATTGATTCGCTTCGGAGCAACTGTTTGCAACCCTAAACGCAGACGCAGGAGATCAGTAGAGGGAGGAAGAAACAGGAAAGCAAGAGGATGAGAGAGCAAAGGGAAGAAGGAGAGAGAGAGAGAGAGAGAGAGAGAGAGAGATGAAGTGCGGAACGGAATCCAAGGACACCGGTGAAATAATCCTGGTTGTGTCTATGATTAAAACAGTAGCCAGGCCCCAGCAGAGGCCATGAGCCAAGACCACTCCCTCCCTGGGAACTAAACCCACTCATCTGAAGAAGAAAAAATAAATAAAAATAAAACTGATTTGCAATGAATCAGACGCAGCAACACTTTGACAGCATGTCAGATACTAATTTAATAGTGAGGGGACGCACAGTTTCTTTAAACAGTGCAGACACAACACATCCCCTTTAATACCTGAAATAACAACATTAAGGCAGAAATGCAGCGATAGGATAAAAATAAGGCTGTCGTCTGGCAGAGGCATCATGGTTAATGCAAATTTCACGCTGCAAACGAGGAGCAATTTACAAAACAAATTAGCCCGGGTTGCAGGACACAAAGAGCTCTGGCATGGGCCCTTTGAGTGAGAAGTCAGGGAGTCACAGATAGTAGTCGGAACACTTAGGACTTGTGCTGTGCCAATGTTTCATCTACAGCCTGTCTCTGGACTCATTAAGCACGAGAAAAGCAGCCTCAAGGTTACGGCCGTGCTATAGGCAAACAAAAAGTATCTTTCATGCTGTAGTGTACAGTATAGGCTTAAATCTGTTGCTCAACCACCACAAACCGCCTGTAACTGCCAGGACACTGCAGTCTTTTTTTATTTTTTATAATTACTTTAGTGCAAGTAAATCACACATCGCATTGCGACGCATTGTGAGTTTGCAGATGGGCTATTAAGACTATTTTTGGCAAAAAAGGTTTTGTGAATAATGGAGGGGACCCAGGATAGACTCCTGGGGGACACTGGTGAAAAAAAAAGTATAATATATGTGTTTGTAAGTGGTAAAAATAGTAAATGGTCCAGGGTGGTAAAAGTTGAATGCAGTTTTTATCTTGAAAGCCTATTTTGATTTTAGTTGTAGTCAGTCTCTTGAATAGTTTTCATTTAGTTTTAGTCACATTTTAGTCACCTGGAATGTCTTAGTGTTAGTCTAGTTTTAGTCGACTAAATCTACAGTTGATTTAGTCGACTAAAATGTGTATGTGTATGTGTATGTGTATTTTACACTCGCTGAAAATAGCCGATCTACAAGCTCACAACACGTCACAGCAGACATGGTGGCCGAAAGTGGCATTACACCATGGGCCAAGCACTATGCATTGCACGCGTTCACTTGCCATGCTAGATACGTGAACGCCATGCTCCACACACAATGATATCAACGGCCCACTGGGCCCAGCGCGTTCACGTATGGCCCATAAGAAATCCCAGAATGCACTGTTTCCAACCCGGAAGAAGAACCCCTCATGCGCTGCATGGGGTGAGCAACTCAATGCAAGTGGATGAGAGGAGGAATCCGGTGACGTCTCTATTATATACACACACACAACTCTATGGTGTGACCTGAATGCGACGCCAATCAGCATCAGCTGCAGGGGTCAGACATACAGACACACACACACACTCCGTCACTCTTGGTTGGCACCGCTCAAAAAGCAGCAGAGCTGCCTTGTATTATATGATTTATATCCACTGGCGTACGGGAGGGGGGGGGGGGGAGCTCACTCACCCATAGCTAACATTTGAGATGAGCCCGGGGAGTGACAGCGTTGCTGTTGACTGAGGGAGAGGTCCATGTGCTCCAATGTTTACATTTTCAGTTCTGTTGCTCCCAGTCGGGAGTGTGGATTTACAGGCAGAGCAATGCGGAATGCGGCTATTTTCCAAATCGCAGGGGTGGGGGGGGCATATTAACCCATTCTGGGCGGGAACCCCTTTTGATGTTTAAAGCATTATGTTATACTTTAGCTATTGAAAAATAGCATATCTACAAGCTTGTAGATCTGATATTTTTTGAAAGATTGTGTAAATGTGGTGCAAACCTTTGTATACATTCCTTCAGAGTGAACGTTTTTAACTCAAATCTTTGCTTCTGGGGGGAGGGGGGAGGGGGGGGGTGGCTCGTAGCGAGTGGCACGCTATGAGCTTGTAGGTCTGCTATTTTTTTTAATGGATGAAAATGAGGAAAAGTTCACAATCAAATGGCAGCAACAGCTAAGAGGTGATTAGGGGCAGGGCGCGGGGGGGGGGAATCAATAAAACAAACATCCAATTTTCTCTGTCAGAAATAAAACCGTGCATTTAGAGAATTGACTGAGTGAGCTCGAAACTTTACATTAGATTATGGGGTCTAAAATGAAATTATGCACACATTGTAGAAATGAGCACAGCGCGGCAGCAGAGCGGGGCCTGGGTGCAGCACTCCCATTCAGAGAGAGAGAGAGAGAGAGAGAGACGAAGGCATCTGAGGCTGCATTCAGCCGCTGCCAAAAAACCTGGGACGATGACCTCAGCCTGATGACAGCGGCCCGCCCGGGTCCCTGTCACACCATGCCACCATTCACTCACTGTGACCCCCCGTGTCCCTCTCGCCACCGTCACCCTGCCGGTATGGGGTCAGCTGAACTCCACCGAGTGGTAAAAAATCGTGGACTAATCGTCAACAGGTCTGGGACTGGTCTGGAACTGTCGCCATCAGAAGCATCACCCTAAACCTGAGTGTAAGCGGTTAGGGAATGGGACGATGTCATAACAGGTAAAACGATCTGTGACAGATAGGCAAATTATAGGCAGACTGATGTTTAGAGGGTAGTCTCGCGTAGCCAGACAACTATTCCACAATCTCTGAATGCTATATATAGAGTCTGGAACTACACCTCCCGAAATCAGAATAAGGAAGCTGCTATTTCCGTTCACAAAAATATATTTTAAAATATATTTACTTTTTTTTCTTTCTGCTAAGCAACAAGCTATATACATGTATGCTTTAGATGTTTTCTATTTATATTAGGATGAGTTTGCGCAAACGGGCACTCAATGTTAAACCCCAGCTGCACGGGTCATAACTCCACGGTTCTGCCTGCAGTCCCACCACTTACAACTAGGGCCCAGTGCTTCAACGTTGGAAAGTTCTGGGGGCTTGGACACTGGGGACAACAAAAGGACTCGAAGGCTGAAGGATAGACCTCTGCAGGACCGGGTCAATGGGTTCAATTGGTTAAATCAAAGAGGAAACGCAAAGGTCTTCAGAGGTCTTCGTCAAATTACACCTGGTTTGTGGCTTCTTAATTCTTTTTTTAAATCCAGCATCCGTCGTAATTTCTTTGGATGTGCGCACTGCATGCACCACCTGTGCTGCATAGGATAATATTAATGAGGCTGCCACAGGTGGCACCATCCTCCTAATCCTGGTGGAAGTGTCTTGTCTTTTAAAGTGTTCTTGCCCTATAGGGAGAACGACTAAACATAGCCACGAGCAGTGTCTTTCAGAGACTAGATCAAGACCTATAGGAGAGTCGTGAGAAGATTTTAAATGGGTCATTAAATTATTCAAGAGCAATAGCAGTTATTTTACCAAAAGCGTTCCCCTGTAAACTGCAACATAAGCAGTGGTCAAGTAAAAAAAATTTGCTTGCTCAAATATGCTGGCAATCAGTCTAGGTCAGGTCACTGAACAAAAGGTCAATCAGTCTAGGTCAGGTCACTGAACAAAAGGTCAATCAGTCTAGGTCAGGTCACTGAACAAAAGAACAATCAGTCTAGGTCAGGTCACTGAACAAAAGGCAATGATGTAGGTCTGCAGAAAACAAGTGAACAGGGACCGTGCACACATAGACATCAAAGGGGGCTTCAGCCCCTGCCCTTGTACCCGTCTGTAAAACAACTGCCCTCTCCAGACTACGAATGCAGCATTTTGGTGAAAGAAATGCAAATGCCCCTCCATGCCATACCGGAAGGCAGCATTCAGGAGAATTGTTTGTTTTCCCCGAAGTCACCTGAACTAATTTGTTTCGAAATCCATGCCGTACACCGCATCTCCAGTAGATAAAGAGTGCAGGGTTGCGCCCCGAAAATAGCTGATCTACAAGCACTCAACGTGTCGCAGTGTGACGCGTTGTGAGCTTGTAGATCTGTTATTTTGGGCCAAAAAAAATGCCCTCTTACTGGATTTCAGCCCCTGCCCCTCTAACACTCTCTGCACGTGCCTGCAAGTGAAAACTCATGGCCAAAAAGCCAGGGTACTGAGCCCTGAGGGTACTGATGGCAACATGGGAACTGCTAAGAGCACACACAGTGTAGCAAAGGGGAAATATGTGTGAGAAATATAATATAAAAAGGTATAAGCTAACTTTAACATGGGCATTGTGCCATCCTCCACCTATTCTTCCCTCCTTTTCTGTCCTCTCCATCATACGTAGCACCGCTCAACTTCCTGAATGTCCCGCCTCAGCCGGGCAGGCAACCTGCCGCCCACCCTGGGCAAGACCTACGCTGTAAAGATAAAGACTATCATTTGTTTGGGCGGAAGTTGCAGGATTTTAGCGGAAGTATCACCCAAGGAAATGACGTTGATGCTTTACAAATCAAGTGTTGCGATTGGTCGGGAAAATATCCTATCCGGGGGAAATAAATCTGACGGATATTCCGGAGGATACATCCGCCGATAGCTTCTCTGCCTTACGTTGTGACCATCTTTTCGCAGATAAGTAAGCGTGGAACCGAGGCCACCTGCCGCCCAAAAAACAGAGAGTGGGGCTGAACGTACTCGTAGGGCTCGGCAATATATTAGCGACAATATATTATAGCAACATTATATTATCGACATATCACAACAAGACAATTTGAGAATGTTGGAAGGAAAAATAAAAAGTGCTTGTGTGTGTGTGTGTGTGTTACAGTAAAAGCAAGAAAACAGTAACAGCCCTGATAGAAATGTTTATTTTTTTTTAATGACAGCAACGGCCGACGATCGCCAGCAGGTGCCCCCCATAAATACACACAGTTAACACACACACACTATACTATAGTAACTATTTGTGGCAGTTGCTAGGTTACCGGAGCCTCATGTATAAAAGCCTAAGGGTGTGTAGTTTTCATACTGAAAGATGGCGTACTGTACCCACAAAATGTGAATAGTACATATTATGCACAAAAAACCTCTGCACACAACACTACTTCTCAGGATACGTGAATCATGGGGTTGACCCAGGTCACTGTGCCACGAGGTTTGCCAGGTCATTTTGCACAACACAGATCACAATGTAGTGAAAATACTTCCTGTAAGCAAATACATTTTTCAATCGTGCCCTTTAATATCCCATTCTGGGCAGGAAACCCTTTTGGTGTTTTAAGCATTATGTTATACTTTAGCTATTGAAATATAGCAGATCAACAAGCTCCTAGCACGGCACCGAGTGCCGCGCTAGGAGCTTGTAGACGTGCTATTTTTAAAAAATCGTGAGAATGTGGCGCAAATCTTTGAATATATATTCTTTCAGAGCGAACATTTTTAACTCAAAACTTTGCTTCTGGAGGGTCCCTGCCTGGAACAACATATTTTGAGATGGGGGTCGGCGGTCAATTACATATATATTTTGGGGTCCTTGACACGAGGCGTAAATGGGTATAGCAATGCAAGTGTGGTCGATTGCTCCAACTAATTTGGAAATTGGCTTGCTGCTGCAAATTGCACTTGATTGCCTTGCTCGCCCACAGCATATGCACCTAGGGACATATACGGATTATGCCATCCCACGCCGCGGCTGGCTGGCATGATGGGGAAGATGCCTGACCGGTAGGCCGGCAGCACTTTGGTAAGCTCCTACTCCCAAGGAGTGTGTGTCCTTGCGGTCCCCCTTTCAAAAGCTGGGCCCAGTTCAACACACTTCCAAGAAGATGGCTCTTGACAATCTGAGCAATCTAATCTCATCTCAAGTCATATTTGGGCCAATAACATCGGTGTGGTCGGTGAACACTGTATACTCCCTGCGGACTCCTCCAGCAGTGCCCAAAGCAGCAACTGCTTATCAAGTAGGGACCGTCATGAACTGCGACATAGTTTATGCATTCTTTTGTAGGCCACAGTGTTGACTTAAAGGCAGATACTTTAAAATGCCAGTAATGTGAAAAGTCCGTACAGTATCTTGACTGTACCTGTGCCACTCGAGCCCGGGTGGCGCTTTATGCAAACTTTTTAGTACGTGCGCACGGTTCCTACGTTGCTTGCGTCATTTGAGAGATATTGGAACTCATTGGAATGATTCTCAGCCAATTCAGTAATAATTGTGGTATAATTGAGCCAGCTCCCTCTCATTAACACACGAGAGGGAAATACACTCGGATGCACTAGTGTGCTGCAGTCATATAGGCAAGAGTCCCAGTGCCATAGATCAGCCCACCAGCGCCAATGAGAGTACAGCATGACCTTGAGTATATTTACTATCACAGTTTTATTATTAATATTTATGATTACAGATTAGGGGAAAGAAATATATTTAAAGTTTCCAGCGAGCATTGCAAGGTTATACAGGTAAAGTAAACACAGACAGTGGATGCATTTCAGACTAGTGCCGTCAACGAGAGACATCAGCACTTACAATTCAGTGGTGGAAACTGAAAGTACTACAGTATAAATAATGGTAAATAGGTGACAACAATGTCATGCATTTAATACCAATGTATCATTTGTCAGGAGAAAGACCAGAAGACAGCACATCTATATTGTCACTAGTATATCGTTAATTGTGGACACCGATATTCGGCTGGGCTGCTGAACAAAATGCTCTTTTGATGCTCTGCAACTGCAGATGATGCATCCAGTGTTGAGGTTTGAAGTGAGTGTGGGGTGGGCTGCGGAATACACACGTCACACACACACATACATCTTAAAGTGGGTGTTCGCCATTGTCCCTTTGGGCATCATTGACAAGTGACTGAATCTGACGCGTGTGTCACTGAGTGAAAAGGGCAAAGGAAAACACGATATTATGATGTAGTGAAAACAACCAAGCTTGCGGGCTGCAGATGCAACAGCGGTGCACTGTGAGTATTATTTACCTCGACACAAATGGATTTTGCGGTCGAACAAGCCAGGCGGCCAAGTCAATGCTGTGACTTTTTCCTTGCAAGAGTGCTGAATTGAAAAGTAAGCCAAAAAGAAATGAGCACGGCAGGTTAGGCAATAAACTGAAACAAGAACATGGGTCGGTTTATAACTCGAGAACAAGCGATACATAACCACAGAAAGAAACACCAAACGCCAGCCTCTCTTAGCATGGAATCTGGAATGCATGAGAGCTTTGTCATTAAGCCTCAGAAAAATCTAGTTAGAAAATCTGCTTAGACACATTTAATGAGGTGTGAGGGGTGGTGGTGTGAAGACAGAGTGAGAGCACCGCTCTACACGTGCACAGCCAACAACAACTGCAGACATCTAGACAACTACTCTGCTGCAAAAGGCTGTGTTGTGGTTTGACCTTAGCATCTGTTGCAAGTAACTATACACAGACAAGAAAAAGAAAACATCCTGGATAATCAAATACCACCACACGGCTAATAGTGTACACAAATAAATAATAATGACAAAATGGCAGCCTTAACACATTTTGTACGGGAAGTGCCTTCAAAATAAAGGCTATAGAGTGCCAGAGTTGTCTGATCGCTTTTACTTTGAAAGCCATGAAACAGGAAACACTTGCCTAAAAAAGTTGACTTTACAAAGGGACCTCACATCCCCGATCATCTTAATATATTGTTTTACGCTCCAAAAAGCGTTCATATTTTGCGGGAGAGACGGATTAGGAGCAGAAATAAAGCGCCAGCATATCGATCCATTCATCACCACGGAGAGCGCCCTGGATTAGGAGATACGAGTCATTCTTTCCGCTGCGCTAACATGGGAGTCAATGACAAGCTAATAGTTGCACTGAGCGTTAGCATACGGAAAGCGAAAAGCGAAATGCCAAAAAATTAAATAGGAAAAATTCTGAATATTCTTATCTCGCCGCGCGTCGCTGGGACGTCGCTAGGACGTCCTCACACGTCAATAGTACTAATATTTCGGGATCCTTATGACGTTCTCAGACGTCCTATGTATAGAATCTGTTAAGTGTGTGTGTTGCATTGTGTAGTACTGTATTTTAAGAGCCTGATATCAATATTTAAGTACTTAGTAGGCCTACATCCTGTAAAAACTGCATCTTATCTGGCCCTCTATTTGTGGAGTTCCGCCTCATGTGAGATCATAATTATGCAGATCAACCTCACCTTACGTTACCAGTCTGGCAGTCTCCTCTGTGGCTGGTAAACATATCGCCAATAAGCAGGAGAGAGAGATAGAGAGTGTCTGTGTGTGTGTGTGTGTGTGTGCTTCCGCAATAGTATTCTGAGAGTAATAAAATGAATAAACAAGGGAATGTGATCTACAACCAAGGTCCCTAACTCTTGGAGGAGCCATAAGAGAAATGTTGATGACAGCAGCAAAAACGGCTAAAACTGTAACATAAAGTTGTTATGGGTCCGACAGAGGTCCGATAGAGCCGAGTGATGAATGTTTGAACAGAAGCGGTGAGCCACGCATTGAGTCAATGCAGCACGCCACTTGGCACCCATCTCTCTCTCTCTCTCTCTCTCTCCGGCTCGCTTGCTCTCGCTTTCCGATGCTAATTCTGTTCTGATTAGAAATGCACCTGTTCATTGCACGAACGGGCACAGCATTACTCCAGAGTCAGCCTTGTTTCAGGCCGTGCACATCATGCGTAAAGGAAAGAGTTAATCAAACCTCAAATTTGAGCAGAAGCGGATGCATCTGTTTACGAGGAGATAGTCTGTTGGTTTAGGCCAAGTTGCGCTCTACAAAGAGGCCTGCTCAGGTGGCGTCGCCTTGGCACACGCTGTGTGTTTACAGAGCACAGAGAGAAGTGCCAAGCCTCGTCTTCTACCACCATGTAAGGCAGGCCCACGTCAAACCAAATTTGACTGAGAGCCTGCCATCGCGCAACCTCCAGCTTTTCACCGGAGGAGGAAAAAATCAATTTATTTGAGACTCTTCACATACTGAAATAAGTGTCAGAGCTGATGAAAATATGAAATATATGCTTAAACATGTAGCTAGGTGTAATGTTAGAGAGACCACAGAACCACAGAACCTTTCAAGCCTTTATTTCTTGGATCTGGACTATCTGCATTAGAATGTGATGGATGGATTTGGGGTGAAGTGACAGTTGTTTTCAGATATTCAAACATAGCAAACGAACAAACAAACAAGCCATATAACACAACACATACAACATTATGATGAGCTATACTGGTTCCTAGTCTGTTGACTAGGAAACACTTTTAACACTTCCTCCAACAACATCTTATTCACAATGGTGCGATCATGCAAGGTAGATACACATACACACAGGGAAATACATTGCAGCTATGCCGGCTTACATTACAAATGAAAAGAAAAGGGGCGGGGGATGTTATGCAGAGAAGATTACACAGATTCTTAAATATATACTCTGGGTCCGTCTGTGGCGGTTTCACTGATTTCACTGAGACCAGAGGAATCAGAATCCCACCTGATAGGTTACATATACAAATTAGGGATAAGCCCTTCCCCTCTGTTACTAGGAAGTGTAGCTTGCTTATAGTACGTACAAGTCTGACGACCTGATTTGATTTCAGCTTTGACTGTGGCTTGGTTTCATTCAGGGCCAAGCCCCCAGGGAGGCTCCTGCGTTGAAGCACTCGGCCCTAGTGGTTGGAGCGGGCGGACCACGTGGATTTATGACGAGGAAACCCCGTGCAAATGGGCTTTAACATTGAGCGCTCGTTTGCACTTTGCACTTTGCCAACCAAAATGCAGAAGTAGAACGTTCTTCCAGGTGCTTCAAAACGCCACTGAGCAACTTCCACTGAAATGAATAGGGGGGGGGGGGGGGGGGGCTGTCAGTCTCTAACCTTTTATTACTCTATGGTCAGGACTTCACTAGGCTATCCCACCAATGATGAACGCTGAACTAACACGTCTCCATGGCCACAGCCAGTGAAACATTATGCATGGTATAACCTAAATCATTTCTGTCCCCTACTACTCCCACTGGACAGCGTTTCTGTCCCCTACTACTCCCACTGGGCAGCGTTTCTGTCCCCTACTACTCCCACTGGGCAGCGGGGCACAGAGGATTTTATTTTTCTGTACTTTTTTTATGACAGTCTTGAGCAGCCGCCAAGATATGTATGTTGGTGGTCTGCTTTGTTTGGGGTGTGATATGCTGTTTGGATTCTGCTTTGTTTGGGGTGTGATATGCTGTTTGGATTCTGCTTTGTTTGGGGTGTGATATGCTGTTTGGATTCTGCTTTGTTTGGGGTGTGATATGCTGTTTGGATTTTGCCTGCCGCAAGGACTATTACGGCTGGCTGCTGCGATAACTACTACAAACCATATTGTTTGGTTTAGTCTGATTCATTTGTGGTTTTCATAATATCGATTCAATTCACATGATGATACATGTAAATAGGTCTTCAATTAAATGAGTGCCGGGATGCAGGGATGGTCTTTTAGATGAGTCCCAGGGACATTTTATGAGTCCAACTTCAACGACATTAGGAGTCATATTTTGCCATTTTTACAAAATATACATTTAATTGTATATGGATAAAATGTGGAACTATATTCATGTAGAAAACAGAAGAACTAGAATAAAAAACGGTACAGTAGTACAGTAGTGCATCCCATGGATGCAGAGGTCGTTGTTTTATTGCGTCCCTTAACTATAAACTGCATTTTGGGATGCAAAATGCACCCCATTTTAATCTCTGCATCACTATTGCGGTTTTCCGTTACGGACTTAAGCGGTGTAAGAAGAATAGAATACTACCAATGACTGGAGCCATGTTAATTATTAGGACTACAATGGAACTGTGCATAGCAATCAGTGGTGGAAAGTATTTTTACTTAAGTAAACTTGTAAAGTAAACTTGAGTACAATTTTGAGGTATTTGTACTTTACTTGAGTATTTACAATTTCCAGTACTTTTACTTCTACTACACTACATCTCAGAGCCAACTACTCCACTACGATTATTTGAAAACTTTATTTACTAGTTACTTTGGCGATTTTAATTTTGATTAGAGAACATACATTAACCACTTCAACCCTATCCACACTTTTCCTGGGCTGTGTGCGCTCCAGTTCCTGTTGATTTCATTGGATATCATTGGTCATCTGACCAGTTTCATTGGCTTTCATTGGATAAAAACGACAAGAACTGGACTGGAGCACACACAGCCCAGGAAAAGTGTGGATACATTTCGGCCATTTCAAAATAGCCGATCTACAATGCGTCGCAACGCATTGTGAGCGTAAAACAATTGAGTACTTTTTCCACCACTGCTAGCAACCCTGGGCCCAGACGGAGCATGTAGGTTACCATTCTCATGTGATTGCTGGCAGCTGCTTGTAAAATTGTGAATGAGGCATAAAATGATGAAGGGGGGAAAAAAAACAGTTGAACTTGAACAGAGGACTTGGTCTAAAGAGCTGTTGTTGAAAGGCAAAAGGCTTATTGTTCTAGTAGCGTCTCTACAGCTGCACACAAGACACAGAGTGTACTGTACTGTACCATAGCCTGGCACTGGCCTACATAGCGCCATGTCCCTTGACACTCGGAGAGGAGAAACTCATCTTAGACTTTGCTCTGGGAACTATCTGATGCTTCAATCATCTTCCTTACTCACAATGACACTGACAGATGTGCTGACGGACACTAAACCTGCCGCCGCTCTCCAAACCAAAGATTTCATTCTTCTCGCCAAAGAGAACAGGTGGCCATAAAATATATGTTGTTGATGCCTCTTTTCGTAACAAAGATTGATTTGCTCATAAGTCCAGCGTCAGTATAGGAAGGATGTGGATAGAAATGAGAAGATGTGCGGATTTCTGAAGTGGACACACAGCAGCCCCGAGGCACTGCCTGAGGAGTGTAGAGCATGTCATGATGAAAATGAATAATGAGGGTTGTGAAAAATGTTTACCGTTTGTGGGGGGCATAAGAAATACTGCTTAGACAGACTTGAATACAGGATACGTACAAGCATTTTTTTTACACAATGCTGACCTAAGGTCTGTTGAGGCATAGTTCCTAAAAATAAATTAAAAAAAGACGACACAGAAGAACCTGTAGGCAGACCTGTAGGCAGACCAAGAACATGGTGGGCTAAACATTTACAAAATGTTGTAACTAGTATTGTGGCTTTGGAGCCATTTATTGACTATAGGAGGTTTTTTGTTTTAATGAACCCCCCCCCCATATTTTAAAAGGCTGGGGAAAGTGACCATACATCTTGCAAATAGCAGACTCACGCATTAATCTATAATTAAAGGGACATTTAAAAAGTGCAGCCATCACTGACTCTGACTGGAGTATGATTTCTCCCCAACCAAGTTCACAAATACTACAGACGATTATGGAGCAGAATGTTGTTGGTGGATGGGGGGGGGGGTGCTCGTCTCGAATAGGCTTCAAGACAGCACGGCAGATTGAAGTCTGGTATGAAAACAAATCCTTTGCATATACTGTAGACTAAACCGATGGGCTCGATGTGCGCTGTGGCTCTCATCCTGCTACCATGTCTGGTGGCAGGGGGGGGAAGAGAGAGAGAGAGAGAGAGAGAGAGAGAGAGAGAGAGAGAGAGAGGGAGACAGAGATAGACACAGAGAGACATTTGCTTTTTAATGCTGACAAGCTTCAAAATCTGCATCTCAGCTGCAGTGATTCTGATGACATTATCTTCTATAATGCACCAAGCTACATTGACGGTAACTGCTATTCAATTAATTACCTTCAGAACTCGCATGGGGGTGGGATGCTAATGACTAAAATCAATAAGCTCCTTCCTCCCTCTGCACCGGGGCCATGGTTGGATTGGACAGCTCTTCAGGATGCCTTTCCTCAGATTTCAATCGTGACCACAGTTAAAGAGACTCATTTTTCTCCTCGCGGCTGAGTGACGCCACCTCGCCTAGGGAGGGAGCTTGCTGTGTGGACTCGGGAGTTAATCATCGTAAGCTTGTTGTTTAACTGGGGGGGAGCCGATCCTGTACGCGTGCGTGCGTGTTGCACCATCCAGACAGCACTGGTTAAATCCACCTACAGTGTGGACATCACGTTTGCCCTCCTCTGTGACAGAGTATCATTTCAGGTGGCAAGAACAGGTGAAAATGGAAACCCCTGCAATGACAAAAAACATCGAAGAGCTGCTGCTTTTCTGAACCCTAACTCAGCCCCCCCCCCTACCCGACACAGACAGACACGCACAGAAACAAAAAAAATAATAATAAAAACACTGCACACAGCTCAGCATTCTCTTCACATCTCACTGCGAGTGAACACTCTCGCTTGGTGATGCCAGCGCCGGAGAGAGTGGCGCACGTGGAGAATCTCGGGAATGAGCCTTTATAAATATATGGATGATGAGAATACTGTCTAAGTGCTGCTGCCCTGGCGAGGATACGTGAGCTCAGGAGATGCGAGGAGAATTCAAAATAAATGAAGCCGTCTGAATTATTCAGAGGTACAAACTGAGAATTCAACATGGCTTTTAGAGGGAAATTGAAAATTGCCACACGCAAAAAAAAGAAGTAAAGTGTCTCTCTTTTCCCAGTGTTTCACCCCAGGTGGGTGTGGTTTTGAGGTAATTCTCAGGCCACTCGCTCACTCTCACTCCAGCATGGCAAATTATGGTGACCTGCCAAAATATGTGACCATCTTGTGGACTTCACACAACTAACATGGAAGTCTTTAAAGACCCGAGGACGATTCTACAAATGCCTTCTAAATCCTGACAGTTTTCTTCCAAAATTCCATGAGTTTCTATGTCAGTCGTTCTCATACATTTTCATGTCAAGGACCCCCAAAAATATATGTAATTGGCTGCCGACCCCCATCTGAAAATATATTGTTCCAGGGACCCCCAAGAAGCAAAGATTTGAGTTAAAAACAGTTTGCTCTGAAAGAATATATTCAAACATTTGGGCAAAAATAACAGACCTACAAGCTCGTAGCGCGGCACCACGCTAATGAGCTTGTCGATTTAAGCAATAAGCCACGAGAGGTCTGCGCCTCGGGTCTGCCTACGCCCCCAGCCAGTGTAAAATATCCAGTAAGCTGGGGCCTCGAGTGGCTTATTGCTTTTCTAAAACGGTTACAAACATATAGCAATAATAACCTAATAAAACGATTGAATTCTACCCGTTTTAGAACTGCTATTTTTCAATAGCTAAAGCAGAACATAATGCTTACAACACCAAAAGGGGTTCCCGCACAAAATGGGTTAAATACATGGCCCTAAATACAGTTGAAATACAGGTTGAACTCTGCTAATGAACAAACTGCAAAAAATTACATTAAGACACTAACTATTATGTGATTGTTTACACGACTGTCACATATTTCAGCAGGTCACCAATTCCACCATAACAAACAAACCACCATGCTGGAGTGACCAAGTGTGAGTGAGCGAGTGGCCGGGATTTTGAGTATTGGGAATTTTGTCTTTAGTCTCACTCTCTGTGTGAGGTTAAAGGTTAAGGTTTACGCATATAACCACACTTGGGGCAAAACACCAAAGAAAGAGGGAAAGTTCCCAAGTGGCACGCTCCCTATATCCACCTCAATGTTAGCACTGCCCGTGCCACTCTCAGCTCCCTATATCCACCTCAATGTTAGCACTGCCCCGTGCCACTCTCAGCTCCTTATATCCACCTCAATGTTAGCACTGCCCCGTGCCACTCTCCGCTCCCTATATCTACCTCAATGTTAGCACTGCCCCGTGCCACTCTCAGATCCTTATATCCACCTCAATGTTAGCACTGCCCCGTGCCACTCTCAGCTCCTTATATCCACCTCAATGTTAGCACTGCCCCGTGCCACTCTCAGCTCCTTATATCCACCTCAATGTTAGCACTGCCCCGTGCCACTCTCAGCTCCTTATATCCACCTCAATGTTAGCACTGCCCCGTGCCACTCTCAGCTCCCTATATCTACCTCAATGTTAGCACTGCCCCGTGCCACCCTCAGCCACATTAGTCCCATAACCACATTAGTCCATCGATAGATAGGTTAGACCCAAGGGTAAGCCCCTGTTCTTTGCCTGTCTGGCGCTAGAGAGTCACCTTATATCCACATCAGCTAGTCTAGAGTCAGCCACTTACCCCCTTGGACCCCCACTCCATTACTACATTGTATTTCTTATCCTGCTGTGCAGAGCAGATGGGCTCAACTGGCTAGGTTTCCATCCATTACTGCACGC
Source organism: Protomyctophum parallelum (assembly GCF_964188405.1). Lineage (NCBI taxonomy): Eukaryota > Metazoa > Chordata > Actinopteri > Myctophiformes > Myctophidae > Protomyctophum > Protomyctophum parallelum. The sequence continues at coordinate 19,385,307 of NC_139711.1, read as the reverse complement.
AGAGAGAGAGAGAGACAGCAAAGGGGGTGTGTGTGTGTGTGTGTCTCTCTCTCTCTCCTCACACCGAACTGATAGGGGATTCACACTGAGACGGACTGATCCGTTTCATTCGAACCGTTTCCGAATACGGTTTGCCTGGTCCCCGCTGGCCATAATTCACATGGAGCTGCTTCCTTTAAACAGATCTTAAATCTGAGTTTTTCTGAATACTATTTAAATAGTCCTGAGAAAAAATGCTGCCATTTGTCCCAAAAATGCTTTATACCCCGTTATAACATCGTTATATATATACACCGTTTTTATGGTATTGTGACACTTGCTTTGGCATTGTAAACGTTAGTTTTCTCATGCCAATAAAGCTTCCTTGAATTGAATTGAGTGAGTGAGTGAGTGAGTGAGTGAGTGAGTGAGTGAGTGAGTGAGTGTGTGTGAGAGAGAGAGACGGAGAAAGAGCAAGGAAGACACGAGAGAGCAAAGGGAAGAAAGAAGTCAAGAGTAAGCACTTCTGTCCAACGGCCAGTTTCACAGCACAAGACTAATGGCGGCAAAACGGAGCGTGCTTCTAATCAATACGCAGCTCTCCTGATGAAAACAGGTGGGATAAATCACATGTCAAGTAGTGTCCCCGAGAAAGACACTTAACACTAAACCTCCCCCCCTGTATACACTCGTTCTAAGCAACCAACTGCTGGGAAAATGCAGAAGTACCCCCCCATGACCAGAAAATATTCCCTTTCCCTAAACTGACCTCGTCAAGGGACACTGCTCTAAAACTGTCATCATCCTCATCTCTCTCCAACAGGTGTTGTGGACCACAGGCCAGGGACGGCGATGCTAGCTCCCTGATGCTCTTAGGCGCGAGCGAGGCCACTGCAATGCCAAGCAGGTGATGTGTGCGGAACAGGGGCAGTGAACGTGTGATGGCAGAGTGAATGTGGTGAATGTGCAATAGAGGGAACACAAGAGTATTCCAAAGCAGATCATCATAGCAAGGCTATGCAACTACGACAGCTGCAGCGAAACACGACATGAAACGAGCATCATAAATTGGTGAATAAACGCTCACTAAAGATTCACCACTCTTATCCATTATCCCTAAACACATTTTTGCCTTTTTTTTTTTTTTAGAAAAACATTTTAAAATAGTTCAACTAGCCGATCTACATCGAGACATTGTGAGCTTGTAGATCGGCTATTTGAACTATTTTAAAAGGTTTTTTTAAATGCAAGATATAGCCCTCAGTATCCTCTCTGTTGGGACCCTCACAGGACACAGATGAGTCTTTAAATCTGTGATTGAAGAATTTGCCGGTTGTTTAAAGTCACTGGCAATACACAAGTTTGCGCAGTTGCACCGAAAATAAATTATTAACAAAAACCAAAAATAATATACAGGGCATGGAGCCATGGACATCACTGACTGAGGAGGTAGGGTGGTCATCATCTTGGCATTCAAAAGTTCCCCATTTGACCACAGACTCGATTCTGAAGAGCAGGTTTGTTGCCTTGCATGTTGGTTTCCTCTCTGTGTGTGTGTGTGTGTGTGTGTGTGTGTGTGTGTGTGTGTGTGTGTGTGTGTGTGTGTGTGTGTGTGTGTGTGTGTGTGTACAAGACAATTGGAAAAGGTAGGGGTAATTTTCAGTGGAAGCCAGCAACCTGCATGACACCTGATGCCGACACTTGTCGCTACATGAAAAAAGGTTGCTTTTTTTCAGCATTCCAATGACACAGTGAGTGAAGCATCAATGATATGTTTACGTTTCCGCTCCCCTTATCTCTCACATGCCCATTGCCCAATTCCTGCTCCTTTTTACGTAAATGGAAGAGAAACAAATTATTGCCGTTATACCACTGTGCTATTTAACACTACCCCGTTTCATTTACGCAGTGTGTCTCTGTGGAGAAGAGCAACACCACTCAGCAGCAATGTAGCTGGCCACACAGTCCCACACTTGATCTTTCTGCAGCTTTTTTAGCTGCTAGTGTGAACACAGCATGTGTGCGTCTACTGTGTCTGCAGCTGTGTGTGTGTGTGTGTGTGTGTGTGTGTGTGTGTGTGTGTGTGTGTGTGTGTGTGTGTGTGTGTGTGTGTGTGTGTGTGTGTGTGTGTTTAAGTTTCCATGCACAGCGCCCGCAGCCTGCAGAGTCAGACGATCCAATCAGACGACCTGAGAAGCAGGTTCAACGTGTCCCTGAGGGTCCTCACTCTGTTCAACATGCATGCCGGTGAAATCCTGATACTAGATGAACCCCTCTCTCTCTCTAGTGTTAACTGCTTACGCCCTATATACGTCATATGAATGGCAATATTGAGCTAGTGAATAGCACAATATCCCCCACCCCTTTTTGTTTTACAGAATTATAATTTTATTAAAAAGATTGCCAAGATAGGGATGCTAGGGTTAATGCTGTTACAGGAGATGTACAGTAACATCATCTTCAGGCAGCGTCCGGGTGCAGGACAAACTGAAGATCAACATAAAAGCTTAATACATTTCTTCACACTGGTTATCTGCTCCGCCCGTTTATTGCCGTGCAGCGTTCACATTGATCCGTTTCTGAAGATCAAAGTGGTGGTTAAGTGGCTGCTTCTTAATCAGAGGAGCAGAGGTGCAAGTCAGTTGAGAGAACCTGCGGCTGAGGGACGGAGGGGACCAACAGGGGGACGTGGGTGTGCAAAATGAGACAAACGGTCGAGGAAGGGGTGAGCCGAGCTGTGCTGCACTTTGAGTCGGCTGGAGAGCACTCAAATGGACTAGAAGGGGGCCAGTGCCACAGCTGAAAATGCCAGAGAATCTCTCGCTCATCGCACAAGAGCCTTTCCATATGACGGACCGCAAACTGCAAAGCAGAATTTAAGCACGTCTGTGTGTGGGGGGGGGGGGGGGGGGGGCGGGGGCAAGCAACGTGCCGAAATGTTCTCGGCCTCAAATGAAATGCTGAAGCACTGGTCAACACATAGTCCTGTGCTGAGCCCCACTGCTCACTATTAGATCTGCCTTGGGGTGAAGGTATAAGCCTTCTAAAAGCTGCATCGCTGTCATGATTCACAAAGGAACGGAGGAACGTCAGACGCTGCAGCTTGGCTTGTAGCCGTTCCGTTTCAATAAATGTGTCTTTAATGGTTTGGGAATGATGAGAGGGAGGCAGGAGGGTGTGTGTGCGGGGGGGTTCGCATGGAGTTTGCACTGGTGTTGGAAAGTGTTTATGAATCACAATCTAAACCACAGTACATTAATAACCTATACGCTACACAATTCTATCGTAACCACCTACGGTGCACATTAGGCCGTTTAGTTTTTTGATAAATCTTCCACCGTGACAAAAAAAATGCACATTAGTATTTTCGATAAATTCGATTGCATTTCAGCGTAGGACTAGATATAGCATAAAGAAGGCGGGGGGGGGAAAAGAGTCTACACCCATTGGCTTGGCCTGTGATGTTGTATACAGATCAAAACAACAACATCAAAAACAAGTTAAATAGGAAGACTAAAGCCCCTTTAACACTGGACAAAAAAACCACTAACATCTGGCTTATGTCTTTGGGAAAGGTTACAATCAGCATTCATTCCTGGGACAAATGACTCTGCAGTCTCAGGTATGTCGACAATGATGGAAACATGACAGTTGGGTAGACACGCTATGACGTGATGCTATGACGCACATTGAGGTTCCACAACCGACATTCTGTGACATTGAACATGATGACACACCAGGAAAAAAAAGGGGAGAACAAGAAAACCCAGAAAGGGATACTCTCCCTCTGGCATTGGGAAAGGAGTCAAGCGGCTATTCTTAGCGGGGTTTCCCGTGTTTAACCTGCACACTCACTGTGGTTGAAAAACGCTTGAAAACAACTCGCACCACAATTTCACAGATAAAACCGTTACCAGTTTGTTTCTTCCCCTTTTAGAATGTCTTCAAAATACTGACTACAGATCAATTTAAGGCCTACATTGATAGCATTACTAAACAAATTAATAAGGACACCTGTAGCTTTAACCATTAAAAGCTCTACATACGTATTTATTTGTACAGCAAATAGCAAAAATAGACGATATACAAGCTCATGTGCCGCAATGTGACAAGTTGACAGTGAGCTTGTAGATCGTCTTTTTTTCTATTCGTTTCTTACGTTGCCTATAGCGGCGTGCCCAAAATAGGGGACGCCACACCTGCACCATTCTGTCAGTTTCAAAATGTAGCTAAAATATATAACATTCTGCTAGTGTAACAAAGGCAAGATAAATATAAAGCAGAAACTTAGTTACTTGGTATAGCTTGATTGTTATTAACCCATTTTGGGCGGGAACCCCTCTTGGTGTTTTAAAAATGTTACAATTTAGCTATTGAAAAATAGCAGATCTACAAGCTCGTGGCGCGCTACGAGCTTGTAGGTCTGCTATTTTTGAAAACTGGAGGATTTAGAAAAAATAATTTTAATTTTAAGGTCAGGCCTAAATGGGTTAAGGTCCAGCTCCCATGTGAGTAGGCGTAGACCTACAACAGGAAAGGTACAGACTACAGAGGTACTGAGAAGGTCCAGCTCCCATGTGTGTAGGCGTAGACCTACAACCGGAAAGGTACAGACCACAGAGGTACTGAGAAGTGCCTGGCCATGGTGGTGCTTTCATGTGTCTCTGCGGTTGTTCCCCCCGCTAGTCAAGGCAGGGGGGGGCTCCCACAATGAATACTATCACATTTCCGCCAGGCTCCACCTCTCGCTGATCACACCGCAGCCTTCAGGGGGCTTGAGGGGAAACATCAAAGGCAGCTGTGTGGTTGTGCAGTCCTGTCAGAGGAGCATTACAACCTTCTGGAGCTCATGACGAAACAGCCCCAGCCTTTTACTCATTCCCACTGCCATCTTTAATGACTTTCCAAAGACACTCAGCGCATCGTAGTGGGAGAATCAAGTGGGGCACAGCACATGCAGCCCCTTATCCTGTGCCTTTGGTATGAGCAGTCTCTCTCTCTCTTACGCTGCATGATGCATATATATACCTCCCCTGGGCTAAAGGGAGGGAGGCAAAGAGAGGCCTGAGATAACGGCACAATGTTGCATCAATGACAGTGTTGGCTGGCTGCTCCACACAAAAATATCATTTACTGCTCACACCAAAAGAGAAATTACAGGAGCAAACCCACTCCTGGAGGCTGGAAAATACGCTGACCCGGCAACACTTGGAGAGAGGCCCGGGGAAGAGGGTCAGGCGGTATAATTATTATATTGCTTCCCCCTCATTCACTGCCTGGTATCTATACTGCTCAGGTTGGCTGTGTGGGATATTCAGCCTGATAGTGACAACAGGTTATTGGAGCATACAACTATTAAAAAAGGCAGTAAAAGGTGGTAGTTCGACATTCATAAACGTGGGATTGTGACTGTCCATATGGAAAGTGACCCATGATTTAATGTCTATAAAATAATGATCATATGGAGGAGATCAGGAGAATAAATTGAATTGATGAGATGAGTCAGGAAACGCCAGGCCATTTCTAATTAAAATTGCATATTTTACGCTCAACAAAACACTTGAGATGAATATTGCAATGCAGGTACTGGGAGTGGGAAGTATTCTGTGCTGTATTTTGTGCTGTAAAAAAAAGGTGTCATTTAGTGGATGCTTTCACTTACAGGTGTGTTATAACAGCATTACACCAGGGTGACCCGAGGGAGAAGAACCACCAACAATGCTATATTAGTCCACCAACTGAGCTACACTACCCGTATACAGGTGGGTCTTCTTCGGTCATATCTGTGCCTGTGCTTGGAGTATTAGTCGTTCTGGTCCACAGCCTTTACTGCTCATGCTGAGCTATGGACCACCAGAGCTATAGATTATTAGTTACCCCACCGGGTCAAGCCTTTCAAGGTAACGTTGGTGGCTGATAATAAAAGGAGTCAGTCAAGGACTGTGGAGAAAACCAGCCCATTTCCTGTTTGTCCTATAGTAGTCTGTACTAGAGATTCTAAAGGGGAAAACCCACAGCATTCATTTTCAGGGACACACAGGATGATTTGGGGAGCTAGCTGCCCACAGAGACACCACCACCAACTATAGCCGTGTGTGTAACGTTCAGTGTTTATACATACCAAGCGGGTCAGTCTTCTCCGGAGCATCTTCTTCTCTCTTATCTTCTTTGATTTTGACGAACGGCTGATGAACTCTAATCCCTTTCAAACCAACCCCGACCCGCAACAACTTCAACACTGTATGTTAGTGAACTCGCTATAGTATAGCAGCCTTCCTTGGCTATCTATTCTCTACTCTACCGTTAGTTCTAGCTATGTGGAATGCCGCAGCGACGCTACATTTTCTTGTTTCACTTCGTTCTCTTCCTGCAACAACCATTCGCATTCTCTCTCCCCGCTGTGAGAGAACCCCTTTTCCGCGTTGCGGTTCTTTTACGAGTCGCGCTGCTGCTGCTGCTTCTTCTTCCCGGTGGTGGTGGTGGCGGCGGCGGCGGCTGAGATGTTAGTCCTCCGTGACATTCTGAACGATGCCCTGTTGCTGTGACTCGTCAAAATCATGTGTCGCATGCCCCAGGCGAGTGGCTTGGCTTGGCTTGGCTGGCCCCCGCCACCGTACGTTGTTCACGGTCACTCGAAATAAAATGCGACGGCGGCAACCCCCGGGAGAAAGAAAGAAGGAAGGAAGAGGAGGAGGAGAAAAAAAGTAAGTTGAGTTTGCTCTACTGTACGCACACAGGTCGCTTTGCCTCCTCCCTGTAAAACAATGTTCACTCCCCTCCAGCAGCAGCAGCAGCAGTACAGTCTACAGTCAGTGTTCTTCAGCAGGTTCAGCCCCTCAACGTTCCCACGTTCACATAAGCTCCACCCGGCGAAGGTGCAGCGAGTTGAGTTTTTAACCGCAGGTTACTGTGGGTATTGTAGTCTTCGTCTGAATTAACGATAACGAACTACAACTTTCCAAATGCTCGAGTCGTGGGAAACTGGGAAGTTCTAACTTCTGGGAAGAGAAGAGCGACGAAGATGAGCAGTACACAGTACACACCACCAGCAGCGCTAGTGGCACAGCAGGCACACCACAGGAATCTCGGAAATTCCAGAATAAATTAATGAATGTGTCAAGAAGAATTTTGTCAAAGCCAGTGATGAATATAGGCTATTGAATATAATTAGCACCGAGGGCAGAGCCTGAAGGATAATAAATGAATTATGTCTGAAGAGGACAGTTTTATTGCCTTTTACATTTAAAACCCAAATTTGTCCCAAATGATGTGATACAGTATATAAGTTAGAAGTTGTGAATGTGGTACCAAAATGTAATTCTAATCCTAATTATCAATAAACATATTTTAGAACTACTTAATTCACTATAGCTCTCCTTTTTAGGGGAACTAAAAAGGAGAGTTGTCTTAAAGGAGAATTCCATGCTAGAAGGCTTTCTTATCTTTCTTACCTTTCTTTGTAGTTGTTACGTCCCCACCAAAGAGGTCCAGGTGTTTTTTGTGCAAAAACTCCTTATTGGCTATTTCCCCTACCATAAGCCCTCAATGAATTGCATTGAATTGAATGGGAATTGAATGGGGCTATGGGGTGTTGTGCTAATTCGCTTATTTCCAACCAATTAAGTAGTAAAGTGTGCCGCTTGGGATATTATTTACATTATGAAGAGAGGATATATACAAAAGAATTATCATTTTGAGTGATGGAAATAAGCAAATTAGCACAACACCCCATAGCCCCATTCAATTCCCATTCAATTCAATGCAATTCATTTAGGGCTTATGGTATAGGGGAAATAGCCAATAAGGAGATTTGCACAAAATAACACCTGGACCTATTTGGTGAGGACGTAACAACTACAAAGAAAGGTAAGAAAGCCTTCTAGCATGGAATTCTCCTTTAAGTGTACAGGGTTTGATGAGGTCAAATCAACATATGGAATGTCAGAACAGGTCAGCTCCATATAGATCTAAGGGTGGCAGTGGGGGCAGGGTGAACAGGGTTTGATGAGGGCTGTAATGGCTATTTTAGAATGCCAAATAGACTGGCAAATATTATGCAAAGTTATTGTGTATTTCTCTGCCTTCCATTCAGTCTCATTGAAGCATTCTCAGTCTAACTCAACTGCAGCTGTCAATCTAACAGCTGACTTGACTCCTCCACGCTGTCAGCAAAGGTATACTTATTTGTGTGTCGCCCTTATCTTTAGCGCAGATCCTTATATGAACATTTAGTATAGCATCTCTATAGTATAGAGCGTCGCAGTCCCTCCACCTTTCAGAAGTGGCCCAGGAAATGAATCCCAATGCATTTTCCCATAGGCATTTCTAAACGTATTTATTTAAAGACCTTTAAGCGTCGTACGAAGCCAACTCTTGTCGTGACAAATCATGACAACACACACAATTTTGTTGGGCCAAACAAAGAATTAGAAAGTAGAAAAAACGTCAGGTTACAACACATTTTTTGTTGTTTTTCTTCTTTGTAATTATTTGTTTGGTCCAAAATATTGTGTGTGTTGTCATGATTTGTCACGACAAGAGTTGGCTTCGTACGACGCTTAAAAGGTATTTAAATAAATACGTTTTGAAATGCCTATGGGAAAAAATGCATTGGGATTCATTTCCTGGGCGACTCGTTGTTCTGAAAGGGGGAGGGACTGCGACGCTCTATAAAGACAAGACTATAAAAAATAATTTCAATACATTTCATAAATAGAGAAACTTTCACTCAATAGGGACTGCTCCTGTCGCAAGTTGATGATGTCATAAGTCCATGTGTGGTCCAGCCATATGGAATATATGGAATGCACATGCTAATAAAAAGTATTTCAAATATTGCTTTGATGCTCATATTATCCTTAGGTAGTATTGTTGTATAAGTTGTTTTTTTCTTAGCATTATGCATTCCATACGTTCCATAGGGCTAGCAGTCCCTATATTGAGTGAAAGATTCTTTATTTATGAAAGAAATAAAATATTTTAGTTGTTTTTATTTTTTTATTTTAGTTGTAGAGGGCAAGTAGGCCTATAATGTTTTAATGCTTATTTGTCTTATTAGCCAGGGTTCCTTTTAACATTTTTGCAAAAAGGGTGAAGTTTCCCTTTAATATGTATGTTATGTATGTTATGATGAATTGAAAACGGTGGACTCTCTTGTAAACAAGTGTAATGCTTTGTTTCTGGTGTCATCCACTCACAGTTAACAGTTTTTATTTTGAGTTGTGCTTTAAATGTACTGTAATTCTGAAAACTGTTAATAAATACTTCAATCAATCAATCAATCAATCAATGTAGGCTAATAGTAGGCTAATAATAAAGCCTATGGCTCAACAGTTACAATGTCCATGTTCATTAAAGGATAACTTCAGCCATTTTTTTCATATAATTGTTCATGATAAAATTATTTAAAAAATAATAATCAAGTCGGTCTGTGTAGGAGGAGAACGGATGTGGATGATGTAGGCGTGTTTCTGAACTTTTCCCAGCCCTCCTCTGAGACAGAATGAGTTAGTGATGATGACGAACCAGTGGTGTAAAGTACTCAAGTAGCCTATACTGTTCAATTTGAGTATTTCTTTCTTTAAATTGTACATTTGGGTTATTATTACAAAAACATAAATTAACTTCGGCCATTTGAAAAGAACCTTGTACTGTCGGCCTACTTTTACTTATTAAGTAAAAAAATGTGTTTCCACCACAGTGACAAATTATATAAAAATATCCTTTACATAGGCTATAATATTAGAATATATTGTTAATTTAGCCTATTTACCTTAAGCATTCGATTATGCCAGAGAAAAAGTACAGCCACAGCTTTCACACAATTCTTTTTGATTATTTAGCACTACAACTTTGTAACTTTCCTGTTATGCAAGATTTGAACCAACCAGGCTATATTCTGCAGTCTGCAAGTGCTGAAATTGACCTCCAGGTCAAAATGTGTCAAACTAGTCTCTAAATGTCTCCAGGGTGACATATTTTACATAAATATTATACAGTAGTATTATAAAAGATACAATAATCACATTTTAGTCTGCTAGTCATCTGAGTCTTTGATGAATTGAACAATGTGGACCCTGTTGTAAACAAGTGTAATGCTTAATTGGGTCGTCCACTCACAGTTAACAGTCTTTGTATTGAGTTTGTGCTTAAAATGTACTGTAAATTGTTCTACAAACTGTTAATAAATATTTCAATCAATCAATCAAAGTCACATCATCACGTGTATTGAGCTCTATCGCCATCGTGTGGCAAAGTTATAACATTGCATAGAAACGGGCAGAAAATGGCTACATTTTAACAGAGCTCTGCCTCTGACCTTCAGTCAACGGCAACGCCTCTGGTTAAGGATGACAAAATACTTCACATTAAACAGTAGCATAAACCATTTGTTGGCTTGTCCACTCAACCTTGGACTATCGTCAAAATAAAACAATTTCAACTACACGTACACACAGTGCCGGCCTTATTGAAAATGTTGCCCCAGGCATAATATTTCCAGATGCCCCCCCTCCCGTGACCAATGTAGAGTAATTTATATCACAAAGGCTATAATTCACATGACTGATTTATTATTGTTTCACACTGGACGATTAGCTCCCTCCTGTGGCCATAAAAATGACCACAGGAGCGCTCCGTGCCTGTTTCTGCTGTTTCTGCGATTGGGCTGACGGCTCTGCTGCCCCTCACGCTCCTGTTGCCCCAGGCATTTGCCTGATCTGCCTGATCTGAAGGCCGGCCCTGCACACATGACATGAAGTGAGCAAATTAAGTTAGGCTTTTATAATTGCTACGCCGTGCAGATTTCTGCAATGGGTGTCATCACTTACCTGATGTTTTCTGAGGCTGATTTGAAAACTGTCAAGTGGAATTTCTTCCTCAGCCTATAGTGGGAATAGGCATGCACGGCTTGGGAAGCCGTGGATATGCCTAAAGCCTTGTTTATACTTCACTGTGCAACGGTGCCGTATATGCTGGAAAATAGCAGATATGCAAACTCACAGCACATCTCATTCAAGACACTGAACTTGCAGATCTTCCATTTTTGCCATCCAAATGCGCATTATATGGTTAAATGGGCCCTAAGAGATGCAGAAATTAACTAGAAAAAGTGCCCTTCTGGGCACAGGTCTCCACCAGGAGGATAGGAGAGTGTGTGATGTTTGGCAAAATGTTTAGGAGTAATTTAAACATGTTTGTTTGGGTTTTTGTGTGTGTGTGTGTGTGTGTGTGTGTGTGTGTGTGTGTGTGTGTGTGTGTGTGTGTGTGTGTGTGTGTGTGTGTGTGTGTGTGTGTGTGTGTGTGTGTGTGGGGGGGGGGGGGTGGTGTGTGTGTGTGTGTGTGTGTGTGTGTGTGTGTGTGTGTGTGTGTGTGTGTGTGTGTGTGTGTGAGACGCAACTTGGCCTGTTGTAGCGCCACCATGAGGCTGATTTAAAAACTGTCAAGTGGCATTTCTTCCTCAGCCTTGGCTTGGGATTTACAATTTACAATTTAGGCATTAAGCAAGAACAAGAGCATGGGAATACATCACATAAAAGCATTTATCATGAAACATGCGTAAGCTAAGAAAGTAACAGTGGAATATCTATATAATGAAACTATACATATATACTACTATGCTATACATATAGGCCTACTATGGCGTGCTATGACTATATACAATGCAATTATAGTGCTGTCTACATAACATGCTATAAATCTGTATCGAATGCTATCTAAGTCTACGGAAGTGCTATCTAAGGGGGTAGGGTAAGTGCTATGGGCCATGATGGAGTCTGAAAAGGTGGGTTTTCAGACTACGGCGGAAGATTGGGAGTGATGCTGCAGTTCTGACTGCAATGGGAAGTGCATTCCACAGTTTTGGAGCCAGAAGGGAGAAGAGTCTGGGACGTGTGGAGCGTTGTCCCGGCGTTTTTAGTGAGGGTACTTCCAGCTTCCCTGCGTTGGCTGATCTGAGTGTGCGGGAGGGTTTGTAGGGTTCAATCATACTTGCAAGATATGGGGGAGCCATACCTTTGGTTGCTTTGAATGCCAGCATCAGAGTTTTATATTCTGTGCGGGCAGAGACCGGGAGCCAGTGGAGGGAGCGGAGCAGGGGGGAGACATGTGAGAATTTTGGCTGGTTGAAGACCAAGCCTGCGGCATTTTGGATCAGCTGGAGAGGCTTAAGTGCGCATGCTGGTAGGCCAGTAAGGAGGGAGTTACAATAGTCGAGTTTTGACAAGACTGTTGTCTGGGGATGCCGTGGATATGCACGGATTGGGATACACTGCCATGTATTCCTTCTCAGAATGCATTTCTTTCATGTGGATTTCAAGGGATTCTATTTCCCAAAAGTTGTGTAACTGATCTGACAGTGCCTGTTCCTCTCCGACGCTGATGTGCATCACTTCAATGTCCACAACTTCAGTTATGATATGTGGTGACTTCTCCTTGCACCAGCCAAATACACTTTCCAGTGCAACTAGTCCTTCATTCAGTCCCTCCATTTTCCTGTGACCATTTTCCAATATTGGTCTCCGCCAATAGGACTCCTAATTCCACTGCATCCATCCCTATGATGCGTACATGTACATCTGCTATATGGGCATTCCTTTTGCTTCCAAGTCCTCCTTATCTTTCCGTTTGGCGCTTTAATCATAGAAGAGCTCAACTTGGGTGTTTCCAATAAATGGACATCAATGCTTTGATTGTTGTCTCCACCAGGCCGAAGGCATGGGGGGAGAGTATGTTTTGCACTCCGTCCGTCCGTCCGTGTGTCCGTCCGTCCGTCCGTGTGTGTGTGTGTGTGTGTCCGTGAGCAGCTAATCTCGGCCACCGTTAACCCGGTCGATGCCAAATTTTGCACACACACTCCCTGGATGCCAACGATGAACCTCTGCCCCAAACTTTCCAGAACGGCCTGTTATAGCGCCACCAGGAGGCCGCTTTGTGCAAAACAAGTTTTTGCACAGTACACCTACAGATTTTGTCCAAACATCACGCAAATTGGTACACAGTCTCTCTAGAGCCATTCAACGAAACCGGTCTTTCAGATTTCTCAGACTTCATCCTGATTGGTTAAGATTGGCTTCCAAAGTTCACAGGAGTGCTCAGTTTCAAACAAAATGCTGCAAATCATGAACACATCGCGTGATTTCCGTGAAATTGTGCACCCACATTCCCACTAGGCCGAGGACGAAATGCCACATGAACAATTTCAACTCAGCCTCAAGGTGGCGCTATAACTGGCCGAAAAGTGTTTTTACCTCTAACTGCACGGATCTGTGGATAACTTTGTATGCCAACTCCCTAGAGGCCAAGGAAAAACCTTTGCCTGGAATTTTTCACATCTGCTCTTTATAGCGCCACCAGGAGGCCGACATATGTAAAACACATTTTCTATTATTACTCCTTCAGATTTTATCCAAATTTCACGCAAATCGGTACACATGATCTCCATAGTCATGTGATCAAGACAGGTTTGTTTGATTTCTCATATTCCATCCCGATTGGCCACGATTGGCTCCTACAGTTTTCAGGAGTAGCCCGCTTTGTACAAATCGCCACAACTCCTCAACGCAGCGTCCAATTGCGATGAAACTGTGCACGCATATTCCCACTAGTTTACTTTTGTTGCCCTTTTATCCAACCACCAGATGAAGGCAAGCTGCAATGTCCTACATTCCTATCCTGGTGGAGACCTGTGCCCAGAAGGGCACTTTTTCTAGTTCTTAATATTTCGAGCCTTCACTTTCCTGCAGGTAACCGTAATTCTCTGGGGTGTTTTGGAACCAAACACATACATATTCAACGTTTCTTTACCTATAACTGGCAGGTTAAGTGCTCTGGAAATATCCTCTTTAATGAAACTGCGGGTGCTAACCCCCATCTAATATAGGCACCTGGCTACTTGGCTTTGCGTTGGTGCATCTATCCAAATGGTAGCTATCTGCAGTAATACTGTACTATTGTCAGAGTTGCTTGCTACACTATATAACTGCATCTGACTGTGGTCAGCCTGTCTGTCGTTGCCGTGGTCGGCGCGTTTATCATGCGCTGTATATTGACTGGCTGTTTGATTGCAAACTCTACCATGCCATTGGGCTGAGCCCGATTGGCAGGGCTGGGTCTTGGCTGGGGGCTACATGTGAGGGACCGAGCAATCAAAGCTTAAGAATAACACAGGTTTCAAACTTAAAGTTTGTTTAATTTCAAAAAGTGACAAATCATTAACAAAAGATTTCAACCAATGAAGTTGTAGGGCCCTTAAGAGGTCAACATAATATAACTCAAATGAAAATAACTTGGAACCAAACAGGAAATTAACTCAACTAACAGACCTGTCCAAATGACACATGAGGGAGACTTATATAGTGGTGGACCGCCTAAACAATTCCCAATTCCCCCCTTCTCAATCAAGTATGTTGGTATGGTCCTCTGCATCACAGCTGTCCCATATGTTGCCATTTCAGGAACTAAATAAAGAACAGAACATTAGTACAGTGCATATTGTCACCAAGCCATTTTCAAATACTGATTGTGTCTTATGCATTATAATATAATATAATCATTGCAAATGTCAATACTAGAGGTTAGAGTAGAATGCAAATGTGAGTGTGGGTTAGAAGAGTCTTATCTCACTGTGGGGCTGGGATCACAGCCCTCACACTACACATGCAACTATTATCCTCAATGGCAGTTGCAATGAGTAGTTGCATTGATGTGACATGTCCTTAAAACTGTTTTGTTGCAAACTGTTGCATTGGTGCGGTTTAGAATTGCAGCCGCCCGTAAGTGCTCTTTGAGAGCGGTTTTGAAGGAGTGTCTTAACGGCTGTTGGTAGGGCGTTCCACATTTTAGTGGCATAGGAGCGAAATTAATTTAACACCTTGTTTGAGCCGAATCTGGGTTGAATGGGTTGTGGAACTCCTGCTGATATTGTGATCGTGGACAAGACGTATTTTGACAGGTACATGGGTACCTTAGTGGTGTCACTGGTGTAGCGAATCTTGTACACCAGGCCCATTGCAAGTTGCTGTACTCTGTTGTCAACCCTAAGCCATTCCAACCTATCAAAATGAGCGGGGTGAGTAACCAGTAACCAGCTCCAGCAGCACCACCTGCAAAGAATGACGGGGAGGCCAGGGTGAGCAGACCCCAGAGTGAGCCACAAGCTGCTCCAACTGTCTCCACGAGTTTTAATCGACATGAATAACTATGAACTGAAGTGAATGCAATGAACTAAATTAACTACAGTGAAATGAGAACTACAACAGTAGGCCTATGTGTGCGAGGAGTCCCTAGTAGCCTCTACCAAGTGCCAGAAGATTGAGGAACTTGGACATGCATCCGACATGTGCACGGATGCATGTCGGACTAATGCCCTGTCTGAATTACATGCGGTCCCCCTCCTGTTAGGGTCTTCAAAGTATTTTTGCTGACCAGTGTTGTACAGGAATCTTGTTCTTTGGTTGACCTTTTTGATTACATTGGTGGACATTTTATCGCAGGAAAGATTTGCCTCCAGGATGGAACCTTGGTAGTTGCTAGGTAATTTCGTCTTTTCTTGTGATAATATTGTCAGTCACCCACTTTAACTGAGGAGTAATCTCGGCCTTGCTGAGATTACTATTTGATTCAAAGAGAGACAGCGCCGAGTCATCTGCGAACAGATGTTGCAAGGAGTTGCGAGTTGCATTGGTGTGGTTTGGGCTTTAGGTCAACCACAAAAAAGCAACTCCTTGCAACTGCCATAATCGTTGCAAGGAGTTGCGTGGCGAATCATTGGTGTGTACATGCAAAATTGAGCTGTCCCCTTCAAAGATGTCTTTGCTCTAGGGGATACATATAGTATTCTTCTGTTTTGCATTGGTGTAAAGTAACTAAGTATGTGTACTCAAGTACTTATTAACTACAATTTTTAGGTATATTTCTTTAGTATATTCCATACTTTTACTTCTACATCTCAGAGGAAAAGAGGCCATAGGTTTCACTCCACTACAATTATTTGAAAACATTAGTTACTAGCTACTTTGCAGATTCCAAGCTTATTACCCATTTAGGCCTACCGGTATATTTACTATTTGAAAATAGTCGAAGCTTGTGGATCTACTATTTTCAAAAGATTTTATACATTTTGAAAACTTGAAATGTGACACTATGCATAAAGTTATATTTGCAGTTATATTTGCATCAAAACTATACTCTGATGCAAATGCATTTGTACTCCAGTGAATTCTGAAAACCAGACATTACGACAATACGACTTTACGACAATATTTCTACATTGTCGTATTGATGCTTTTACTCAAGTAAAAAGAAAAAAATAGTTCTTCCACCACTGCTGTTTTTCTTTGATCTGTTTTCTTGGGCCAGTTAACTGTATATTATGGTCAAAATGCTATGGTGCAATTCAGGGTATGGCCACATGATGGCACCGTAATGACACCGAAACGTAGAAGACTTGTTGCACAAGAGGAGAAAGTTGATTGTAGAAATTGCTTGTATGAACTTTATTTGTTAAATTGTGTTATTTGTTAAATGTTAAATGTTAAATGTTATATTTTACATTTGTATTCAAAATATTATTTGTGATTGAAAATGATAGAGGAAACAATGCCAATGCATCTTTCTTGGTAGCCTTTTCTTCATATATAATGCCCTTTTTGTCTCCTTTTTTCCCTGTTTGGATTGATTTATTGATTGAGCACTATATATTGAAAATGAATTCAAAAGGATGAATACACAAGAAAGCCTGAAGGCTTGTTTCCATTGTGGTCCTCCTATTTACAGAACGGATAGCCTATGGATAGGGACATAAATCAAATGGTATTATTTACCCCACATTATGTCCCAAACAAGTGGAACACAATACATACACAATGCAATAAAGGATAAAACACATGCTGGCTGTGAAGACTCATCATGTCATGTATTGTAGACCATACATGACCCCGCTTAAATACCTCAGTCTATAATAGTGGCTTAATGACTAGTATTAAAATGTCTTTTTTTGTTGTCTTTTGTGTGACAGAATGACAATGTAGAGCATTAATTTATGAGAAAAGTTAAAATATGATGATAAGATAAGAGGTTTCTGCATTGTAGATAGACCACTGCAGTGGTGGCGAAAGTAAGCTTCTATTATGTTTTAATTAAGTAAAAGTATCAATACTGCAACGTAGAAATACTCTGTTACAAGTAAAAGTCCAAGAATTCAAAGTGTATACTTGAGTAAAAGTACGCCTACAAAAGCATCACAAATGTCCTTAAAGTACCAAAACTAAACTCATTATGCAAAATGGCCCATTCCACAAGTTTTCAAATATATAAAATGTATACAAATCTTTTGAAAATAGCTGCAAGCTTTTAGATCAGCTATTTTCAAAAGGCAGAAATGTATAGGGCTGAAGTGGTTAAAGTATAGGCTATGTTTTATAATAATAATCCAAATCTACAAAGTATAACTAAAGTTTTCAAATAATTGTAACGGAGTAAAAGTATATTTGCCTCTCAGATGTAGTGGAGTAAAAGTATAGAAAATTGGAAATATTGCAAAATTGTAGGCTACAGTACTTGAGTAAATGTACTTAGTTACTTTGCTGTCTCTCAGACAGAGTAGGCTATCAACTACTTTCTTATATTCAATGTAGTCCAATAGCACGGGTGACAGTAAGACAAGCCAACAGTCTAAAAGGATCATTGTCTCCACCAGGCCGAAGGCATGGGAAGAGAGTATGTTTTGCACTGCGCGCGCGCACGCACGCACGCACGTGCACGCACGCACGCACGTGCGTGTGCGCGTCCGTCACCAGCTAATCTCCGGCACCGTTAACCCGGTCGATGCCAAATTTAGCGCACAACCGCACACACTCCTTGGATGCCAACGATGAACCTTTGCTCCAAATTTTGACTGACTTTTGTAAAACAATTTTTTTGATATTACCCCTCCAGATTCGGTCGAAAAATCGTGCAAATCCTTACACAGTATCTCTATAGTCATGTGATCAAGTACGATCTGTCCAATATGTCATATTCCATCCTAATTGGCTAACATTGGCTTTCAAAGTTTGCAGGATTGGCCCGTTTTTAACAAAAAGCCTCAAATCATGAATAATTGACGTGAAATCTTTCAAAGACTTTCCTACTAGGCTGAGTAATATATCCCACCCGTTTCACATTGGTCTGTTATAGCGCCACCCACAGGTGGATTTTTGCAAAACAAATCAATTGCCATCCAAGGTGTAAGAAGAAATGACCTATTATAGCGCCACCAGGAGGCCACAACCTGACCCGGCCTGGTGGAGACCTGTGCCCAGAGGGGCACTTTATCTAGTTTACTGTAAATTGGAATGGAAACTATACATTGACCATAGATCACTTTTGTAGCGATACACTGCTGCCGTTTGTTACTATAGGCCCTTAGCACATTTTGAAAAGCCTACAGCTATCAATCAATTCAAATCTAATGAAACAATATTTTTACTTCGACACACTCACTTAGGTTTTTATTAGACAAAGTAAAAGATGAGTGTTAATTGTTTTTCATTTGCTGCTCTTTCGTTTTAGCAATTTTAGCATATTTCTTTACAGGGGGGCGGGGGCATTCGAGGGGGCTGTACTGTATTGTAGGCTCAGGTCAGTTTGTCACCTCCCCCTTCACATTTAGTAGATCCTGTGATCCTGTGATCTTTGGCCAGATTGAAATTTCTGGGGTCTAGTAGGACTATAGTAAATAATAAAATAAAATAGCTATAAAATCTTGTAAGAAGAAATACATATTTAGCCTCATGTTCGAATGCCCCTGCCCCCTCTAAAAAATAGCTCAAACAAAAAGAAAGCAGCAAATGAAAAATAATTAACACTCATCTTTTACTTTCTCTAATAACCTAAAACATGAACCTTGGTTGAAAAGAGGAGAGGACATAGCAGGTAGAACTATAACTCAATACTTACTCAAATAATGCATCAACATAGTGTAGCCGGCTGGAATTGAGCCTTTGGGGCCACTTGTAACCAAGTGTAGCAAAGGATTTACTTTTATAGTTATGACTACGCCACCTTGAGTTCAAGGAATTACATGAATACACAAGTAAACTGGGTTCCCCAACAAATGCAAGTTATTTATAAGAACTTGAGACAAAGTTCCAAAACACAGGAATTTATTAACTTTTAAGAACAGTATGGAATAACAAATATTTATTAGACCAATGTCCAATTTCATATATATAATGCAGTAAAATGCGAACAATCTTAAAAAACTAAGAACAAAACTAAACACACGCACTGAACCACACAGCATGCAGGAAAACAACAAGAGGTAATGGCTCCATTAAATAAAACCAAACACTAAAATCAGTCTAAACAAACAAAACAAAACAGCAGTGGTGACATCTATAAGGAAGTGAAAAGAAAACATTTAGTATACTATAAAGTTAAACAAATAAATCATTGCAACAACAATTTGATATGATGTATATACCTATTTGAGTCTGTGTTCATTCACATCGGCCCCTCTGGCACATGAGCTCATCGCTTCCAGGCACATGAACTCACACTGGGTAGGTAGCCCCTCTCGGAACCCTACATAAAGCATTTCTGAAATTTTGATGAGTTTTATGTAGGGTCCCTATTCATGACTATATTTCCGTATGGGAATTCTGGAACGCGGACATAAACATGCTCTCCAAGATCGAATCTGCGGCGTTTGACGGCCTTTTTTTGTTTGCGTTATTCTGAATTCGGGAACTTTAAGTACCTATACAAACCGCTGCGAATATCTCCTGTGGCGCGGAAGCCGTTAAGTATTACTTTGTTTGACCGATTTGGTCGCTTTATTTCTTCTTGTTTGCTTACCGTTTATTGTACCGCCTCCCGGTGTGCGGTTGGCTTGTGCGGCTACGTCCCTGCCTCTGATCTGCTCTGTCATAGCTATAGCGCCACTAGCTAGCCAGATAGGCGGTACAATGAGGTGTCAATAAACAAGGAAGGAAGAGAAGAATCAAAGCGACCAAATCGGTCAAACATAGATTAAAAATACTTAACGGCTTCCGCGCCACAGGAGATATTCGCAGCGGCATGTATAGGTACTTATACTTCACATATTCAGAAACCCTCACACGAAAAAAAATCGTCAAAGAGCGCAGACAGGCGTTATCCATGTTGTTTATGTTTTATGTATGTCCACGTACCAGGTGGCAGGATACTGCTGGAACAGGACCCAATGCACTGGGTCTAACAAATGTCAGAAACTTCAGTAGCATTGGGTTCTGCTTGGAGGGCTAACTGGGTAGGGTAGTATAGTAACAAATAATTAAAATACTTATTTAGAAAACACTTATTTAGTACAAAATCTAAATAACATCTATCCATCATGTTACTCACCAAGGCAGGGACAGATAAAACACAATTAAGACATGATCTCAGGACCCACAGCCAACACCAAGAAACCTGTGTTTGTTAGACTGCAGGGCCTTTAAATAGTCAACACTGATTGACAAGGAAGTGGCAGTACAGCCAGTCTACGGTGGCCCCAAAGGCTCAATTCCAGCCGGCTACAATAGGAACACAGAAAACTAAACTCTTCTTAACATTATAGGAAACCAAACTGACAAACTCTTCTCTTGGCTCCAGCTCGCCTCTCAAGTTCTCAACAAACAGATGAAGTGGCTGCCTCATTATGCCCTATATGCAGGGTCTTCACTCTTGGTGTGTCCCTCAAACACACTTGGTGTGTGTTTCTAGCCCGGTTTCCACTGCCATGGCCTCACACCACTCCACGTACCCCACACCGCCTACTTGTACCACCGTCGGCGTCTCCACTGCAAGGAATTGGGCTAAGTGACAATAAGACAAGCCAACAGTCTAAAAGGATCATTGTCTCCACCAGGTGGTTCTGAGCTATAGGCTAAGCAGGGCCAAACGCTTCATAATGCCTGATCACTCACTGACTTTTTATTTTACTATCGTGCATTTTCCGTCAGTCAGTTGTTTGGTTGGTCACCCCCAGACATGACCATGTATGGTCATGCCTCGTGACATCATGTGACATCATCAGGGATGGAGATCAATATTAAGCCCCATATATGGAGATCCCTGATGTCATCAATATTGGCCAGCAACTCTACATCTGACCTCAAACCTCAAACCCCTATATATCTCCATATATGGAGCTGACCTGTTCTGACATTCCATAATGTTGATCCATATATGGCCATATATGGCCAGTACAGCATGGTAATTATCATAGTTGTAATACATTATAATACTTGGTAGAGATGTCCCAATACTGTATCCGTATCGGAAAAGTATCGTTATTGGCCCTGATTTGTCATATCTGGTCTTATCGGTGCCAGTCTAACCACCGATCCGATACAGGGGTAAGTGTTTGACACTATGGCAGGTAAATAAAATGTTGGGGCATGTGGAGTTTGCTATCGAGTTGCCCAAACTGCAAGTGCACATTTGAGTGAGGAGTCTGCTATGAACACAACACGAGATATATAGCTAGATAGCTATAAACACAACATGAGATCACAACACTGGTATCGGAATCGAAAAAACACAGAAATTGTGGTATCGGAATCGGATCGGGAACGAAAAAAGTGTATCGGGACATCCATACTACTTGATATTGTATTATAGTCACAGTTATAATCCATTATGGTGTATTATCATAGTTGTAATACATCATAATTATTTATATTGTATTATATCACAGTTGTAGGCCTACTATAATATAATCATTTATATTATATTATAATCACAGTTATAAGGGTCCATTTGGTTCTCGTCAATAGCTGGAGTACTCCTCTCCTGTGCACTTATACATTACATTGTTAGGCAAGAAACAATGACTTCCACTTATGTCCTTACATTACAAAACGGGCTTCAATTCTCTCCAGGAGGGGAGGAGAGGGGGTACTTATTTTTATGGAAACGGTAGATATTTTGGTGTGGTGTGGTGTGGTGCGGTGTGGTGCGGTGTAGTGTGGTGTGGTGTGGTGTGGTGTGGTGTGGTGCGGTGTGGTGTGGTGGTGTGGTGTGGTGTGGTGCTAAAGCTGCAGTCGAAATCGGGCTTATGTGACTTCATAGAGCACCTAAGGGCCGATTCATACTCCTATTTTACCGCTGTTTCGGCACTGTGTGACTGTAATGCCGAAATGATTTCGGCTCGTCAGAAATTTTCAGTAGCACCGAAGAGCCGACTTTTAATTGTAGGCTCTACAGAGCCGAAACGACTTTTATTCGGCTCTAAAATAGGAGTATGAATCGGCCCTAAGTCTGACGTCAATATCGACGCAAATCCACGGGTTCATATACTTTTTATTTGCATTGTAATCCCCATATATGGCGATTTTAGACAGCCTCATATTAGAAATGTTTGAAAAATAAACATCACATAAAAATAAAAAACGTCATCATAAACGTCATCCCGGCCGTTACACTAATATGGATATGAAGAATCAACTGACTGAGAGAATACGCTATTGTTACTGCTACTGAATTAGTTTTCGCTAGAAACAGACTGTATCATAGGAGTGACTGACTGTCGCAAACGATACAGAGACACCTCCCTGACAATAACACTGAAACAGCTTGTTTATTTTTGGACCACAATGCTTATATGAAACGATTTTAAGATGACCCCATGTTATTCTCCATAGAGAAATTACCTCCGTGAACCAGGCAGAACCAGGGGATGAACGAGTGACGTCAGGACTTCGGCGCTCTATTGGAAATGCATTGGAGCAGCCATCAAATCACGGACAAGACACAGAACAGACACCAAACACATGTTTGATGTGTGTGTGTGTGTGTGTGTGTGTGTGTGTGTGTGTGTGTGTGTGTGTGTGTGTGTGTGTGTGTGTGTGTGTGTGTGTGTGTGTGTGTGTGCGCCCAGCAGCAGCATCAAGCTCCACCCACCTTCTAATCTAAGGAAGAGTGAGATGCACCTTGATGTAAAAATGGCCTTTTGGTCCGAAATGTAAATGCTACAAAACCTGCATATCCAGTCATTTTGGTAAGTTTAAGGTTAAATTAAGGTTTTTTGTTGTACCGTGCATGATTAAATCATGTAGGCTATGTATTACATTTTTGGACACCTGAGTGGTCCCTTAAGAGTCTCCATCTATAAGTATGGGTGGTGAGTGATCTTTAAATTCAGTTGAGTCACGTGTTAGACAAGATGGCTCCAGGCAGGCAGTATCACACCACACATTTTGGAAGTTTAATACACACACAGAGAGAGAGAGAGATATATACAGTATTGGACAGTGGAAACACGCGGCGTGAACAGAAGATATGAAAACAAGCAACAGAACATGAATCTCGTGTCATTGTGCACAGACGTCGGTCTGTTGATAAAGTAGCATTTCTGCAACAGTGGTCCTGAGTTCAGAGTACAGTATAGTGGTTCAGGAGGCCCCCCTTTCCATATAGAGGGCATTCCTTCACTGGCTCTGCCCCCCATGCACCCCTGTGTGTGTGTGTGTGTGTGTGTGTGTGTGTGTGTGTGTGTGTGTGTGTGTGTGTGTGTGTGTGTGTGTGTGTGAGTGAGAGAGAGAGAGAGAGAGAGAGAGAGAGAGAGAGAGAGAGAGACTCTCATTTGTACTTGTGAATTTAAACTGACAGTCCCCGTGGTGGAGGAGTTGGGAGTCTTCCCCAGCCATCTGTCCTAGAGCAGAGTCCCCCCCCCCCCCCGTCCCTCCCTCCCTCCGAAGCATCGCTCATTCCCACACTGGGCCTTTGTCAGCAGTTCCTGTCCCTTGGACTAGGCGTGGCGTGTGCAGAGGCTGGGGCGACCGTGGGTGCTTTCACAGGCACCTGCAGAGGGGACAAAGGGCCAAGGGTGCTGCGCCTGAAGACAGATTGATGCTTTGTGCGTTGAGGCAAGAGGAGAGAGAGAGAGAGAGAGAGAGAGAGATGGAGAGGGTGGTGGTGGGGGTAGTTAGCTGAGAAGTTTCGGGGAGAGGATTTTCGGGGGGACCGGGGGTGGGTGGCTGGCTGATGGGTGTGTGTGTGTGTGTGTGTGTGGGGGGGGCAGAGCAGAGGGGTATGAGTTGGGGAGGGGAGGGGGGGGGGGGGGTCGGTCTGTCACTCCAGTCTGTGTGAGTCCAAAAAAGCTTTGGAGGGCCGTGGAAAAGATTGACAGCTTTTGTGGCCTGCATCTCTGCACAATGGTGGTGCTTTAATGGGCCAGTAAAGCTAGAGAGTAGAGCTTTTGGGGAAAGGTTTGCTAGCTGGGGAGGTGGTTGGTTGCCGGTTGGTAGTGGTTGTGATGGCGGTGCGGTGCGATGTGTGTGTGTGTGTGTGTGTGTGTGTGTGTGTGTGTGTGTGTGTGTGTGTGTGTGTGTGTGTGTGTGTGTGTGTGTGTGTGTGTGTGTGTGTGTGTGTGTGTGTGTGTGTGTGTGTGGGAGGGGGGGGGGGGGCTGGGTTGAGGGATAGGGGGCCAGGGGCTTTACTGCTTTGCTTGGTGGGGACCAATTCATGGGCATTCAGTGCAAGGCTCGTTATTCACTGAATGCATCCAGTGGAGGAATGCAGCGGCATCAATTAGAATGTGTTAGCAGATAGCAAGGCAGAGAAGAAAAAACCTTTCTCTTCCTTTTGCTGGAAGGACAACACAGTCCCACTATAGGAGGTGTCAGAGCCACAAAGCCTTTTTTGTGGGTCTCTCTCCATTACATTACCAGCGCAATATGTAAGGTGGGGATTCTTTTGATTTAAATTAAGTGGAAAAAACACTAAATCCTATTTTTATTCAGCCGGGGATAATGGCGTTATACTCTATAAAGGTCTTTAACTACTTATCTGTGGCTTAAAATCTTCTGCGGCTCTCCTTTTCACTCCACCTCAGTGTCTTTGCTCTCATTGGGGGCATTATATTTATTCAGTGGTTTGGAGGGTCAAAGACGGAGTGTTAAACAGAGTTGCTTGTAGCCTTAACTGCCGCATCACTTCTAATTGTGTACCGGTGGGTCAGTGGCTTGTTGTGTTGTCCCCTGGCAAGAAAGGACGAGCGGATATGAATTAAAACAGTGTCTTGTAAGTCATTGTCTGAGGGGGTCTCAGGTCGGCACTTCACACTCTGAGAGGGTCTGTCGGATGGAGAGTTTTCCCTTTATTATTCTCTCAATAACTTCCAGGACAGTGAGTGGCATAAAGGAAGACGGAAGGATAGGAATGGAACGCACTTTGATGTCGATCACACGTCAGAGTCGACAAACCACTCTGTCCTGTTTCGCGTGTGTTATTTATATAGGGGCCTTACGTTTGAATTAATTAGACTTAGTTGAACTTTCTTCTGCTTTCTTCTCTTATCTTTGCGCACGCACGCATGCACGCACGCACGCAACACGCACACACACACACACACAATGAAAACAATCAGGGAGATTTAATTTCATTTTTTTTATATTGGTTTGGGAAAACCTATGAAAACACACGTTTAGGAAATGGCCAGTGGAGTCTCAAGAAACCCACCAACATCGACCAACCTGGGCATCATGACTTAAGTTTCATACCATGTGCTGCTCAGCATCAATTTCATCACCAATTTCCTTGCTTTTAACCCAAGACGATGCAGATGGCATCATGTGTTCTCAAGTGGAATTGGAAATGTTTTGTTCTCCTTAGGTTTAATGTGAACTAACTGGCAGGAACCTCTTGTAGGAAAGGTGTATATTTCAATATGGGTAATTATCCTTCATTTGAAGCCAAAACGAGGCAAATTTGCATCCCCTGAAAAGGCAACCAGAGTTAAACTGTGTGAAAAGTGCAGTAAATTGGGCCAAGCGTCATAACATGCAGAAATGCATCTCCGCTGTAATTGTGTAATTGTAGAAAAGGGCCCTAAATGCACCACCCAATTAAACTTGCTTCTTCTGCAAGGCAAAAGAATTGCTGGGGAATTATGCAGGAAAGTATCGGCACATAGAAATGGCTGCCTTCGTCCTGGGTGGCAAACGGGGGCTGGGGATCGTTTGCGGGCAAAATGGAATTTCTGATCAAATATGGACAGATGTCTTCATACATGTGTGGGAGCGGGAGTGAATTGGACGCGGTGTGTGTGTGTGTGTGTGTGTGTGTGTGTGTGTGTGGGGGGGGGGGGATACGGATGGCCTCCTCCAAGAGATAGCTGCTTCCTGCCCCTGGAGTGGCATCGAGGGCACGAGAGGAAGAGGGCGAGACAGAGAAGCGGGGAAGGTTAGTGCTCTCAGCGTGGGGTGGGGGAGGCATTTCCCTGTAACACCAGTTGATGGGTTTCTCCCCACAAAGGGTGGAGTGGCGCAGTCTGCAGCGCTGCAGAACAGCCTGGTCTCTGTCTGGATTAGGCCCTGCGGCACACAAAGGCCAGCTCAAGTAAACGGTTCATGAATGCTGATTAATTGATGCCATTTTTCTTCAGTGTGCCATGGAGATTTTAGAGGGTGCGTGCTTGTGTGCGTGCGTGTGCGTGCGTGTGTGCATGTGTGCGTGTGTGTGTGTGTGTGTGTGTGTGTGCGTGTGTGCATGTGTGCATGTGTGCGTGTGTGTGTTTGGGGGGGGGGGGGTAGGGGGTTCTGTTGCAGGAAGGGCAAACTCTAGCCTGCACGGGAACAGAATGTGTGATTTGTTTATGAGTGCATGTTTGTGGTGACTTCATAAAAGTAACATCTAGATGTAATGTTTTTTTTTTTTTTTTTTAAGTTTTGTTTTGATGGGATTCCTTCGCTTCTAAAAAAATAATCTATATATGCAATTTCAACCAAAAAAGCTCCAGAGATCAAACTGACATACATACCGCCGGTCTGTCTTTCTGTGCTTTGACTGCAGATCCATGTAGTCAGACGCTGCCTGTCCATGGGCTGGCACAGGGACCAGCTATAGGCTGGCACAGGGACCAGCTATAGGCTGGCACAGGGACCAGCTATAGGCTGGCACAGGGACCAGCTATAGGCTGGCACAGGGACCAGCTATAGCTCTGTCCATGGGCTGGCACAGCTATATAGCTCAGGTGGCAAGATGGCTGCTGAGAGGAGGTTCCCACGATGGGGCTTATATAGGGGGTACAGGTGTCCTGGGAGAATGAGGGAGGCCTGGGGCTCGGTAGGGGCGAAGCACTGGCCCATAGCCCGGCCTCAATGGAGGGATCCCAGGGGCCGACTCAATAGGCCCGGGTTCCACTTGATGGGGAGAGAAAGGAACCGTTTCAGCCGCTGCCCAGCAGGAAAGATCTGGTTGTGAGAAGACCTCTTTCAGGACTCAATGTTTGTCTGAAGGCTGTCACAGCAGATGAGTACTCAGCAAACAGCGTGAACAAGGATTTGAACCAGAAAACCAACAGAGCCCTGACAATATTGTGATTGGGCCTTGTCTCTTTAGTGGAGGCTGAAAAGGAGAATTGAGAGCCAGGAACAAGTGCACATTCAGAGCTAGGACGTGCATGCCTTTGGGTTGTGTTTTATGGTTTTTGAGGCCCGTATGTGTTGGATAAAGTGAAATCATGTTAATCTCCCCTTTTCTCTCATCTAAGAGCAGAATGGGTGTGGACCTGTGGTACTTCAATAGCTGGAACCAAAGTCTCACAAAGTCATTGTTTAATCTTGTAATGTCAAAGTTTGAATGAGACCTCGGCAGCCCTCTTGTCCAGAGACATATGGCAAGTTCACCCATCCCTTTGAAATGTAAATGGTTGACACTGCAGCAATTAAATCGCTTGTCTTGATGTTATTTTCACCTCTTCTTACATTTCCCCCTTCACAAGTTAATCCGCCTTTGATCAGCAGGTTCCCCTTTATAATGTCATAATAGGCAAACATCCGTCGAAAGTACGGGAATATTTGACAAAAAAAAAGCAAACACATTCGCTCACAACATTGCAACGTGTTGTGAGCTTGTAGAACTGATATTTTCGCTATCGACATACAATGTGAAAGTATATAGGGTTTAAGTGGCCACCGTACAGCGCTTCATTCAGGTATGAATTGAGCAATCCACTGCTTTCCTCTAGTCTCCACTGAGCTCTTCCTGGCCCCACACCTGATGCTGGAGGGCAACATTCAGAGCTGCTGCTGCTGCTGCAAACCTATGACCTTTGAACATGCTTTAAGTCTCACTGATACCTTAACGCAAAGCTATCTGCCTTGGGGGATGTCATCCACCTGCACCCTCCCTCCCTACACGCACGCACGCACGCACGCACGCAGATATACACCTAGACATGCATGATCAAGCTGACTTGCTTGTGCACACCTTAGGACACGCACACACACACACACACACACACACACACACACACACACACACACACACACACACGCACACACACACACACACACACACACACACACACACACACACACACACACACACACACACACACACACACACACACACACACACACACACACACACACACACACACACACACACACACACACACACACACACACACACACACACACACACACACACACACACACACACACACACACACACACACTTTTGCTCTCTCACCTGGGTTGTGCTCACTAAAGGGATTACATGTAAAGCCTCAGCTCATTACAGTGAAGAGCAGGAGAGGATGGTAGAGGAATGGGGCTTGATTTCAGGATGCCACACAAGGAGCAATAACTCACTGACTGCACATGTCGTATTTGGGAAGGTGCTTTTCTCATTGCTTGGCGTGGTGAATAACTTCTGAAATAACAGGATCAGAATCAACTCTTGTTGTCACCTCACAGGTTTATATATACGTATAAAGAAGTGTTGTCACCTCACAGGTTTATACGTATAAAGAAGTGGGTGAAATCCTTTTTTTGTGCAAAAAAAATACATTATTTGTGGTTTTCAGAAAAGGGATCGTGCGGAAAGAGCAAGAAGAAGCACATGATATAAAACACTCAAAAAGAAAAACTCTACACACATACATAACACCAGTGCAATTATACAATAACAGGTTTTTACAATTTCTATCCATCACCTTCAGGAATCGACAAAAGCCTAAAACAAACTTTGTTGCCAAGAAGCATTTTTTGCTTCCATTTTGTTGCTCTATATACTGACTTTACTGACTTTATGTATACATTTATCGAGCTATTTATCCATTAAGATCGCAGGATAGAAAGGCTAACAAAGACCAATGTTGTCTGTTGGAAGAATCGGGGTAACTTTGAAGGTCTATGAAGAGAGGAGAGGGCTTGTGATGGAATGGGCTGGGAAGAGCTGTGACTTCTCCATTGAGAGCGGAGGGGCACGCTGGATTAGCTTGATTTGCCTGTGAATGGGCTCCGTCCATTATTCTTGTTAGGGAGCTGTCACATCGAATTGAGAAAGTGAAAACCTCCTTTTATCAACCTTTTCCAAGTGAAACTGAACAGGCAATCAATAACTGAATTCAGTCCCTGGGGCGAGTCAAGCAGAATGATACGGAGCTGTTATTATAAAGGGGTATTTGTCAAATCGCTAATGGCAAAACGTGGATAACTGATGTAATTTTGGCTCCAGTTTTTGCTGCTGATTACAACAGCGACTTGAAAATAATAAACCAAAGCAATGAAGTCATCCCAGAAAAGAAATCCCTTAAGGATTGATAAATAACAACTAAAACAACAGCAATAATAGGCTAATAATCATCAAACAAACAATACCAACAACAACAACAACAACACTAATAATAAAATAATCCGAATAGTTAAATATTTTGTATAATTGTCCCTCAACAAAGAGTGACGTTCAACAACACCATGCCATATTTGAGGTCAGGTCAATCAAATAGTGTTTGCATTCTAAATGCAGAATTTTTGTGTGTGTGTGTACTTTTTTATTCCCCGAAGAATTGAACGTTTATACACCATTATAAAGTGGTTGCCAAAAGGCTCAATCTAACCTAACCCACTATTATGAGTCCAAACAATCGGGGGAGCGCCTCACTTTTTTATTATACGAATGACACCATATTGTTTTGAAGTTTCATTATATTGACCTTATTGTGGCATTGTGCATGTTCTGACACCATGATAATGGCTGAATACAGAGGGAATTATGCTCTGTATAAATAGATCCCATAGTGGAGGATCACTTCAATTACCCCTCAGCACACTGACAACACGGAGAGAATAAAAAGCAAAGCCGTACTTCAAGCTGGTCTCAAGGCATTCCCTCAAACATTGTTGTTTTGACCATTGTTATACAGCGGGGTCGAGGGACATTATTAACATCAATGGCAATCATTTGAATAGAATAAGATGCATCTGATGCAATTCTATTTGTATAATATAAACAATCTATTTATAGAGGAAATCATATATTGGCTTATTGTAAAAAGAAATTTTATTTACTTGATTTTAGATGTTTTTTTAATTGAATGTTGACACAGGATTAAACCGAAAACAACATAGAACATGAAGATTCCTTTATAATACAAATAAAAATAAATAAAAATAGAAATAAAATAAAATAAATCACAGATCAAATGAAATTGCTAGTTTGATTGATTATCCAATATTGCTGCAACCAGGTTTTACGCTGGATGGAGAAAATGAATCGGATCATTTGGTCTCATCAATCAATTTAGTAATTGATGTCTTAATTGATGACAGTGTTATACAGTTAATTGAGCACCTCCATTGTTGCCTGTCATTGTTCTGCGTGCTCCTATACATTGCCCAGCAACCGGCCTTGTGCTTTTTTTAGGGAATTGGACAAAAGGCTTGGATTTTATTGTCTGTTGCTATTAGTTGCTATAAGTATACAACCTGAACACTTAAGCAGAGCCAAGATATTGATGAACAAAATGTGTCTTATTAGGCTCTATTAGGCCCTAATAGGACGTGCAAAGAGTGTTAGAGCTAGGGGCAGGGGCTGAAATCCCGTTAAGA
Organism: Protomyctophum parallelum; assembly: GCF_964188405.1. NCBI lineage: Eukaryota > Metazoa > Chordata > Actinopteri > Myctophiformes > Myctophidae > Protomyctophum > Protomyctophum parallelum. The sequence continues at coordinate 19,354,486 of NC_139711.1, read as the reverse complement.
GGGAAACTTTGGACAAAAATAGCAAAAAATTGCAGATCTACATGCTTTGAGAGCTTGTAGATAAGCTATTTTCAGGGCGCAACCCAGCACTCTTTAGCTATAGTGGAGATGCAGTGTACGACTTGGATTTCTAAACAAATTTGTTCAACGCAAAAAAAGGAATTCTCCTGAATGCTGCCTTCCGGTATGACATGGAAAGGAGTGGCATTTGCATTTCTTTCACCATAGTAAATGCTGCATTCATGGTCTGGAGAGGGCAGTTGTTTTACAGACGGTTAAAAGGGCAGGGGCTGAAGCCCCCTTTGGTGTCTATATGTGTGCACGTCCCTGGCCCTAATGTTGTTGTTTCGGCCCTTTGGAGGTGGTACAATCTATTTGAGAACTAAAAGTAACTTCATATGGTGATCTGGCTGAGATGGTGGCCTGCCCCTGCCTGCCAATGAGGGCATATGAGGTTTTCAACAATGTAATTGTCAGCCATCCATCATCTGTGCACAGCTAGTTGATAACAGCCTATGAAAAATGACTAAGGGCTGTAATGAGTCTCACCTCAGAGCCGTGGTCAGGTTCACACTCCGCCACAGAACACCAATTCTCCAATTATTCCACTCCACTGTCTTCTCTCCATCTTACCTATAGTTATTCTCCAGACCCCCCCCCCCCCTCGCTGTGCAACCAGTCCAGACATACAGTAAGTCTGGACTGGTGTAAGACCCCATTCTACAACAAAAACAGTTCTGCAGGGACCCCAGAAGCAAAGATAAAAATTGAGACAAAATATTAGCTTTAAAATCTAAAATAAAGGCGAAAGACAAAAAATAAAAAAAATATAATAAAAAAAAATATATATATATATATTTGCTTTAAAAATATATATATATTATTGAAAGATTTGCACAAATCTTCAGGATTTTCTGCTAATTTCTGAATAGTCAACCAATATGCTATATATAAGTGATGGGAGATTAATCGGCAAACACATCGGTATCGGCTGATTTTAGTTGTTTTTAGATTTATCGGCATCGGTTCGATTAATCAATCAGACCGATTAATTAATTGGTCCGATTAATCGGGCTGTCTTTACAGATAAACAAGCCCAAAGTAACAGCTTGAACAGATCTACAAGCTCACAATATCAAATATATATATATTTAAATTATTATAATGTTTCAATACAGAATGAGATCATATCGACATCGGTAATATCGGTTATCGGCCATAACAGCAATTACTTGCTTATATCGATATCGGCCAAAATGTCTCATCGGCACATCCCTATATATATATATATATATATATGGGTTAACCAGTTATGCCCTATATTAGCTAGTGCTTGAAAATATTAAAACATTATTTATTTATTCTTTAGAAAATGTGGTTTGCTGCCTGCATGCCCAGAAGAATAAAGGGAAGCCAAGGAGAAAATGCTTAAACACTTGTTGTGACCCTGGATCAGACGAATATAGCTCTCACACATGGCTCAGGTCTTCTCTTGGCTGGAGCTATAATGTGCAAAGTACCAACTATATGGGGGGTGCTGGGAGGGTTAACGTCATTAATTGGGTTACAGAATACTTTAATTACGGCTGTTTCCCACATTCCTCCTCCGAGCTGAGGGCGCCTTGCACACAATGTAAAAAAACCATCAAGCTCCTGCGTTGAAGCACAGCTGTGGGGCAATTATCATCAAGCACCCCGCGCATCTGTGTACAAACAATCACCACAGCTGCTGGCATTGATACTGTATATGCAGAGCATGCTGAGCACAGAAAGGCCAGGTTGACCCCAGGGCCTCGGTATCGCCTCCACGAGGCCACCGTCATGCACTATTCATCTGGAGCATATCTGTGACACCTTATGAACACTAAACCTGTTTACAATTTCAAATGAACTGTCAACAACATGCTGGTTGCCACAGAGTGTGCGCTTTGTTGACATAGAGCGCTGGATAAATGTTTGTATCATTATGCAAAGGCCCCGGAGACACTCCGACACCGCTAAGGTGCTGAGTGTATATAGCGCCCTTCACAGATTGACCAGAGAGTAACGCGCCTATACTATTCACATGCGTGTCATTTGACACCTCCAAGAGCATTTAGTTACAGCTAGGAGAAGGACGCATCCTCACAACAACAAAAGCATGAAAATAAGTCTTCTTGCAGTCCCCTATAGCGGCAGCATTATCAATACAGGACTAGACAATAGACTACTTGGCTTTCAGATTATTTCGACTTTCCCACTGTGGTTTTGTAAATGCGGCCAATTTCATGCAAGCGGTGTTGACTGTTGAAGTAGAAATAGGAAAATGGCATGGAATGTGAATATTCTGTCTGTGATTCCGTTGTGTTGTGTTGTGTTGTGTTGTGTGTGCGTGCGTGCGTGCGTGCGTGCGTGCGTGCATGCGTGTGAGTGCGAGTGAGTGAGTGAGTCGGCAGTGGTGGAAAAAATACTCAAATGTTTTACTTAAGTAAAAGTATCAATACTGCATTGCAGAAATATTCTGTTACAAGTCTGGAATTAAAAATGCATACTTGAAAAGCAGCATGTCCCGTTTCCAGTCATCAAACCCATAAAAAATCTTTTGAAAATAGCAGATCTACAGTATACAAGCTCACAATGCTTTGCATCGCGACGCACTGCAAGCTTGTTGATCGGCTGTTTTCAAAGGCCAAAATGTATATAGGGCTGAAGTGGGTATAATTTGTGTTTAGTAATAAAAAACACAATCTACAAAGTAACTATAGTAAGTTTTTTAGTAAGTTTTCAAATAATTGTAGTGGAATAAAAGTACAATATTTGGATCCAAGATGTAGTGTGTAGGACAGTACTTGAGTTACTTTCCAACCACTGTGAGTGGGCCTAATTTTGAAAGTGACAGAGTGGTTTGATGACCGACTGAGGCTTTTATGACAGAGAGACACAGGATCGCAGGGGCAGCAGAGATGAGGCTCTGCCTGGGCCTGAGGTCGGTGTGTGAGAGAGGGGGCTGTCAGCTCCTCTGAGGTCTGCTGCATGGAAGGCCCAGCGGGAGCCCGCAGCGCGGCCCCCAGGATGCCTGGTCGCCACGGCAAGGGCCCCGGAATGCGGACGGCACACAATGGGCTTCCCAGGGCTCAGAGGGCACTCCGATTTGATAACCACATTAAAGTCCCCAGCAACATCTGTTGGGGTGTGCGGGAGAGAGAAAAGCCCTACTGGCAGGCTTTAAACCACCCCCTCCCATACCACCCCAGAAACTGGAATCATTAACCCCCGGCCCTGTGAGAGAAGGGGGACAACAGCCCTCTATTTGTCAGCCTTCCATGCAAGTGGGGACCGTGGGGGCTAATATTTTACCGCAAACAGCGTGAGAAGACTCACTGCCCAGGAGCACCATGGAGAGCCGCTCTCTCCCCAATTTACACACTAGCGTCATTAGCAGCAGAGAGAGGAACATGTGTGCTGTTGTTTTCAACCCCTTTATTTATTCACAATTTGAGCCACGGACCACCATGTGATGAGCCTCTCAGACCCAAAACTTTGAATATTTTGTTAAGACATGGACAATTCCATGCTGTATTGATGTGGTACCATATAGAAGAGATATGGCAAAATGATAAAAAAATAACAATTATCGTACATTCTCTAATATTGTGTACTTCTTGTAAATTAAGTAATGCAGATGTTTAACAATAATTTGTGAGCATAACATTCATTTCACGCTCTCAAGAGTTAAAGATCCAATAAGGCTCCATTTGGTTACTAAAGCGTTATTCATAGGCTGGATTTTCGGTGGTGAGGTGACCACTGAACTACAACATGACGTCACTGAGCCGCGGTGAAGAGCAAACCACCGCCACCGCCCTTCTCTCTGTTTCTACTCACCACCGCTCAACGTTATTTCAGCTCCGGTGGTCAGCTCACCATGCACCGGAGCTCACCATGCACCGGAGTGGTGGTCACCTCACCATCTCACCGCCAGAGTGGTGGTCACCTCATCACCGGAGCGGTGATCACCTCACCACCGGATCGGTGGTCACCTCACCTCCTCACCACCGGAGTGGTGGTCACCTCACCACCGGAGCGGTGATCACCTCACCACCGGAGCGGTGATCACCTCACCACCAGAGCGGTGGTCACCTCACCACCGAAAATCCAGACTATGAATGAGCATTGATAATGTCCGAATCCCTGTGTCAAGCTTCCACAACGACTTTTGTTTAACAGTAGGCCTATACATGTACATGTAATTATGTACCAGCACTTAGATGTGGTGCCAGGAAAGGACCCAAGTCATGTGGCTGCTTCTTCTTCTTCAATACTACAACAAGTGTCCAAAGCCCGCCGAGCCGATTGTCAAAGATGTTTTTGGGAGTCCACCCAACTCGCCAACGCCATACACACACAAACATTAATGAGGCACAAAACGGACAGCAGATGATGTTCCCCTCGGATTTGTTTGTCGCGCACGTGTGTGTGTGTGTGTGTGTGTGTGTGTGTGTGTGTGTGTGTGTGTGTGGGCAGGGGGGGTAACAGGTGTCCCATCACAAAGACAACTCTCAGGGCTGGCGGATGCTCCGGTGTTTCGTGGGTCAGTGCCAAAGCCTCGTCCTCCTCCACAGGTTTCAAAGCGAAGGCCACCTTCACTCCGATGAATAATCAAGGAAACAAAAGCCTGCAGGCCGGGGGGAGAAGTGGCGGGGGGGGGGGGGGGGGGAGGGGGGCTAAGCTAATGCAAACCACGGCCAGCCCAGATATACAGAGGAGGAGAGCGGAGGGTTTTTTTTTTTGGCCCTTCATAGAAAACATCATCCCCAAATGTATTCCCTCTGGAGATGAAGGGCCGCGGGACCGTGCCCCCCTCCCCCCTCCCCCTCTTCATCCAATGCATAGGGTCCTCAAGTGCCTCCACACAAGTAATCCCATTCACTGCAGCTCATTACATGGGCAATTAAGTGGCAGGTTCGGGGTTGGAGAGGGGTGTTGCGGGCAGAGCACGTATGAGGTGAGGATGTGTGTGTGCGTGTTTGCGTGCATGTGTGTGTGTGTGTGTGTGTGTGTGTGTGTGTGTGTGTGTGTGTGTGTGTGTGTGTGCGCGTGTGTGTGTGTGCGTGTGTGTGTGTGCATGCGTGTGTGTGCGTGTGTTGTTTTTTTGGTCTGCTTCTAAGGACCCCTGCATGCGACCCACCGATCCAATCCTCCTCATACCCTCCCCCCACCCTCCCAGCTTGGCCAGCGAGCCCCTCCCCTGCACCCTTCACCTGGGCTGTGGGTCTCCGTGGACACCTGCCTCTCCTCTAATGAAGATCCATGGCTTCATTTCCATTTCTGGAGTCATATCAGAGACAACCGAGCACAAAACGGGCCTGTTTCCCTAACCGGGGTGGGGTGGGGGAGAGGGGGGGGGGGTGGGTGGGGTGGGGGAGAGGTGGGTGGGGTGGAGGAGAGCCGGATAGAATGACGCGGCTAAGTGCTGCGGCGGAGCAGGGGTGGGGGGGGGGGGGGGGGCAGCTGCAGAGCCTGAAAATGGGATTTTGGTCTTGGGGGGGGGGGGGCTCTGAAGTGGGGGGCCTTCGGATGGAGAGGACCTGATGTTTGGATTGGCCACAATGGCAGCCGTGTGCAACACTAGCGTAGCCTCCTCTGTCCTAATGAGGCTTTGAGGAGAGGAGAGGAGAGGAGAGGAGAGGAGAGGAGAGGAGAGGAGAGGAGAGGAGAGGAGAGGAGAGGAGAGGAGAAGAGAGGCCATGAGGAAGAGGAGGAGAGGCCATGAGGAAGAGGAGGAGAGGAGAGGATGGAGGGGGAGGCACCACACACCACCTCTCACCTCATATACCAACAGGCCTTTAAATGCACAACAGGACTTACAATACACACGCACACACGCACGCACGCACGCACATGCACTATACAACACAGGTGTTAAGACTCCCATCAGTATATAATACCTACTACGTCCACTCACAGTCAACAGTTTTTGTATTGAGTTGTGCCTGAAATGTACTGTAATTCTGCAAACTGTTAATAAATACTTCAATCAATCAAACCTACAACCTGAATATTCGTATTCAAGATGTCCTATATGCTGAAGTGAAAAAAAAAATATATATATATATATATATATATATATATATATATATATATATATATATATTAACTTTGGTCCATTATTTCTCCACTTTAATAATAGCATTGGTATTGTATTTTAATCGTTGATTATAGTCATCTTTACAACAAGGTATAGCTTGTAAGGATCGGGCATTCATGGGATGAGCAATACAGCTAAACGTGTGGGTAGCGCCCCTATAGGTGGGGTTGGCGAAAGGGCATTTCTGTGTGGAGTTTGTCGGGGCATATAAAAAAAATGCATTTTCCCGAAAGGACAATTTACTATTTACAATTTAGGCATTTAGCGGACGCTCTTAATCCAGAGCGATTTATAGTAAGCAAGAGCAAAACCATGGTGATACATCATAATACATAATATAGTTATCATGAATCATACGTATAAGCTACGAACATAACAGTGGAATATATATCTATATAATGAAACTTCGCATATAGGCTATATAATTATATAGTGCTGTCTACATAAAATGTTACATAAGATGAGCCTTTGCATTCGCCTGTAAGCTCGTTGGGTTGTTAGGGCGTGAGGCGATTTACCACTTGCTGGACCCGCGAGGATCCGAACTTTATATATATATATATATATATATATATAGTTAGTGGTATCTCGCCCGCTGAGAACCGCCCATCAGGTAAGATAGCCGCTGGCGAGCGATGAGACAGAGACAGAAGACAGTGGCACGCCCCATATAGGAGTGATTGACCACCGTTGCGTCCCATCTTACCTGCTGGAGTTGATTGGATATACACGACACGACATATACACGACACCAAGAAATACCTGACCTGTATAAAAGCCAGTGCTCCCTGTCTCACAACGAGACAACTCTCCGGCACGCAGTTGGGCGGTGAGGCGATTTACCGATTTCACAAACTCATGATGTTAAACACTCAAATGTGTTATCTGTGAATTGAACTGATGGCTGTTCTCTGTCTTTCCAAAATAAGGGTTTAACGGGGGAAACTCCTGGCCGTGAATTATGTTGAAGTTATTAATTAATCCTGGCGGCATATTCACACAATGAGCCCATTCGAAGAAACAAAAAGGAAAGAGTGTTGTTACAAACCAATAAATCTAGGGGTAATTGGATTGGTAACATATAAAGGAGGAGGACACCAGGATCAAAAGGTGAGTATTTATTTACAAATAAAATAGTTGAAAACAACGAATATCTACAGAATACAATGCAAGAAAACACACTGGAAACAAACCCTCAAACCAATAACACAAATCACATACAGCAAACTAAAGCAAAAGTCCTCCAAATAATAATGAGAATTTGGAGTTCAATATAAGTTGGCTAAAGTGCACATTGATCATAGGTGCCGGAGAGGGGGTCATTTGGGTCTGAATGTCTCCGCACTATTGGGGAATGACTGGTCTATTCATTTCATTATTATTTATTTTTCCCGACCTGCAGCGCTGGTGGTCTCTCTAGCACCGTTTCCATTTTCTTGCACAATCATCGTTGTGTATAGAGGGCATGCGCATTGCGCATGCTTAAAGTGAATGGCAAGCCGAGTGGCAAAGCAACATGCAAAGTGAGTTTAACATTGTTTAACGTTGTTTAATGCAATCAGATAGGACTTTTCTGTTTGGATGCATGGGTGTCAAGGCCTGAAAGTTGTTTTTTTGCCAGTCAGTAGGCGTTCCTGCATAACTTCCGGGTTTGATGATGATCTTTTTACGTTCCGACGGTGGCCACATGACATAACGATCTCATCCGCTCTAGACCGGTTCACACGGCAATTCTGACACCAGGCTTTCCTCCGAGGTGGAAAGCCTGCATGGTGCCGCGAGGTTAGTTTATTCCTAAGCACTGTTGCTGACAGATTCATCGCTTATTAGCAGAATCTGTCTTGAGAGATTATACCGCTCGTATACTGTGCGAGCGCGCGTGTGTGTGTGTGTGTGTGTGTGTGTGTGTGTGTGTGTGTGTGTGTGTGTCTGTGTCTTTCAGTACAGTGGTCGAGGCTGTGCTTGTTAACATGTTCTACCTCATTGACTCCTCTCAGCGCCCGGGGATGGAGGGAGGGAGGGAGGCAGAGAGGGTGCTCGGACTCAGAGCCAGGCCAGGTGAGGAAGAGGAAGAGGAAGAGGAAGAGAAAAAGAAAACAAACAGTGTGACACCTCAGCCATATGACAGCTCTCAGGTCTCATAACAAAACAGTCTACACACAAACACAGACAGAGAGAGAGAGGCTTGAACTCCTGATACTCAACCATCTTGAAATTGAATTAGTGACATTGCTGTGTCCAGGTTGAGAGTATACTACACGTTGCATTACTGACCACTTCATGTCGACATTAGGGTTATAGAACACAATAAAAATAACAAACACAAATTAAAAACTTGCATTAAACTGCATGGTCACCCACAATATACACATTTTATCCACAGAAGAGTGGTAAATATGTTGTACTTTTAAACACATTTTGTGCCCTTGTATTCTTTCAGAATAGCGACGTGGAGTGCCCCCATGTTAATTGGATGATTTTCAACACAACATATACCCATAGTCGAGTTCAGTAGAGTTCAGTAGAGTACCCAGCCTTTTTTGGACGATTTTCCAGACGTCTTTGGGCACCACATAAGGACATTATCACAAAGACGTGTGGAGACGTCTTGGGCACAAAAAGTGTTTTAAGGTATTCAAAGTTTCCATGCAATGACATCGTTTAATGGCATAATTTCGTACAATAGATGGGAGTGACGGAAGTATAGATGTATAGTCATTACATATTGGTCTTCAGCGGACTAGAAAACGCTGCTATAATAATAGTCCTATCCGTGACAAAGACAGACAGAATAACATTCGTAGTACGATGATACTAGTAAAAAAAAGCAGGTCAGCTGCATGAGTCACTTGTTGATGTATGTGTGTGTGTGTGTGTGTGTGTGTGTGTTTGTATGTATGTGTATAGGGGTGGAGCCTGAGGGGGTGGGGGGCGGGGGGCAGGGCATTGGTTCATGTGTGTGTGTGTGTGTGTGTGTGTGTGTGTGTGTGTGTGTGTGTGTGGTGTGGTGTCATTTTGCAAGCCCTCTCTGCACTCACCTGGAACAGAGCACTTCCCCTCTCCCTGGGTCTTATCAGCTCCCAGGAGGAAATACCTGCCACAGGTAAACATGACCCCGCGACCCCCATGGTCCATCCGCTCTCTAGTCTCTCTCTATACCCCATCCCCACCAGTGTTGTTTTTGGCAGCAAATTTCTATTTTAGTTTAGTCTTTTTTGGACTGAAACTAGTTTTGGTCGACTATGAGTATGTCATGCGATTTTAGTCGACTAAAATGTATTTTGGCGAGCCTTGATGCCGTCGTGACACGTGATGGCAGACTTTACACTTGCTGAAAATAGCCGATCTACAAGCTCACAACGTGTCGTGAGCTTTGTGAGCTTGTAGATCGGCACCCGGGCCCTGCATGGAGCTCTGTCTTTAAGGCACAAGGATTAGCCCATGGAGGACATCACAGTAGCCCCAGTCCAAGGTCTTTCTCCCATGGAGGACCTCACAGTAGCCCCAGTCCAAGGTCTTTCTTCCATGGAGGACCTCACAGTAGCCCCAGTCCAAGGTCTTTCTCCCATGGAGGACCTCACAGTAGCCCCAGTCCAAGGTCTTTCTCCCATGGAGGACCTCACAATAGCCCCAATCCAACGTCTTTCTCCCATGGAGGACCTCACAGTAGCCCCAGTCCAAGGTCTTTCTCCCATGGAGGACCTCACAGTAGCCCCAGTCCAACGTCTTTCTCCCATAGAGGACCTCACAGTAGCCCCAGTCCAAGGTCTTTCTCCCATGGAGGACCTCACAGTAGCCCCAGTCCAACGTCTTTCTCCCATAGAGGACCTCACAGTAGCCCCAGTCCAACGTCTTTCTCCCATGGAGGACCTCACAGTAGCCCCAGTCCAAGGTCTTTCTCCCATGGAGGACCTCACTGTAGCCCCAGTCCAACGTCTTTCTCCCATGGAGGACCTCACTGTAGCCCCAGTCCAAGGTCTTTCTCCCATGGAGGACCTCACAGTAGCCCCAGTCCAACGTCTTTCTCCCATAGAGGACCTCACTGTAGCCCCAGTCCAACGTCTTTCTCCCCTTGGAGGACCTCACTGTAGCCCCAATCCAACGTCTTTCTCCCATGGAGGACCTCACAGTAGCCCCAGTCCAACGTCTTTCTCCCATAGAGGACCTCACTGTAGCCCCAGTCCAACGTCTTTCTCCCTTGGAGGACCTCACAGTAGCCCCAGTCCAACGTCTTTCTCCCATAGAGGACCTCACTGTAGTCCCAATCCAACGTCTTTCTCCAATGGAGGACCTCACTGTAGCCCCAATCCAACGTCTTTCTCCCATGGAGGACCTCACTGTAGCCCCAGTCCAACGTCTTTCTCCCATGGAGGACCTCACTGTAGCCCCAATCCAACGTCTTTCTCCCATGGAGGACCTCACAGTAGCCCCAGTCCAACGTCTTTCTCCCATGGAGGACCTCACTGTAGCCCCAATCCAACGTCTTTCTCCCATGGAGGACCTCACAGTAGCCCCAGTCCAACGTCTTTCTCCCTTGGAGGACCTCACAGTAGCCCCAATCCAACGTCTTTCTCCAATGGAGGACCTCACTGTAGCCCCAATCCAACGTCTTTCTCCCATAGAGGACCTCACTGTAGCCCCAGTCCAACGTCTTTCTCCCATGGAGGACCTCACTGTAGCCCCAATCCAACGTCTTTCTCCCATGGAGGACCTCACTGTAGCCCCAATCCAACGTCTTTCTCCCATGGAGGACCTCACTGTAGCCCCAATCCAACGTCTTTCTCCCATGGAGGACCTCACAGTAGCCCCAGTCCAACGTCTTTCTCCCTTGGAGGACCTCACAGTAGCCCCAATCCAACGTCTTTCTCCCTTGGAGGACCTCACTGTAGCCCCAATCCAACGTCTTTCGGCATAGAGGACCTCACTGTAGCCCCAATCCAACGTCTTTCTCCCGGGCCCTGCATGGCGCCATACTCAAGCCTTTTCCTCCGCCCCGTTTCCTTCTGTCTCAAACCCAACCCCCCCCCCCCCCCCCCCCCCCCCATCTCCCCCCTGGGCAACTGACACAGTGAGACCCCCCGCCGCCCCCACAACCACCCCAAGGTCCCATCACTCCTCCTTCAACCCCTCTCTCTCTCTGTCTCAAACTGTAATCTTATCTGCATATCAGCAGGTGTAACCGTATCTCCTGCTTATCAACCCGAGGTGTCTCCAGCTCTGTTTTGCATTGTCACCGCCCGGAGTGATTTATGCGGGTGGCTATACATGGTGACGGATTTGAAAGCGATCACGTTCAAGAGCGATTACGATAATAAAAAAAGAAATGCGGAACGCGGGTCTATACTTTTAATGGCTTCGGAGTGTAATTAATTAATTTCTTCCTCTTCTACGGTATCATTTATACAAAGTTCCTAATAAATGTGGTGGGTGGTGATTTAGTGTTTAATGGCCTCCTTTTTTTCTTCTCTCTGAAATATGACATAGTCGGCCATCACAGCACAACAACCCACACGCCCTGCTCATTTTACACATGACACACATACGGTATACGAGCACGAGCACGTCATACACACACACGCACACACACGCACGAGCACGTCATATACAGGGACATGTTGTGCACGAACGAACGCACAACGCTCCCTCTCTGCCTGTCTGTCACATGCAGGGTCAGGATTCACATGCACTTTATCTACGGTCAAGACTGAAGCCATACCTGCATGCTGGACCCTAATAGTTACACTGCAAAATCCTAAGTGTCAATTTGACAAAGATGGACTTCTTTTATGCAGGTCAAATATTACATATACAGACAATGACGCATGCGCACACGCACACGCACACGCACACGCACACGCTCGTAATTCCTTAACCCTGTCCCTAACCATAACAGCACTCGCAGCCACATGGGTGTAGTGAAGTTGACATGTCGCTGGTGGTGCTTATAGCACATGAACTCTATACCGTCCCCAGTCTGGGCGTGTTATAGTCTAAAATAGGCAGAGCGATTTGGTGTAGAGGGGGAAAAGGAGGCCCGGCCCAAGTACAGACCTCTATGGGACATTGTTTATAGGCCTTATAGTATATTGTTGCTGTTGGGGGAAAAAGCCTCTCATCTCCATATTCAAACTTTGTGTCTTGTTTTCGTAAATTACTTGATCATACTACAGCGTCACACAAAAGCATCAAAAGCAGCAGATCTATGATCTCGACGCGAAGCGACGTGATTATCTCCTCGATCTGATGCTTTCGCCATTTGTTTTATTTGAATATGCAAAGTATAACAGTTTTGGACATGAGGTTTCCTCCCGACAGAGACCATGTAGTATTGAGTGTTAAAATTGGTTAAATCATTATCTGCTATACACTGAAATATACAAATATCGACACGCACGCACGCACACACGCACGCACGCACATCATCACACTGAATATACAATTATATTTCCCAAGCGGAATGTTGTGTGAGTGGAGCCACCGGTGTGGTTTTGAACTGGTTCTTCCAGCCCGGGTGGAGGTGGAGGAGGTGGAGGAGGAGGTGGAGGAGGTGGAGGTGCATGTGGCGGCGCTATAGAGGAGCAGGGCAGGGGAGGAGGAGGAGGAGGAGGAGGTGGAGGTGCATGTGGCGGCGCTATAGAGGAGCAGGGCAGGGGAGGAGGAGGAGGAGGAGGAGGAGGGCTACTTCATGCCGAAACTCCCGGAAGGGGGACTGCTCCCATGGGGATAGCTGGCCCTGTTCTAGGGAGGGAACATTCCCACAGTCCCCATGTCTGCCTCCAGGACAGAGGGGCCAGGCCAACGCGGGCCCCGCCTGGCCCCAGCCCATGCTAACTTTATACCTCTCCCCCCACCCCCTCTACCCTACCATGGTCAGGGCTATACTCTCCCCTCCTCCCTCTTCTGACCCCCCCCCCCCCCACCCCACACCCCTTCCTCTGCGCTGTCACCTGAGACACACAGGTAAATGCCTGACTTTATTTGATGGATGCGGTTTCCCACGGCGACAGGGATGCACGCCAGGCCAGCCCCCCCCCCCCCCCCCCCCCCCCCACTCCTATATACCCCCCCACCCACCCCCCTCGTGGTGGTGGAGTCTGGAGCTGTGATTCCGTGGCCGATAACCCCCCCCCCCCCCCCCCCCCCGGTCGGTGCAAACATCCCTCCCATGCCAGAGAGACACAAGACATCCTGTGTGACGCACCTGAGAGCCATGCCTGCCTCATCAGCTTGAAACAAAGAGGGGCTCCATCTTACACAGCGCCCCCCAATTAGGACATCTGCACACATCCTAATGGCCAATGTGATATTCTACCCGACATGTGTAATGTATATAGGCACTATAATGGATGTAATGTAGTAATGTGTATTTGTTGGGAGCGCGAGTGTGTGTGTGTGTGTGTGTGTGTGTGTGTGTGTGTGTGTGTGTGTGTGTGTGTGCGTGTGTGTGCGTGCGTGCGTCTGCCTGTGTGTGTGTGTTGCGTAAATGTGACTTTTTTCCCCTGCCATGACTGGGATATTTGCCAACTCATGTTTTCAGCATGTGTGAGGTAGTAGAATATTCACCGGCTGACTGACTCAGCACAATCCCAGCAGCGTCGACCGCTGACCCATGTCATCGGGTTGATTCCTGAACATTGTACGACTGTGTGTTTGTGCGTGCGTGCGTGCGTGTGTGCGTACGCGTGTGTGTGCGTGTGTGTGACCGTGTGTGACCGCGTGCGTGTGTGCGTGCGTGCGGTGGATTGTGGTGCAGGTGTTTGTGCATGGCGACGGGAGAGCTGCATGGGGGATGGTCAAAGTATACCCCAAACTTGCTCTTAACCCATTTTGGGGCGGGAACCCCTTTTGGTGCATTATGTTATATACTTTTAGCTATTCGTGAAAAATGCGGCACAAATCTTTGAATGTATATTCTTTTTAAGAGCGTTTTTAACTCAAATCTTTGCTTATGCATGGGGAGGGTTCCAATTAGTTATAAAGCGTGACATTTCTTTTCACCGTCCCCATCAACACTTCAAGCCCTTGTCCTGCCCTCCTCCTATCCTCCATGCACTCTCCTCCCTGCAACAAGCCCAAAACGAGGGCCGGCATCAGATGGAGCTGGACTGGAGATAAGCATACATGGGAGGAACAATGACCCGCGGATCACAGTTCCTCTCCTTATCTCTGGCCTAATCTATTCTGCGGCGCTGGTGTGGTGTCTCTGTCAGAGGATGTTGTTAAACCAAGTCAAACACTCAAACATCCTGCATGCGGCGCATCACCCTGCATGGCCCTAGGCCCTGCCTGCCTGTTAGCTACACACAACCTCCCCTCCCCTCCCCCCTCCCACACACACACACAACTCCTCTCCTTTAGTACGGCTCTTATACGGTCCCTGGTTGGTTGTGGACTGTTCAAGCCCACAATCCCCCCCAGGAATGTTTGCTGAGGTGAGGGACCAGCTCTGCCTCGTTGCTGTTCACGTTTGTGGGTTTTGAGATAAAAAGGTTCGCTCTAAAATAATATATGTTCAAAGATTTGCGCTAAATTTGTTCACGTTTTTTCAAAAATAGCAGATCTACAAGCTCGTAGCACGGCACCGCGCTATGAGCTTGTAGATCTGCTATTTTTCAATAGCTAAATTGAAAAATAGGATAAAGTCAGGCATTTACCTGTGTGTCTGGATGTTGTGTGGGTTTGCGTGATGCACCCGCACATGTGTGTGTGTGTGTGTGTGTGTGTGTGTGTTTGTGTGAGCGATGTACCCGCACATTTGTGTGTGAGGCTATATAATAGCATGCATATATCGTTGCTGTCGGGGCATATTTTTTCCATTTTGTGTTTTTTCGTACATCAGCGCCTTATACTTATTCATACTACAGCGTCACACAAAAGCATAAAAAAGTAGCAGATCTACAACAAGCTCCAAATATCAGTTTGAGCAATCTGTAAAGGCGTGCTTTATAGATTACATTTCCGATTGCGAGCACACTTGTTTGTTTGTTTGTTCTTATTGTCCATGACCTTGTTTGAGGCCCAGCAGGTAAGCTGTTCCTGAGCCCCCGGGCTGTGACACACAGACACAGCTCCAACACAGGCAGGCATGCAGGCAGTCCACCAGTGTTGTTTTTGGCAGCCTTTTTTATTTTAGTTTTAGTCATAGTCTCTTGAATAGTTTTAATTTAGTTTTAGTCACCTGGAATGTTTTAGTGTTAGTCTAGTTTTCGTCGACTAAATATCATATTTCTTTAGTCGACTATATAGATATAGCCGATCTACAAGCTCACAACACAACGCAAATAGCCGATCTTCAAGCTTGTTTTTGTTTTTAATATAAATATTTTTCAAAGCGAACATTTTTAACTCAGATGTTTGCTTCTGGGGGTCCCTGGAACAAAATATAGACTATGACTAAAACTAAAATAAAAATTTGCTGCCAAAAACAACACTGAACAAACATTACACTGCAAATACTACTAGAATATACTGTATGTGTTAAATAGCTATTTAACACTTAACTTAAATAAATCACTTACAGGAAAGATAAGACCAATATAATTTGTTGTACGACAAATAGCAAATAATCCACAAGATTTGTTATTGTAGATAATCTTTGAATTATAAATATCATATTTCTTTAGTCGACTATATAGATATAGCTGATCTACAAGCTCACAACACGACGCAAATAGCCGATCTTCAAGCTTGTTTTTGTTTTTAATATACATATTTTTCAAAGCGAACATTTTTAACTCAGATCTTTGCTTCTGGGGGTCCCTGGAACAAAATATTTTGAGATGGGGGTCCGCAGATAAATACATGAAAAAGCTTTAGCACCACAGCAACATAGGTTTTTCACACATCACTGTTTTTGATTTAGAAGACATTTTGTATATATCAGCCTATAATGGTTCATTAATGTTTCATTAGCTTGTGTTCCAGACAGTTCACCTTTTGTCTGCTCATTTATCTGTCTCGTCACTTGTTGCATCCTGTATCCTGTATCCTGTACAGCTGGAGAGATACAGAGACCAATGTTACCAGCGTTGTTTTTGTCGACTAAAGGCTCATTCATAGTCTGGATCTTCGGTGGTGAGGTGACCACCGCTCTGGTGGTGAGCTGACTACCGGAGCTGAAATAAGGTTGAGCGGTGGTGAGTAAAAACAGAGAAAGGGCTGGGGCGGTGGCGGTGGTTTGCTCTTCCTCAGTGACGTCATGTTGTAGTTCGGTGGTCACCTCACCACTGAAAATCCAGACTATGAATGAGCCTTAAAACTAAGACGAAAAATGTTCGTCGACTACCTTTTTTTTCACTGATGAAAACTAAATGGAAACTAAATGAAAACTAATACATGATGACTAAAACTAAATGTATTGACAATTTCGTCAACAGCTAAAAACTAGACTAAAATGTTAGGAAGGGACTATAGTGGACAAGAGATCCAGTATAGGTCACAAAATACATTCTAAAATACAGACAAAATCAACTGTAGATTTAGTCGACTAAAATCATATGATATTTAGTCGACTAAAACTATACTAATACGAAAACATTCCAGGTGACTAAAATGTGACTAAAATTAAATGAAAACTATTCAAGAGACTATGACTAAAACTAGCGCAGCATGACTCGGGGGCTAGGCTAGCTAGTTTCTGTTCTCTCAGAGCGCAGCAGACTCGATGGCTAGGCTAGCTAGTTTCTGTTCTCTCAGAGCGCAGCAGACTCGATGGCTAGGCTAGCTAGTTTCTGTTCTCTCAGAGCTCAGCAGACTCGATGGCTAGGCTAGCTAGTTTCTGTTCTCTCAGAGCGCAGCAGACTCGATGGCTAGGCTAGCTAGTTTCTGTTCTCTCAGAGCTCAGCAGACTCGATGGCTAGGCTAGCTAGTTTCTGTTCTCTCAGAGCGCAGCAGACTCGATGGCTAGGCTAGCTAGTTTCGTAGGACATTTGTGGTCGTATAGTGGCTACATCTGTCATTGAAAGATTATTATTTTTCAGCGATTCTCTTAGTTTTAAGGGTAACTGTTGTATAATTGCAATATTACACTTGGGCGAGTTCCGAAAGCAACGCAGAAGTGCATTAATGACGTTAAACCACCCCCTCTCGCGTAATATTGCTTAATTCAGACTGACGGCAGAGTTGAGTTAAATAAAAGGTATCCAAGGCCAACACTTGTGTGATGACGACTTCCAAACGGCTAATAGCACCATTGGAATAGGCAGGCAAATGTTGATCAAGGATCTAAATTAATTAACAAAACTAATTAACTGGATTAATTAAAACTGATGACTCCCATTACACTGTGAAATCTTTAGACTTCTTTCAAACCATCTTTGTGGGTGAAATTGCCTGGGGAATTAAATGTGACTCGTGCGTGCGTGTGTGCGTGCGCGTTTGTTGGTGTGTGTAGGTATGCGTGAGTGTGTTCGTGCGTGATATGTACATGTGTGCGTTTGTGTGTGGGTGTTCGTGAGTGTGTGTTTGTATGTGTGTGCATGTATATGGACATGTGTGTGTGTGTGTGTGTGTGTGAGTGTGTGTGTGTGTGTGTGTTCGTGAGTGTGTGTGCGTATGTGTGCATGGCGTGTATATGTACACATTTTGAATCCTAGTGGGGGTTGGAAAAACACAGTACACACACACACACACACACGAGCAGGTTAATATCAGGAGCACTTGACGACAATGGTGTGTTATGAGGCGCTGCGGCAGTAATAAGGTCTTTGTTGGGACTTTAGGGCACAGAACCGTCACATCATTACTCATCCTGGGAGACCAGTTGCCAGTCGGCATGGCAACCGGGACCCGGTCTTCGAAGCCAAGGAGCAAGACCGGAATCTCAATGCCCCGGAGAAGAGAGAGAGAGAGAGAGAGAGAGAGAGAGAGAGAGAGAGAGAACACACACAAAGAATGTTCTGCTAGGGAGAGAGAGAGAGAGAGAGAGAGAGAGAGAGAGAGAGAAAGAGGGAGAAAAGTTTACCACAGAGAGAGACGCAGTGACTATGTCTCCGCGGAGAGGCGAGTTCAGAGATTCCTGAAGTTAGACCTGAGGACGATTCTACAAATGTCTTCTAAATCCTGACAATTTTCTGAAAAGCCCATGTCATTCTCAAACTATTTCATGTCAAGGACCCCCAAGATTATTATGTAATTGGCCACGAACCCCATCTGAAAATATGTTGGTCCAGTGACCCCCCCGAAACAAAGATTTGAGTTAAAAACAATGGCTCTGAAAGAATATATATTTAAAGATTTGCACTACATTTTCAGGATTTTTACAAAAATAGCAGATCTACAAGCCCGTAGCGTGCTACGGGCTTGTAGATCTGCTATTTTTCAATAGCTAAAGTATAACATAATAATGCTCAGTCAAAACACCAAAAGGCATTCCCATTCAGAATGGTTCAATCTAAAACCTAATCATGAACTATAAATGAAGCTAGGGAACGTCATTACGGGCAGCTAGCGGGCGGTCGTATGGCTTGTCTGAAGTCTCCAGGTATATCTGAGGTGACGGTGAACTGTCTCTAACTGAACTTGCAAATGACTCATCTCAGCAGCCAGCGAGCTGCATGGGGCATGCATAGGAATGTGAGTGAAAGCACGATTCATCGAAGTGCTCTCTGAGGCCTGGCTATAACCTTCACATTAATTTCTGTCCATAAAAATACATTTTTGGTATTGCGCTCGAATGAAAAAGCGTGCTATATGCTTTAACCCAATTAGGCCTGGGAACGATTAAAAAAAAATCTTGACAGTTTTCTGAAAAACCTCATGTTTCTACATCAGTCATTCTCAAAAAAATTCATATCAAGGACCACAAAAATTATATGTAATTGGCCGCCGACCCCCATCTTCCAGGGACCCTCCCAGAAGCAAAGATATGAGTTAAAAACATTGGCTCTGAAAGAATATATATTCAAAGATGTGCGCCACATTTTCACGATTTTTCAAAAATAGCAGACCTACAAGCTGCTAGAGCTTGTAGATCTGCTATTTTTCAACAGCTAAAGCATAACGTAATGCTTAAAACACCAAAAGGGGTTCCCACCCAACATGGGTTAAGAGTCAGTCTTCAGCACACATTTTATACCTCGCCTATTTGAGAATAGCAGATCCACAAGCTCATACTGATGATGATGTCGCCGTTTTAGATAAAATGGATAAAATGTTAGAAACAATGTTTACACTTTTCTCCCACGTTTAGGGACGCCAGTGTTGGTAAATTCCCGCAGAATTCTGAGAGTTAAAACTGGGAAAGTATCCGTGTCATTTTAGATTTTAGCGCCGTTGGCTATTAAAAAATAGCAGATATTTAAGCTCACAGTGCGAGCTTGTACTGTACATCTGCAAATTTGTTTGAAAAGTTTGAAACTTTTTGTAAAGAATCTCGGGAAGAACTACTCATTTTTATAGATGGCATTTGTATAGAGTCAGCCACAGGTCCTATAAAACTATAAGTTAAACGAACAATCATTTAATTTCTGCCAGTGTGTGTTTAGTATTGCGGTCAGTGCAGTGGACTGTCAGTGGAGGTATGCAGCCAGCGGCGTGTGTGTGTGTGTGTAGTGTGTGTGGAGTTATCCTAGCTGCAGGTTGTTTTGGGGTGTGTGTGTGTGTAGTGTGTGTGGAGTTATCCTAGCTGCAGGTTGTTTTGGGGTGTGTGTGTGTGTGTGTGTGTGTGTTGGTGGGTCAGCGTGTTAGCGGTCAGCAGCTGCTGCCTGGCCAAGGTCCCACAGTTCCCAGGCTAGTGGGATTGACAGGCCAGTAATAAAATCAGGCGCCCTGGTTGGGCTGTGTGCGGACCATTGTTCCCCCTGGGCCGGGGCCCGCGGCTGCTGTTTACTTTCTCCCATATGCATTATTCAACGGCACAGGGGCTCCCGGAGAAAAAAGGGGCCCCATTCAGGGATCCTCTTGCCCTTGTTTTGTTTTGCTAATTTTCAATTAAAATAAACCATCTCTCGCCCAGTGCAGCCACGGCTGAGTGGTGGGGAAAGAGAGGACGAGGAGAGAGAGGGAGAGAGAGAGGCTGCAGACACACACACACACACACACACACACACACACCCTCACACACACACACACACACACACACACACACACAGAGAGAAGAGAGAGAGAGAGATAGTTCCTCTGCCATTATAGGGCCTGTCTGAGGAGATTAGAGCGGCATGGTCTAAATGCGACGTATCATTTATTATGTTGGCGATATGTTGTTATTCTATGGCAGGATTTACATGGAGACAATGGCGGAGAGGACATGCGCTACGTCGGCCTCTCGTTCAATCTGCTTGTTATGGCGACATGTTTCCCCAGCATGACCTCATTCCCTCTAAATCGGCTTAAATATGTAAATAAAAATAATAAGCAAACAAATAAGAAAATAAACAAATGAGTCAAGTATCATTATTATTTTTTGTTTCCATATCAGGCAACAAGTTGCATGTTTGCTTCAATGAACCCGTCATTGCAAATATGCTTTCATTCATAAAATGTTTCACACTGGAGGATTCCCATATGGTGGGAGAAAGTGGGAACTAATCAGGGAAACAATGACTTTTCAATAATGACTCCCAGAGGTCATTAAATGAAGCTAGTCGGGGGCCAGGCTGGAGTAATCAATAAGTCCACTGATAGCTTTCTTTTTTTTTGTTTTGTTGCTGCTGTCACACAGGAGGGGGTCTAAGCAACCTCACGGACACACACACACACACACACACACACACACACACACACACACACACACACACACACACACACACACACACACACACACACACACACACACACACACACACACACACACAGATGCAGTGACAGTGGGGAGTGAGATGGTGCTAAGGATTCACCACACATCTGTCGCTTGTTACAGGCCAGGCCAGGGCAGAGGACTCAGGGGCTGCCCCCCCCAGCCCGACAGCCTGACGGCCAGGCCTGCCCACTGGGCAGCCCGCCTGCCTGCCTCCATCCCTTCCCTACCTGTGGCTGCATGTGGGTCCTGGTCTCTCACTATAAGCCTCCCCATCTGCCTCTCCTCCCCGGCCTTCTGTCTGTCTGTCTCCTCACTTCATGGCCACTGGTTTCTTTCTGCCTGGCCAGCCCATCTGCCTTTGTCTTTCTGTCTGTCGGTCGGTCGGTCTGCCTCTTTGCCAGTGTCTGTTTGTTAGTCTGTCTGTCTGTCTGTCTGTCTGTCTTTCTTCTGGTCTGCTCATTAAGTTGCCATCGAATGTCCACATGGGCATTCTCCCCTTCCTGCAACACCTCCCACCAAAATGACCCCTCAAAGTAAAAAATCTGGAAATATGTCCTAATTAGTGTGCGCACACAATGTACTCGTTCCCATGCACTTAACTGCAGAGCCTTAAATGTGGATAATTACGGAATGAAGCGTGCGCCTGTTGCAACCTGTTGCTGCTGCAATGTCAGTATTTGCTTGACAAAAAAAACAAAGATTTCCTACGATCTGAGTTTGAGCAGCTACAACCCCCCCCCCCCCCCCCCCCCGATCCATATCTCGTATATACAACAGAAAGGGACCGTCTCTGGCCAACACGGACCCCCGCACTATAGCGGGGTTAGCAGGAGGAAGGTGAATGTGGATGGAGGGCCCTCAGTCAGATCCCCCACTGGGCGCAGGTGAGCGCTCAATGGCGGCCCCCTCAGCACCTGCCCTCTTTGTTCCCTTGTTGATGGCTTTATGGGCGCAAAGGGGGGAATCCGTCTGTCCCGACTCTCGTAAAGCCAGCGGCGCGAGGCCCAGTAAAAAAAAAAAAAAGCCCACACTGCTGCCAGCCAGGGCATTGTGTGCCCCCCCCCCCCCGAGCAGCCCCCGTCCGACCCGCCCACAAACATTGAGGACAAAAACTGAGGACGCAAAAGTTGGGATCGGGACTTTAAGTAAAAAGTATCAATACTGCAAATGTTGAAAAATGTCCCCGCATTTCACGCATTTCCAAAATGTACGCGACGCGTTGTGAGCTCTAAAGAGTAACTAGTAACTATAGTAGATTTCAAATAATTGTAGTGGTTTAAAAGTACAATATTTGCCTCTGAGATGTAGTGGAGTATAGAAGTAAAAAGTACTGACATTTTGAAGTATCGTAAAAGTACCTCAAAATTGTACTAAAGTACAGTATACTTTAGTATACTTGAGTAAATGCACTTATAGTTACTTGACTAAATGTCATGAGATTTTAGTCGACTAAATCTACATGTGATTTAGTCGACTAAAATGTGTTTTGGCGGGCCTTGATGCCGTCGTAATGGCTGATTTTATACTTGCTGAAAATAGCCAATCTACAAGCTCACAACGCTGAGCTTGTAGATCGGCTATTTTCAGTATGCAACCAAGTGTAAAATGACTTGTGTCTTTTACTTATACGGGATCTCTACTAGTCCACTAGTCCCTTCCTAAAATTTTACTCTGTTTTGATCGGTTGACGAAACAGTCAACATTGTCAACATTTCTTAGTTTTAGTCATCATAGCTTATAGTTTTCATTTAGTTCCCTGCATGTAGTTTTCGTCAGTGAAAAAAGGTAGTCGACGAACATTTTTCGTGTTGGTTTTAGTCGACGAAAACAACACAGCTTTACACCACTGCACATATAGCGCACCTCCAACACACAACATGCTCCGCGGCGCGGGGTGGTGGGCCACAAACAAACACATGGAAACACAGCCAGCTAAACCCTGGAGCCGCTGCAGTGCTCACACCGATACTCCCAGTGTCTCGTTTCAAAACACTGACAACTGTTTACAGCTTTCTCTCCCTGGCTCATCCTCCATTCTTCTCCTCTGGGTCTCGCGTTACGTCGGGCCAGCGTCCCCTAGTAGCCTACACACTTTGAGAAAGCATATTCGAGAACTGACACTCGACCTCATTCCCTGCACCTCACTTACAGCTCTTCCGATGTACACAGTCAACCGTTAGTAATATCTGCATATATACGGTCTGATATAAGGCCTGAACCATCACTAACCATCACTGAACCGTCGCTAGTTGCGATATAATTAATCATACATCCCGTTGTTGTCGATCGCCTCAAGAGTGTTTTGGCTACATCAAGCTACTTCAGCCACATCCGGGATAACATCCGGTCCGTCGCTAAATGTGCTGCTATAAATCGCTGGGCGCTCTGATTTAATGGATTAAATAACCCCGGGCGTTCGGGGTGTTTTAATGGTCAGTAGAGGACCTCAGTGGTTCCACAAGTTCCGCGAGATAAGGAGTATAGCAAACCCATGTAAAGATTTAAAAACAAGTAAAAGGACCTTAAAATGTAAGAGACAGGGAGCCAATGGAACGCAGCTATGATCTTGTATGATCTCGCTTTAGTAAATAAGACAATACTTGTGAAGACAGCACTAAGCCAACTGCAACCGTTTGAGAGTACCACAGAAACCTGCAGTTTTGAGTGACAAACACTCACACTCAGCCCCCCGAGAGAGCCTGATAAGGTGGCTCATCAATGGCCAAGGGGGGTCAATTATTGCACAGAAATAAGCCCACTATTAATGTTCAATTTATATGATTTTCCTGGATATGAAATCTTTACTGATAAGCTCAAGCAAATTAAGTGACTGAATAGAGGGCCATAAGCAGCTAGCTTGGTATTTCAGATCTGCACTTTGAGTGAGGGCATCTTCGAAACCAATTACCAGACAAGAAATAGATCATTATTTTTTCCTTAGAAGATCGAGTTGTGTGTGTGTGTGTGTGTGTGTGTGTGTGTGTGTGTGTGTGTGTGTGTGTGTGTGTGTGTGTGTGCGTGCGTGCTGTGAGCAAAGGTAGCTGCTAAAAAGGAAGGGAGGGCTTTCTCGATTGAGGAGGAGGGTTGGGTGGAGGGGAGGGGGGGGGGGGGGGGGGAGTTGTGGGGGTGGGTGGGTTGGGGTGTGCACAATAAAGACATAATCATCTCCCCTCAACTTTTTCCCCGTCCAACTTTCAGATTTTAATTTGCCGTCTGTGAAGTGGTACCTAATTTACTTTCGCCTCGTCCCCTCAATGCACCATTGTTGCTGCCGCTAGAGTCTCTCGGAGCTTCCTCTCTTAGCTCACCTCGGCGTGAAATTGGTTTAATGAAGCTGAAAGGTATGGGTCTCTCACAACACGGTGGATTCCAGTGACACTGCCTCATCCACCCACCCCACACCCACACCCCACAGACACCCTTCCACCACCCGTCGCCAACCCCATCTCTCCCCTCATAGTGCAGTGACAATTTATAACGCACCGCCACCATGAAAGATCCTATCTCACACATTACATCAGTGGATATCGCTGTCCCCTTTCAGAGAGCCAAACTCTCAGACAGATGCATGGCAGCCGCAGGGAGAGAGAGAGAGAAAGATAATAATAATCATCATAATAAAGGGACTGACCAATGGCCGTGTGTGTGTGTGTGTGTGTGTACGAGTTCTATCCACTTGAAATTATAGCATCTGATATTCAAATGGAGTGGAACGTGTACAAAACAGAGTAGAGAGAGTGTCTATAAGCCAAAAAGAGTGAGAAATATGGAGATGAGAGTGGAGAGTGCTAGGGCAGGTGAAACTAATCGCTCAGCAGCCCTGCCTGTTTCTCGCACCTCTTCCGATCTGACCAGCGTTGCCAGATTCCGTGAGAGAAATAAGCAAATAGGTCTAGGACAAACAAGCACAAAAGAAGCGACTATAGGGCAGGCCACATGAGCACTATAAAACATTGCTTGTCAATCAGATATTTCCAAAAACTCTTGCCATAAAATGTGGAATGTTTGGAACATTCTAACAACACAGGGCTCCCTGATACAAAACCTTTTCAGATGGGGGTACGCAGACAATTACATATTAACAGTTTGACTGCGTTATAAATTAACCCCAATTTGGCCAGGCTGTCTAGTTTTTCACTGACCTTTGAAGAACCACCACGCTGTTTCATGAAACGGCAACAAAGAGCAACGAGGAACTACAGCGCGCGGACGTGGCCTTTACGAGCCATAGACTAACATTGCGCCTCAGTTTCCCAGAAGTGTAAGTCTTAAAAGTTATTAAAAACGCGAATTAAACAATGAAAACTCTGTGGAAGCTATTCTCGTGTAACTCGTGAATGGGAAATACCACGCTTGGCGCCAATAACATAAGTCGTAATGCTACTCACATTAGCATTGGGTTGCTAGCTGGTGTTGTCAAGAACACTGGAGCGTGCCATCTTGAATTTGTCGTGCACCCGCGGCCACTATATTGGTTTATTTCAATCGCCTGTATCTCCAATTCCTTGTCCCAGATGGCATTTCTGGTCAAAACAAGGTTTATTCCACAGAGTTTCCACGGCACATAGCCAACGCTGTGATGTCACGGGGGTTTCTCGGTGCCGATCCACTCCCGGGAGACCGGGAGTGGATGCGACAACACACACAGTAGTATATTAACATTTGTAACATCCGGTCGTGGGTTTTGGCTCTTCAAAATAAGGGTTTAACGGGGGGAAATCCTGGCCGTGAATTATATTATATAAGTTATTAATTAATCCTGGCGGCCAAAGGGTTGATCTGGGGGGGTGGGGTCCTTGACATGAAAATGCGGACACACAATGACCCTCATGTCCGTCACGCGAGGATATCACGCTCCACGTCCTGCCGACTACGCCAGATTGTAGCATTGCACGGAAGTGGGGGGATTGAAGCCGGGCCTCCCACTCCACGCCAGACCAACGCGCAACCTGTCGTGCCAATAGGGCTGAGCCCGATTGGCTGTTGCGGGCTGGGTCTTGGCTGGGGGGCTACACAAGCGACTTGTACTGTAAAAACAAGCCCAACGTCGCTTACAATAAGCAGACGTGGCAACACTGCAGTCTCTTACCAATCTGACCCTGTGAAAGGTGTTCTCCTGTTACTGCTCCTCCTGGGTGTGGCTTCTAATGGGAATGGGAAGGAAGTCCTGTGGGATTATTGTGTGTGTGTGCATTACATTAATATGATCCCCTTAAGTCATATCGCTTACTTCTTCTCGTCCTCCTTTTTGGACAATCGAATGGAAATGCATCCGTAACCGAATATTCCAGCCCTGTACCGCTCGTTTCTGGTTGGAGGAGGCCCAGTTTGAACCTGCGGTATTTGGTGGAGACGAGAGAGAGAGAGAGAGAAAAAAATAACAGTGAGAAAGTAGGTTATACTGGAGTGTATGGAAAAGGACAGGATACGTCGTTGAGTTGCAACCATTGTGTGGCCTTCACATGCCAGAGGTGAGAGAGAGAGAGCCTGATCAGCAGATGTTTGGTTAATGGGGGGGCGAGCCGCAAGAGAGAGTACAAAGAGAGAGAGAGAGAGAGAGAGAGAGAGAGAGAGAGAGAGAGAGAGAGAGAGAGAATAGGTGTCTACTTCAGGGGTCGGCAACCTTTTTGGCTTGGTAGTCAGTGTGCCATGTCAACATATACACCACATCGAAATGAAATGTTTCCAAAAGATAGTTGCTTGTCCATATTATACATCATATACATAACCTTTATTCTATTTCTTCTTCTTTAGAATTTCTTTCAGGATGTCATGATCATTAGACTCATTAGCAACCATCTCCCCCGACTTCAGCTCAGAGTTTGAACCAATGCAGAATGATGTGCAGGATGACATTTGCATACAGATGTGAGGGAACTTAATTTAACAGACTGAATTTATTTTCTTTATTTTCTTTATTTAATTTTAAAAGAAAAGTCCTCTCTCTCTCACACAGATGAGAGTGTGCCAGACTGCCAGTGATCACCCTCTCCGGTGCCAACGTTGCCTTGCCTATACCCCTGTAGACTCTGGGCTCCATCTTGCGCCACCCCTTATCCCTAAACTTATTTGCCATTTTTTTAAACATTAAAAAAATAGTTCAACTAGCCAATCTACATCGACACGTTGTTAGCTTGTAGATCGGCTATCTGTACTGTTTTAAAATGTTTTAAATAGTAAAAAAATTGCAAATAAGTTTAGGGATATGGGGTAAGGGGTGGCACAATCTATAGGGCTCTATATTTTATGCTAAAGTACGACAGTGTCACGCGCTGACAATAGCCGATCTGCAAGCTCGCACAACAAAAACAAATCAAGCTGAAGGAAACCAGGCATGGGGAAGACTTACCAAAGCTCCTTTACGCACTACTATAGTGACACGGACATTTGTTTTGGTCTGCAACTAGTAACTACTATTCTAAAACATCAATGGTCGCTGCTGGCTGTAGCTCCAAAGACAGAGAAGGACCTGCACTTTCACTCTCCACAGAGCCGAGAGAGAGAGCGTGCACTGCACCGCAACGGTCGGTGTTTGTCTTTGGAATACCACGGTGGGTGAGGCCACCGCCAGGTTTCTGTTCAAAGAGAAGCGCTTACAACTTTCCCTTCCGTTGTGAGATTGTGAGGCTCACAAAAGCTGTGTCAAATTAACCGTTCTCCTCCTCCGACCGATTCTGTGCAATGGCTTGATTGTCCGCCAATCATCTTTTCGTTCTACGAACACGTCCTTGTGGCCAGCTGTGATTTACGTATCGTCTGGAAGGCCAGGTTTTTTATGGGGGTTTATGTTACCAATAAATTGAGACCCGAGGCCGATTCTACAAATACCTTCTAAATCAGTAGTTCTCCCATTTTCAAGATCTTAAAAAGAAATCTAAAATATCATATATCTACAAGCCTGCAGCGCTACACGGTGAAGCTGTTAAGCTTGTATATCTGCTACTTTTGAATGACCAACGCAAAGATCTAAAATGATGCTTTCACACAAATATATACAACACACACACATGCACGTGCACGCGCTAGCACGAGTGCACACACCCCAGCGTAACCAACATTACATATTCACATACTTTACTATTTCACACACATTTTCACACAAGCCTTGACTTTACTCACTGTACATTAGACGCACGCGCACACGCACACACACGCGCACTTGCATGCACGCACGCACACACACACACACACACACACACACACACACACACACACACACACACACACACACACACACACACACACACACACACACACACACACACACACACACACACACACACACACACACACACACACACACACCTGTTTACAGAGGCAGTGGTGGTGCTACAACTGCCGTGTATAGACTCTCGCTGGGCTAAAAAGCTGATCTGCGGCGGAAGCACGTAAAAGGGGAAGATTACAGCCGCTGAAGCATTCAATTCAACACCAGCGTCCACATGCAGCCATGCAGAAAGAGAAGATGGGCCTGTGAAGGCAGGAAGAACAGGAAATCATTAGACCTTGTAGGGTGTATGCTTGTTTTAAGAACGGCACTGACATGTTCATATTCTGACAAACATCACGTGAGCACATTCTGGAGGAAACCTCATAACTCCATTTTGGATGGTTTTTGTGTGTTGTTTTCGAAAATATTGAACCAATGGAAAGTATAGTAAAAAAAACGCATTGGACAAAACCTCTTAACTCCATTGGACCCTCAAACTGTCTGCTAAAACACCTAACTCCACCACCTCTCTCCTCCTCATGCAAGTAATTGACAATATCTAAAGTCACAACACCAACTTTGATGAGGCATTATTGCATCGTTAAAAATATTTGAACATGAACATTTTGGAGTTAGAAAAACAGATTTTGGAACTCAAAAATCACAGAAGACAAGCGCCTAAACTCTAAAGTATTTCATGAATTAGACTAAGAGGACTTTGTCTTTCTGGCTATACAGTACATATCCAGCTAACTTAGACTAATTTAATGAAATTGGTATTGATACATCTCTAAAAGTAATGCCTAAACACAACCATTTTTAAAGCGCATACCTAAACTTAAAAGAGAACAATCAGGTGGAGCAGATAGGCGTCCTCCACACACACACACACACACACACACGCACACGCACACGCACACACACACACACACACACACACAGTACCACTTTTATTCCACTAGTGGGAGCTGGTGAACAATTGAGATGAAGTTGCCTGCCAGGTTCCCCAGCTCAGATAGCTGTGTAGTTGTTTGAACAAAGTGTTGTTGGGAACCAAACGTTGATTTTATAGGTTTGTTTAAAGACAAAGGTTAAGACACAGGCAGCCAGGTAGATAAACAGACCCACTGACTATAGATTGAAGAGGCCGTGGGTGTTGAGTTACAATGATAAAGATTGAAAGGACGAGTCCCCCCCCCACCCCCCGGAGACAAATGAGCTAATATCGAACAAACACTCCACAAAAGCACACAAGTGTGTCTTCGCCGACAGCCCTTTTGTCCCTCTTCAAACATTTAGGTATAGAATCACTGCAGCCGATAAGAATCTGGTCTCTTTTCCCATCAATACTGTTCTCTGACAGAATGCACTGCGGGAAATGTTGTCAAACGCATGCAGTCGCCGTTTGTCGTCCCCCCCCCCCACCCCCATCCCCTAACACTCTCTCAATTATATTATTAGTCTTTCCTCACATTGTGGTTTGTGAGAAGTTTAGTCAGGAGAACTGCCACCTCCTCCTCACTCAGTCATGTAAGCCAGGAGTGGGAGCTGAAAAAAACCACACACGCTTACACACACAGCCAGGAATGGAAGTCTGTGGTCTGTGCTGCACCGCTGTATACCTGCCTGCTGCGGTCAGTGGTGGTCACACACCTGGCCCGTGGCCACCACCCACAGCCAGCCCCATCTGTGGGGTGTCACACACACACACACACACACACACACACACACACACACACACACATACGGTAAAAACACTCTGCTCTGCCCAGAGCAAGCCCTGCAGGCCTCCTAAATCTCCCCCCCCCCCCCCCCCCCCCCCCCCCCCCCGAGACAGACAGCCTACCGTGAGCTAATGATGAATTAGAGGGGAGGAAGGAGGACTAGCAAAGACTTACTAGGGTTTAACTCGTGCTACTGACTGTCAGCCAGGAAGAGCCACAGGCCGTAAGGACGACGACAACAACCACACACACCTCCACAGCCCACAGCATGTCATCCGTGTGTGTGTGTGTGTGTGTGTGTGTGTGTGTGTGTGTGTGTGTGTGTGTGTGTGTGTGTGTGTGTGTGTGTGTGTGTGTGTGTGTGTATGTGTGTGTGTGTGTGTGTGTTTGTGTGTGTGTGGCCTGTGGGGGGGGGGGGGTTATTAAATACTTCCCACTTGATTTGGAAGGAGGTGTGAGTGACTCACACACATCTTCTTCAAACCGCTCTTCATGACCCACATGTTATTTCGACCCATCTGGGTTAATTTAGCGTCTATAGCTATGCCATTATACCATAAGACCTGATTTATGTTTGAGGTGTTTTTTATGACTTTTTCTTTTGCCTTTTCTCTGTTTGACCACCTTGAATGAGGTGTAGGTTGAAACTGTCCCATTAACGGGCCTTATATTATTCACATATCTGAAGATGTGACCGTATGGTAGGCTATAGTAATCACTAAGTGATTCCCTGATGTGTATTTCTATGTTTGGTTTGTTTGTATCTATGTAATGTGCGAGTCTTTTTCATGTATGCCTGTTTCTTGTTCTGCTGTATAGACATACAATTCAATGAAAAAAAGAAAAAAAAAGAAATATCATGTTGTAAATAAATATGAGGAGGAGCACAGATATTTGATGAGCACTCAATGGATGTTGCTGAATTCACTCACACTACTGTCGGTGCAGTTTTTGGCCGTGTGCGATTCTTATACGGTATCCGGAATGCTCACCCTAAAACACGCTCGCCCTCGTTTTTTTCACGCCGAACACTCGGTGGGGCCGCTTCCTGTTTACTGAGAATAAAGGTTAGAATTAGTTTAGGGTTAGGTATAGTTTCACTGGGGTTAGGTTTAGGAATAGGGTTAGGTTTTGGCACCGTTTCACTGAGGTATAAGGCCTATATAAGCATAGGCCTAGTTTACTTAGGTTTACGTTTAGGAATACCAGGCTGAGCAGTTCCGCCGGCTGTACGCCCGGGGCGAGTTGGTAAAAGGGTGAAAATAGCTGATCTATAGACACTCACAATGCATCACATCACAGCTGAATGTTCTCTCCAGAATATAGGGACGCTAAGGGTTAGCAGTTAGCTTGTGTTTTTAACTCTTAAAGTTGTGTACAGTAAATGTGTAGATGGTCTATAGTATTTTTCAGCAAAATGTCCGACAATATCTGCTTGGTTTCTCTAACTGCTAACAAAAACCGCACACAACCACAGCGGTCATCAAGCTAAGCAAATACATGCATACCCATAGAGGCCTGACTCATGCAAAAGTCATGAACATAACCACAGGTTTAAGAAGTGTCAAATAGGCGTTGACATTAGGGAGAATACTCACGCGGCCAGTATTCTGACTCACTCACCAAGGTGTATGAATGACGAACAAAACTGTCATGAAACTTTTAAAGCGGTGATTCCCCTCCACTAAACTTATCTTTAGCCCTGGAGATCATGGTCGGTTGCTATTTTAGATTCAACGGGATGGTGACTGTACTAAGGGGATGCACAATATGCCACACTGCTAATTTAAACCTGGAGTGAAGTAATCATGATAAACAGAACTCACGCAGCATGTCATCCGCATGGCACCCGTTTGTAGAAGGAAGGGGCGCAAACTAAAACTCTCTTGGTCAAGGTCAGGCCGTGAAGGCCAGGAACTGAACTATAGTAAATTCCTTCACATGACATGACCCCCCCCCCCCCCGCCCCGTACCTGAATACGCATGCACGCACTCACACACACAAGCACGCGCAAGCACACAGACGCATGCGCACGCGCGCGCGCGCACACACACACACACACACACACACACACACACACACACACACACACACACACACACACACACACACACACACACACACACACACACACACACACACACACACACACACACACACACACACACACACACACACACACACACACACACACACACACACACACACAGAGCAGACAGGTTAGGGGCTCCCTCTCTCCTCCAGTTACGCCAACAACACTCATATAGCCGTGCGGCGGCGGCAGCAGCATTGGGGCCTCATGTCATGTTCAACAGGACTCTACGGACTTACACCCAGGACAGGTATGTGTACTGTGCAATTACCTGGCCTGCAGCTCAGAGCATGGGAGTAATCAGTAGGTATAAGTATAAGTACAGGGGCGTTGGTGCAAACCTCTCTATGAGAGACCACTGGTGTCAGGTGTCGGAGGGGGGAGATTTACTGCACCTGACTAATTTCTAATGTTTCCGTCCGTGTCTTAACCAATTAACCGTGGACGATTCTACAAATGTCTTCTAAGTTTTCAGTTTTCTGAAAAACCCTATGTTTCTGTGCCAGTGGTTCTCAAACATTTTCCTGTCAAGGACGCCCAAAAATATATATAATTGCCCGCCGAGCCCCATCTGAAAATATGTTGTTCCAGGGACCCCCCCCCCCCCCCAGAAGATAGATTTGAGTTCAACACGTTCGCTCTGAAAGAATATATATTCAAACATTTGGGCCAATATTTTCACGACTTTAAAAAAATAGCAGACCCATGCAAGCTCGGTGCCGCGCTACGAGCTGGTAGATCTGCTATTTGTCAACCGCCCAAATGGGTTAAACGGCGCTGGGTGTTCACCGACAACGCAGAGGAGTATGAGCGTGGAGCACAGAGTCGCGGTGCCGCAGCAGCGCAGGGCGAACACACAGTGGGTGTGCCTGAGCATGGGAGAATGTGTGTGGGTGTGTGTTTGTCGGTTTAAAAATAGGGCAGACCTAAGAGTGAGAGAGCTGAGTGACTGAGCGTCCCTGTGTGTTTGTGTTTGTGTCTGTGTGCGTGCGTGCATTCATGCATGTGTATAGATGGATGCTCGGTATATAGTACGGCACTTGTAAACATGTAAATATGAGGAAGTAATGTCTATGTAATATGCATCAGTGCACGATTGCTCTCTCTGTGTGTGTGTGTGTGTGTGTGTGTGTGTGTGTGTGTGTGTGTGTGTGTGTGTGTGTGTGTGTGCGTGCACGTGCATGCTTTCACGCATGCATGTGTTGAGCCATGTCTGCAGGGTGAGGCGGAGGCTGATGTTTGGCAGCAGGTCTGGCACGTATTTCAAGCCCCGACCTGCAGAGAAGGGGGGGGGGGGGGGGGGGGGGGGAGAGAGAGAGAGAGAGAGAGAGAACATATTAGGTGTGAGAGTCTTCCTGCCTTCCTAGATATGCTTCACCTGTGCTTAACTAATCATCAGTGAACTGTGAGAGCAGCTGGCGCAGCACAGGTGGGACGCACATGATACTAATGACTCCCATTTCCCCGACTGGGATGCATTCATTTATATCAAAACGGATACAGGAAAAGGAAGGGGGAGGGGCTTGCAAGAAACACATTGATTGACCAATAGCGCAGAGGCAAAACAAATAAAAACAAGCGTCATAATAATTAACCATGTACCGCAGAAGGAAGTACAACACAAAGTTCCCATTTCCACCATGTGTGCACATACATCTGACGGCACTGCTATAGTTTTATGGTTTCAGATTAAAATGCCATTAAAATGAGGCGATTGATTATTAGCTCGGCATCTTATGCAGAGCAAGTGGCCGTGAGTGAGCAGGTAGGTATAGGCCTATAGGGGGCGCAGTGTCTTCTTCAGCGCACGTCGGGTCAATTACAGGTATACCATAATACTGATGCCCCCCCCCCCCCCCCCCCCCCCCGACAGATATATAAATCGGTCATGAAAGGTATTCGTTCTAGTCTAACAAAAGTTTAGACTTTTCATCACTGAACTTGTCAACTGAACTTACGATATCATTCACTTCCAGAAATATCAAAAACCTTTCATTAAACATTAAGCTTCTGTTATTGTTTGTGTAAACTAAAGCATTTGAAAGAGTTGTGTGTTTCAGTTCTCTAAAGACGCTACAGTGCATCACCAGAGCCTAGAGGTTCCAGAAGTCGACTATAGTTGACTATACCTCTGTATACAGCCCCATCTTTGGTCCTGTTACAGAGTCGAAAGCCAAAACGGCTTAGAGTGGCATTATACAACGATGCCATGAGGTTATACTTCTCCGTGTTCCTAGGTGGCACAGTGCCAGTCAGTTGTTTACCTCTGTTGGCGTGCCCATCTCGGATGCCTTGTTAAGACAACCGAATTTTATGCAACGCCTGGAGGTGTCTAGTGACAGCCCCTTAGTGGCACTAACAAACCCTATCGAGAGCTGTTACCGGGTCACGTCCAGGCTGCGCACGCACTGGCCCAGCAGCCTGCTACTGATTAGGTATAGTACTTTTATTTACTGTACTTTGTTTTGTATTAATTGCTCGCTTTTATCCTTTTTCCATGTTTTTTTTTGTATGTTGATCTTATGTGATATGGACTCCTGTCTGAAATAATATTATATATATATATATATATATATATATATATATAATACCGTTTCCACTGGGTTAAGTTCCTAAATTAAGTGAAAACTCCACTGCAGGTATTATCGTTAGATAAAAGGATCCGCAGAAATAATATCCAAGATAATACCGGCACCTCCACACAGGAACACTTCTAAAGAGAATCTCTGGGCCCTAAGGCGCTAAATCACTCCGCATTGTGTCCGGGGCACAAAAGTGACGTCGGAGAGTGTATCAACTCCATAACCTCAAAGGAAATCTCTATTCAATGGCCATAAAGGAACGCCTTGCCCCGCTATCGCTGTGGGGCCGGTTACAGAAAGGGAGAATGGATTAAGAGGGAAAACAGAGGAGAGAAAAGTAGAGAGTGCACAGGTGAAGTCCTATGGCAATGGAGGTTTGCTCAGCTGTGAGGTATTCTGTTCGGCGCCCCACCCAATAACCAAAGGCTGGGATATCTTTCCATGTCGCTCCCTCTCTCTCTCTCTCTCTCACCCACTCTCCCTCTCATATTTGCACAGGTGAGAGGACAGCGGTCCAATGGGAGACTTGAAAGTCAGGTTTGCCAGGTGGAAGGAGCTCACCTGTGAACTGTAGATGGATAGGGTTCTGGTGTGTGTGTGTGTGTGTGTGGTGGGGAGGCGTCCCACCTTTTGTCTGCAGGGACAGACAGCCGACACACACACACACACACACACACACACACACACACACACACACACACACACACACACACACACACACACACACACACACACACACACACACACACACACACACACACACACACACACACACACACACACACACACACACACACACACACACACACTAGACGCAGTGGTGTACGACAGCAATGTGTTATGTGCAGACACTCAATTGGTCAGTAACGACCTCGTCCAAAATGGCGTTCCGAATGCCACAAAAAAGAAAAACAAGACCTGTCCTAGAAAGTGACGAGGCCAGGTGTGTGCGTGTGTGCGTGCGTGTATGGTGGGGGGGAAGTGGTCCAGGAGTCAACAGGGTGGGGAATAAGGCTGCACTCCCAGGGGCCAAAAGTTCAGTGTGAGCCAGGTAACCTTAGCCATCATGTGCCAGAGAGACTCACGTGTTCTTTCTCATTGTCTCAGGAGGCCAGCAGGGCTCGGGTTTCTAGAGCACCCAGAGCTTCCTGGGAGCTGCATGGGCCTGGCATCACCCCCCCCCCAATCTCAGATACACAGTCCTGCCACAGCACAGGTAAACACACTAAACACACACGGTTCCTAACCCCCCCCCCCCCTTCCACCAACACATGCACATAAACATGCATATAAATCACTAAAAACAATATTTACAGGCATGCTGCATACAGTAATATCTCTTCTTGGCTTTTGGGAGGACTGGCCAGCAAGTGGGGGGCCGGACCACATTGTCACACTCTACTTAGCCATGATATAAGCAAATGCAGCTAACGACGTCCTAAATGTGCATTATTGACTGCACCTGCCCCGCATGTGTTTGTGGATGGGGAGTTATGAAGTGTGTGTCTAGGTGCAGTGTTTGTGGGTTTACGTGTGCTGTGGTGACAAAAAATTGCCAAAAGGGTGGAGAGCTTGCACTGATTGGTGAGCTGTCATATCATCCCCCTAGGGATAATGTGGCAGCAGTCCATTCAGAACTAGAAAAAGTGCCCCTCTGGTCACAGGTCTCCACCAGGAACGTTTGTGATGTTTGGACAAAATGCGTATAGGAGTAATATAAACATGTTTTTTTATGTTGCAATAATGTGTCTCCTGGTGGTTCTGTAACAAGGGAACTGTTAAAGATTATAACACGTAATAGTATATATTCATAAAGCTTAGTAATGTTATAAAGGTCAAAGGTTATTTAGGTTGTTTTTAATTAATGGCTGCCATACATTATACATGACAGATCTGTCTTGATTACATGACTGTAAAGATCATGTGTACCGACTTGCATGATATTTGGACACTAAAAGTCGGCCTCCTGGTGGCGCTAAAAAGGCATAATTAAAAAATGCATATTTTTTCTTGGCCTCTGTCTAAGGAGTGTGCATACAAAGTTGTATGGAGTTATGTGTAAAGACACAACCTGGCTTGTTATAGCGCCAACATGAGGCTGATGTAGAAAATGTCAAGTGGCATTTATTCACACGGACAGACGGACGGACGGACGGACGGACGGACGGAGTGTGAAACATACTCTCACCATGTAATGCCTTCGGCCTGATATAGACAATAAGCCAGTGCTAGCCTAAGAGTGACATGCTACAAAAGGAACTCACCATACTGTACATGTACAAAACTGGGCCACCAAACATGGCCGCTGCAGATGGTAAAAGGAACAAAAGCACAGCGCAGAAAACATGCAACCTATGATGGTTGCGTGCCAACAAAAGAGAGGCATGCCAGCAACAACTTCACACTGTTGGAAAATCCCAGTGGGACTACAAATTTACCGGGAGAGTTCCTCATCGACAGTAGCGGTAATCTAACGAGTGCTGATCAAATGCTATTTTCTCACAGCGTCTTCTTCGTGAATAAATCAGACATTTATCTCTCTGTAAGGACTGTTGCAGTTGTTGTGGTCTGAGGTTGGATAATGAGGGTGAATGTCTCTCTATTAGGGATGTTAATAGTTAATCGCCGTTAAGACATTCTTCAATTAAACATAACAGTTAATAATTAATTGGAAATGATGCGGTTCCATCATTGGGCGGTTTTCTGTTAATGTAATGCTGACTGCGTGCGCGCGTGGCCGAGGAACGCACATGTGGGCTTGGGTAGCCACATGTGGGCCTTGGTAGCCACATGTGGGCCTTGGTAGGTACATGTGGGCCTGGGTAGCCACATGTGGGCCTGGGTAGCCACATGTGGGCTTGGGTAGCCACATGTGGGCCTTGGTAGCCACATGTGGGCCTTGGTAGCCACATGTGGGCCTGGGTAGTCACATGTGGGCCTGGTTAGCCACATGTGGGCCTGGGTAGTCACATGTGGGCCTTGGTAGTCACAGGTGGGATTGGGTAGCCACAGAAACGTCTCTGCTTTTGCACGTCATGTGACAGACAAGACAGTGCACTTCTCATTTTATTCCTCATACAAAGATGCCATTGCCTGGCCCTGTAAGTCAAAATGGTCAAAATAATATTTCATTAATGAATATAATAATATGCCTTTGGTAAATTAAGATTCTCAAGTATAAAAAAAAGAAAAATAAAAGAAAATGCTGCTTATCAACTAACAAAGATTATCAAAACGTATCAATTAATGAATTAATCGATAATTCCCATCCCTAGTCTCTATATATATAATGTATAGAATACTACAAATGCACGCACGCACACACACACGCACACGCACACGCACACACACACACACACACACGCACACACGCACACAAATTGGCAGATACTCTACAGGAGGTCATAATCATAGCGTGCCCCGTGCTTTTACAGCACATTTGACCCCTCTCAGCCCCTCTCCCTTAGAGACACACAGCAGACCCCTGTAATGTAATGGTACCAACTGGAGAGACAAGTTGTAAATCACTGTAATTACCATTACATCTCCGTTCTAACAAGTGTCGAGGGACTCGCTCAGACACATGAGGGAGGATTATCAGACATGAGGATATGTACACCAGAGGCGCATTCTCTCTCTCTCTCTCTCTCTCTCTCTCTCTCTCTCTCTCTCTCTCTCTCTCTCTCTCTGTCTCCTGGAAATAGTCCAGGCAAAGTAGCATTTCCAGACAGACTAATTAAAATAGAATTTTAATTAGATCATCTCTATGAGGTGTCTAGAACAACATACTAAAAGTCCTAAGAAATCCTAGATGCGGAAATATGTTTAATTCTCATCAATTCAAGATGTGTGCTAATACCTCGAGAAAACTAAACACCCTAATGGGCATTATTTTTTCTTTTGTCCTATCACAATGAAACTTTCCACAATGAATCTTAACATGAAAACTAAACTTTTTTTGTATTACAAGTTTCTCTGAAACTTAATTTGAATATGCAAATTAGCTTAATATATATTGAATATGCCCACATTTGCATATCATGAAAATTACTTTTCCCCAAAATGTATAATATTTACATTGTTGTTTGTTAATGATCAGACTTTCATGAACCATTTCATCGAAATATTGTGACTTCATAGAATAACATCAAAAACACCATTCATATGTATGACAAATTTATGTATGACAAATGCATAAATCCGTCAAATCTTCCTCCAACCATCCTACTGCTAATGGTTGATGGCAATGCTGCTTTTGGACTGGCCTCTAACCTGAAACCTGCCGGGCTTGGTTGTACCTACCGGGGGCATAACCCCCACCGGTATAGTCCTCAGGGTCACAGAGGCCAGGTGACCTACCTCTGGGAGGACATCCCCTGGCTGCAGCAGTGTCTCAGTCCATCCCAGTCTTCTTGTTCCTGTACTCTGCAGACGCGCCTGAAGCTGTTGCAGGCCATCTCCCACCTCCAGGTAGACTCCATCACACATCTCCCACCTTCAGGTAGACTCCATCACACATCTCCCACCTCCAGGTAGACTCCATCACACAGCTCTCCCACCTCCAGGTAGACTCCATCACACAGCTCTGTCACCTCCAGGTAGACTCCATCACACAGCTCTGTCACCTCCAGGTAGACTCCATCACACAGCTCTGTCACCTCCAGGTAGACTCCATCACACAGCTCTGTCTCCTCCAGGTAGACTCCATCACACAGCTCTGTCGCAACAATTATGTTGTGTGTTTCCTACTCCATAAAGGTTTCACATGTGACATTAATTCATTTATTTTTAATGTCACAATCCCTTTAATGTGTTGCAAATTCATCCATCCATTCATCTTCATCCGCTCATCCGAAGTCGGGTTGCAGAGAGTTCCAGACTTCTCTTTCCTGGGCCACGTTAGCAGGGGAACCTCCCTGCTACCTTGTCATGGTGGGGAGGCTTGTGTGCCTCTGTGACCCTGAGGACTATACCGGTGGGGGTTATGCCCCCGGTAGGTACAACCAAGCCCGGCAGGTTTCAGGTTAGAGGCCAGTCCAAAAGCAGCATTGCCATCAACCATTAGCAGTAGGATGGTTGGAGGAAGATTTGACGGATTTATGCATTTGTCATACATATGAATGGTGTTTTTGATGTTATTCTATGAAGTCACAATATTTAGATGAAATGGTTCATGAAAGTCTGATCAGTGTGTTTGATATCATTAACAAACAACAATGTAAATATTATACATTTTGGGGGAAAGTAATTTTCGTGATATGCAAATGTGGGCATATTCAATATATATTAAGCTAATTTGCATATTCAAATTAATTTTCAGAGAAACTTGTAATACAAAAAAGTTTAGTTTCATTGTGATAGGACAAAAGAAAAAAAAAGCCCATTAGGGTGTTTAGTTTTCTCGAGGTATTAGCACACATCTTGAATTGATGAGAATTAAACATATTTCCGCATCTAGGATTTCTTAGGACTTTTAGTATGTTATTCTAGACACCTCATAGAAATGATATCTGTTGGAAAAAAAACTATTTTAATTAGTCTGATTTTTGGGTCTAAAATGGGCTCACACTCGGGGTTAGTTTGCAATTGGGACCAATTTACTTTGTATAGTTTCCTGACACAGATGTGCCAGATAAAATAAATATATATAGGGATTTCATTCCCTTGGCTAAGTGGGCTTTTCATTGAGATGGCAACACTATACCTACTAGCTTGGATTCACAGGGTCACAATATGATCCTCATGTGAATAAAGTCGCCTACGCATCACAAAATAACAACTAATATGCCATGCTATTTGCTGTGCTTTTGATTGATTTTAGGGTCTCTCTTCGAGGGGCTGAAATGTATGGTCTTCCTATAAAGAATGGGCGAATGTTCATGCACAACTGGGGTGCATATTTAGTTTAGACTAGTCATTGGTTAGGTTTAGGTGTGCTGCCCCGTGGGAGGTTAGGTTTAGGGTGGGGGTTTGAGATTTGTAGTTGTAGGACTATAATGACTGGTCTAACCAATGACTAGTCTAAACCAAAAACTGTCTAAACTAAGTACTGCACCCCATGCATCTTACTGAGTTCATTTAGGACCCACAGAGAGTGAAACCCTACCACTGTGACTGACCCCCATATACCTTTTCTCTAGTGCCACGCTCTGGCTCAGTGGGGCTCTAAGGATGGCACTCTGTCAGTTCAAACCTCTTTGGTCCGGTTGGGGGTAAGGAAAGAGCAGCACAGCCTCCAGGGACCACACGCAAGGCATTTAGACACACATGGCCCTATTTAGACCATCTATGGCGTACGGCGCAATGGGTATTTACCCTCCAATTTAGCTAGTTAAACGGTGCAGTTATCTGGGCATAAAGTCGGGCGCACAATGCAAAGGGGTTGTATTTGGGCATGGGTGATTTTAGGGAAGAGCATACAGTATATTAATGATTAAGACAATCAGAGTGTAGTCTCCCATTCCCAAGAGTTTTTTCCCTTTTGCCCTGTACTGTACTGTACTGTACTGTACCAGCTGGATTATGCTATGTATAGATTTGCAGATTTGCTTTTGCCTATCCTTGACATGTTTCTCTCCACTGTATGAGTTCTCTTCTCTTTGCTCTTTCCTTTCTCTTTCTGAAAACTACAAAAACGACGGAGCTCGCACACTCTTTAAGTGGGTGACCTGAGGTCTATTCTACAAATGTCTTCTAAATCCTGACAGTTTTCTTGAAAAACCCCATGTTTCTGTGTCAGTGGTTCTCATACATTTTCATGTCAAGGACCCCCACAAAATTATATGTAATTTTCCGCCGTCCCCCATCTGAAAAATATGTTGTTCCAGGGACCCTCCCAGAAGCAAAGATTTGAGTTAAAAACGTTCGCTCTGAAAGAATATATATTCAAAGATGAGCTTGTAGATCTTCTATTTTTCAATAGCTAAAGCAAACATAATGATTAAAACACAAAAAGGGGTTCCCGACCAAAAGGGGTTAAACCTATGTGAGATCAATAAAGTTGTCTTCTAATTCGAAAAGGTGGACTCTATAGCTGGCCGTGAAAAGTAGGCTATACCACTGCGATGGTTGCACCGTAGCAATGATACCTGTGTGACCACACACAGCCACGTCCTGCTGCAGGTGGAAGACAGGCTCCTTGTCGTGTTTTAGGAACTATATTTAAGCCCGTAACACTTTCCCTATAGCCTCGTCGACCGTGCGGGCTTATGCAAAGGCTAAACATTTATTTTAGATAGCATGTTAAGACAGATCCCAGGCCATTATTGACCTGGCATCCTATAGTGTTTATAGCTTCAGTGGACAAGGTTATGGATTTTCTTTGGTTATTATTTTAGACTGATGATAGACTGTCTTCGTTCATACTGTCTCTCTTCTCTAATATAGTCCCATTTAGTCTATAGTTTTTATTTGTGGATGAAATTCAATGTCAATATTCATCTTAGACTTAAAGTTTAGTCATCATAGCTTAAGTTTCTATTTAGTTTTCATCAGCGGAAAAAAGGTATAGTCGACGAATAATTTTCGTCTTAGTTTTTTAGTCTATACGAAACCAACACTGCTAAACACATCACACAACCAGGGCAACTCTGATGTCATTGGGATTCCAGTGGGCCTAGAGACAATGGCTGTCTCCCGGACAGCATAACTGACGCAGCTAGGGAACCGAGTGGGGGTTGGTTGGTGTGTGTGTGTGTGTGTGTGTGTGTGTGTGTGTGTGTGTGTGTGCGTGCGTGCGTGCGTGCGTGCATGTGTGCGTGCGTGCGTTAGTGCGTGCGTAAGTTCATGCGTGCGTGCGTGCGTTAGTGCGTGCGTGATAGGCCACTCAAAATCCCAATCCAAACACAATCACTCAGGCAGTCACTCACTCACCGTCATAGTCCTATAGATCCCAAAACACCAACAAGAATTGCATAACTTCTAAAGTCTGGCAGAAACGTAACAAAAAAAGAGGAAAAAGATCATAAATGAATGCCCTACTTTATACTTTGTTGTGTGACAGTGCTGCAAAAATAGCAGCAATAGCCCAGCCCAGCGTAGATCTGTTATATGTTCACTTTTTCAATTCATCATACCTATATATAGGCCACCATATATATAGGCCTATAACACATAGAACAGGCCCAGGTTAAAAGTCGTAAAAGGGATACTTCACACCCAAAATGACTTTCAATTCAATTCAATCAATTATTCACTCCGTGAAGCCTGGAATTCATATTATAGAATGTTTGTGTCACACAGTCCTTCACGGACAATGAAGAATCCAAACACTGATAAAATAAGCGATGAATTGAAGACAATGTAGGATCCAGGATTCACAATAGCAAAACTATAGAAAGTAAACACAGTGCTCAGAGTATATACGCATCTCTCATAGAATAACTCCAAGTGTCCCCATGACTTCCCAAACATGTGAATGAAATTAGTAGCCTATTTAAAAAGTGTGCGACGTCTCATGCACTATACGAGCACACCTTGAACAGTGTTGAGAGGGAGGGGTGAGTCAGTCTGGGGAATCGAACCTGACCTCATGCTTCCTTCTATGCAAGTCCAAGCTGCTTCTTTTCACCTGACAGGGGGGAGTTTCCCGGACGTATAGCGCGTGGAAGGAACACGTTATTCCGAACAGTTCCTTTCCCCTCCATCAGGCGCCCCGGCTGGCCAGGGGGAGGTAGTTTAGAGAC
Source organism: Protomyctophum parallelum (assembly GCF_964188405.1). Classification (NCBI taxonomy): domain Eukaryota; kingdom Metazoa; phylum Chordata; class Actinopteri; order Myctophiformes; family Myctophidae; genus Protomyctophum; species Protomyctophum parallelum. The sequence goes on along the minus strand of NC_139711.1, from coordinate 19,311,329 downwards.
CAGGATTACTGGAGACACGGGAAGAACATGCAAACTCCACACAGAAAGGCCATTTCTTTATCATGTTGCTGTTAATCACCTTCAATGAGAGATTCTGAGCCAAGTGATAACGTGGATTTGCAAATATCTACCTTTAGCAAGGTGTCCAGTGTCCACAGCATTATGGGCTGTCTTCACCCAAGTGACCCTGCCTAGTCTTATCCTCCACGTAATGGCTCCAGTGATACTGGTTTCGTTCACCATGGGGGAGGCCTCGATGGCAGGCCTTCATGCCAGACACAGGCCCTGCACGTCTGATTGCTGGGTTGCCTGGGTGGTGATGGGGGATAATGGACCCTCATTGGGAAGACAAAAGATAAGACAGAGAGAGCTCCGTGGGCTAGATGTGAACCCCTGTCGGTTCACCTGCTCGTCTCATACATGGAGTACACGGAGCTAGCACCATGCTGACTGTCTCAGACATGGAGTACACGGAGCTAGCACCATGCTGACTGGCTGATTCAATGACATGAAGTCGAAGGTATACAAGTCAAGTGGGGAACCGTTATCCACAGCCATGTTTCACACTGGATATATTATAAGGGAACTATAATGAGGTTTATACAATGTGAGTTACAAAGGCGTTTAAGGTGTGGGCCAAAGGACACAGCATGGGCGAGCTCTTGCGTTCCATGTCATTATGTGACACATCCCACGACTGGCTTGGCATTTAAGAACTTTGTGATAGCGTTCCAGCAACAAGCCTATTAATTTAGGATTGCACGCAACACAGAAAAACAGACTCCGTCTCAGGGCTAACGTCAGTTAGCAGTCAGAAATGATTAAGGGGACTAATACTGTGAACAAGAACAACACTGAGCCAATGTGTTTTTACTGTTTGAACTACATTCAAAATCCTACGGAAACAATTCAACGTTTAGGTCAATTCCCTGCGAACGCCGTCGACTGGCCGCCGGGAACTGCACCTCATAATATTACGCGTCGCTAGCCTACTCCACTTTTACTACGTCAGTTTGACATCGTCAGCCCTCGTTAAAACATGGGTGCAGGACGTTTTGGAGGCTAAAAACAACGGGGTTTATTCAACCTCTAAAACGGAGCCCTGGGGAAGGAACGCTCTGTGGAGGCGTGAATGCTAACGCCAGCCCAGTCATATACAGGGGAAAAACAATCCATGCTAATGTGCTCCAACAGACAGGAGTCCAGTTAAGCCCAATCAGGGAGGGGGTTATCACCTGGAGTGAAGTAGAGCCTCTGATCAGAGAAGCCCCAGATCTGAGCCCTGATTGCTGCATGGGTGAATGACAGCTTGAGAACAATGATGATGGCTGCCTGGCTCGAATCTGATGTGGAGGGACAGAGGGAGCCAGCAGAACCGCGTTGGTTGCCATCGACAACCCCGATAACTCACCTGATAACCGCACGCACGCACGGGCTCACAAACAGCTGCGCGTGCGAGCACACACACACACACACACACACACACACACACACACACACACACACACACACACACACACACACACACACACACACACACACACACACACACACACACAATGTACTCGTGGGCTTTGTGTATGTCATTCACAATGCTATTACCATTGACCCCGTCAGGTTTACACGGTGACCTGCGCGTGCCCCTGGAGGCCATGCATTTGACCCTCCGCTTTTCACCTTAACATAGGGGGGGAAAAAGCCAGCAAGCAACTTCCTTACAGACAAACACTGGCAAACAGAGTGGAAATGAGGAAGCTATATACACCCTCTACTCGCCCTACAGCTGGGTTTGTAGACAGAACAGAAAGGCCATGAGGTTTGTATGAATGAAGGAGGGTTTTCAAATGGTAAGTGTGGCCGAGAGGGGAGCGGGAGAAAGGGAGGTCTGCGTATGCGTATGCGTGTCTGTGTGTGTGTGTGTGTGTGTGTGTGTGTGGGGGGGGGGGGGGGGGGGGGGGGGTATTATTTGATGTGAGCAGTCCACCTTGCATCTCTAGGGAAAGAGGAAGCGCACAAGAGGTCTCTGACGAGGAGAGGCAGTCCTCTCTTCAAAGTGACCCGTGGCTCTCTCTCTCTCTCTCTCTCTCTCTCTCTCTGGAGGGAGGGACCCACGAGTGTCACGGGGAGCATGCACGGCTGGAGGCCAATGATGCAGTGCAGGTATATAGAACCTCCTGGCCACGGCTGGAGGCCAATGATGCAGTGCAGGTATATAGAACCTCCTGGCCACGGCTGGAGGCCAATGATGCAGTGCAGGTATATAGAACCTCCTGGCCACGGCTGGAGGCCAATGATGCAGTGCAGGTATATAGAACCTCCTGGCCACGGCTGGAGGCCAATGATGCAGTGCAGGTATATAGAACCTCAAGGCCACGGCTGGAAAACAGCTTAGATCAGTGCCTCTGGGTTTGACCGTCGGCTGCAATCTATACATAATACTGTAGGTCAAAGGTCAAAGCTATACTATAACGACTAATCAGTCATTAAGTTCTACACTTTTTGATCCGGCGTCTCTGTTTCCCAAACAGTGGGTCGGACTCGGGGACCCATTGATGGGTCGGGGGCGACTAAATCTTTTAAATACATTTAGTTCTTTCATTATTATTTGAAAACTAAAATGTCTGACCTTGTGTCACTCACAGAGACACATGACATGTGTCACTCACAGGGACACATGACATGTGTCACTCACAGGGACACATGACATGTGTCACTCACAGAGACACATGACATGTGTCACTCACAGGGACACATGACATGTGTCACTCACAGGGAAACATGACATGTGTCACTCACAGGGACACATGACATGTGTCACTCACAGGGACACATGACATGTGTCACTCACAGGGACACATGACATGTGTCACTCACAGGGACACATGACATGTGTCACTCACAGGGAAACATGACATGTGTCACTCACAGAGACACATGACATGTGTCACTCACAGAGACACATGACATGTGTCACTCACAGGGACACATGACATGTGTCACTCACAGGGACACATGACATGTGTCACTCACAGGGACACATGACATGTGTCACTCACAGGGACACATGACATGTGTCACTCACAGGGAAACATGACATGTGTCACTCACAGGGACACATGTCATGTGTGCTGCTGCATTGTGGGCGTCAGCCTGAAAAACACTCCATCATGCCACAGAATTTAAGCACCACCACCACCACCGATTCAAAGTGTGATGTGTCTCCCGAATATGGACCCAATGCGTTACAAAGGGCGGCTGTGGCTCAGGAGGTAGAGCAGGTCGGCCAATGATCCCTGGGTCGGCGGTTTCGAGCCCCGGCTCCTCCTGTCCACATGTCGAAGTGTCCTTGGGCAAGACACTGAACCCCACCTTGCTTCCAGTGGTTACCACCGTTAATGTGGGAAGTGAGGACGCTGCATGGCGTCGACTGTTCACCTCCCAATGTATGAATGAATGGACCATTGTAAAGCGCTTTGAGCACTTGGAAAAGCGCTATGAAAATGCAATTCATTATAGACCTGCATTATAGACCTGCTTATTTAAAAAAAACAAAAACAAAAAAGTGGATGTGCTTCTACACGTGGAATTAAGAGAGACTAAAATGCCAGGTTTGTGTGGTTAGCGTTTAAAAAGATATATATAGTTTTAAAGTGGCCGCGGGTCCTTGGGTGTGGGAGTTGAAAGGCTGGCTTAAGACGCTGTGATGCTCCACAGACAAGATCGCTCTCTCAGCCTCTAGTGTGGGCAGGTGAGTACATGCGCCTGTATGTGTTCCTGAGTGCACACACTGCACACCCCACCTCCCCTTTCCTCCCCACACACACACACACACACACGCACACACGTGCACGCACGCACACACACACACACACACACACACACACAAGCACGCACGCACGCACGCACACAGACAGACACACAGTCAACATGACCTAAAGTTATATAGTTTGCGTGGCTGCGTGCCTTGGAGGAAGTGGCCGGTGAAAAGCGAATATCAGTGCGTTAAGTTCCCCAACATTTGTTGTATCATTCGTTGCTGTCGGGAGGAAACCTCATAACTCCATTTTTGAGGTTTTTGATTTTTTTTGTTGCATAAATCATTGCTGTTGAACACCCTTTACGTCTGTGTGTTGTTTCGAAAATATTGAACCAATGGAAAGTAGTAAAAGGTGCTTTGGACATAACCTCTTAACTCCATTGGACCCTCAAAATGTCTGCTAAAGCAACTAACTCCACCACCTCTCCCCCTCTCATGGAAGTAATTGACAGTATATACTGTAAAGTCACCACCAACTTTGATGAGGCTGTATTGCTTTGTTTTAAAAATATACGTTTTTCTTAATTTCCTGAAAGATTAACATTTTGGAGTTATGAGGTTTCCTCCCGACAGCAGAGATATTAAGGATGATGACTATAAATATATAAACAGGAGGTGAAGTTGTCAATTTATCAACCTTCTTGTTTTTTTTTTTTGGGGGGGGGGGGGGTTTACTCACTCCAAAGTTACTAAGTAGCGAGGAATTCTCTGCTTGTTTTGTAAACACTATTGTTTTGTAAATACTATAAGGCCCTCCTTTAACCCATTTACACCTGAGGACGATTCTACAAATGCCTTCTAAATCCTGACAGTTTTCAGAAAAAACATGTTTCTAAGTCAGTGGTTCATATGGAAGCCATCAGATCCATCCTGGTGGAGACCTCCTCCTCCTCGGGGGGGGGGGGGGGGGGCATGTTGATGATTCATAACACCCAAAACCAACAGCCTTTACAGTCGGAGCTTCCATAGCCCTTCATTACGCTCTCGTCTTTCACACCGCTGGGAATTATGTGGGCACCTTGCCGTGGTCCACGCACGCACGCACGCACGCACGCACGCACGCACGCACGCACGCACGCACGCACGCACGCACGCACGCACACTCCTCTCCTACCTCCTCCCCTGCCTGCCTACCATGCAGGAGGATGAGGGCAGAGAGGTAACAAGGAGTGGGGGTCAGTCAGAGAAGATTTTTTTAGGGGTGCCTAGAGGTTTTTTTGGGGCTGAGTGGGTCTTTTTTAGCCCCCCGGCAGAATGCCCCCATCCCTCCCTCTCTCCCCTCCCCTCCCCTCCCCTCCCCTCCCCTCCCCTCCTCCTCATCCTCCTCCTCTTTCCAACCCCTTTTCCCTCCCCCTGTCTTTGTGTTGCCCTGAGCCCACTCCTCCCCCTTTTGTCACCCGGGCATTCCGCTTTGGTTAGCACACACAATGGGTGCTCAGTGCTCAGGCCTCCTGACACTGCATTCTGCCTGTGCACTGGGGAGTGTGCATGGTGGGCACCCGGGGGGAGGGGGGTTTAAAGGATGACAGCAACGGTACCCCATGTGACCCAAATGCCATCAAGTAGCCCCCCCTCCCCATCCCCCTCCCAGCAGCGTGCACTGTCTAACTATAAGTTCAGCCTCCGACACTCTCCTGTACACAGATGGGCGAACTAGTTCAGCCCCTGACACTTGGTGTTAAGTACTTTAGCTATTGAAAGATAGCAGATCTACAAGCTCCGAGTGCCACGCTATATATGAGCTATATGAGCTATTTTTTAAAAAATTTGAAAACACTGTCCTATACACAGATTGACTAACTACTTCAACCCCTGGCACTGTCCTGTACACAGATCTAGTTCAGCCCCTGACACTGTCCTGTACACAGATCTAGTTCAGCCCCTGACACTGTCCTGTACACAGATGGAGCAGTAAAAGTGCTGCCAGCCGGGCCTGGCACTGCACGGTGATGAAAACAAAAACCTGGACCCAGGAGCTAGCCAAACAAACTAACAGGTGTCTCTCCCTCTCTCTCTCTCTCTCTCTCTCTCTCTCTCTCTCTCTCTCTCTCTCTGTGGAGCCGTGATCTGTCCACTCAGGTTTACCCACTCACGCACAAGTGTTCATTTTGACAGCAAATTGTGATTTCGTTTAGTCATTCGTCTTTTGAATAAAACATAATTTTGTTATATTAGTCATATTTTAGTAATCTGAAAAGTTAGTTATAGTTTAATTGATTGAGTTTTGATTTTGTCGACAAAAACATATCTTGGCCCGGCCTTGATGGATCATAAATGGATGATTTTACACTTGGGTTTGCGCTCTGAAAATTGCAGATCTACAAGCTCACAAGGAATTGCAGCACGACGCGTCGTGAGCTTGTAGATTGGCTACTTTCAGAGCGCATGTCTTTTAGATCTACTGGATCTCTTCTCCACTAGTCCCTCCCTAACATCACATTTTAGTCTAGCCTAGTTTTCATGGCTTAGTTCTTATTTAGTTTTCGTAAGTGAAAATAGACGGACGGACGAACATTATTCGCCATAGTTTTAGTCGAGGAAATTGTCACATGGGGCCTGCATGGCTGGCACAGAGATAAAAACAAGAGCTCGGCCAAGCGAGCTAGCCAAACAAACGAGCAGGTGTCTCTGTTTCTCATGGGCTGTCTGGCTGTGTCCTGTCCACCCATAGGCTCACACCCAGGCCCTGTCTGGCTGTGTCCTGTCCACCCATAGGCTCACACCCAGGCGCTGTCTGGCTGTGTCCTGTCCACCCATAGGCTCACACCCAGGCGCCGTCTGGCTGTATCCTGTCCACCCATAGGCTCACACCCAGGCTCTGTCTGGCTGTATCCTGTCCACCCATAGGCTCACACCTAGGCGCCGTCTGGCTGTATCCTGTCCACCCATAGGCTCACCCAGGCGCTGTCTGGCTGTATCTTGTCCACCCATAGGCTCACACCCAGGCGCTGTCTGGCTGTATCTTGTCCACCCATAGGCTCACACCCAGGCGCTGTCTGGCTGTATCTTGTCCACCCAGGCAGAGGGCATGCGACTATATATACGTGTGTTCCACCCACCCCAGCATGTTTCTTACTTCGCTGGGCACACATCTCCCAAGCAGGAATTTTAAGACCTGGCCACGGAAATGTTGTTTTTTTTCCTGAAAGTTAATCCCTGGCACTGACAGCAGTGGTGAGTGTAAACCTGGCACCGTTACAAGTCAGGGCTTTGCGGCTTCGACATGTTTATCAAAGATTTGGAGCTCTTCCTGGCATGTGGAGCCCTGATGTCATGGCATGGCATTACCATTTCCTGCATGGCTACTAGTATACGCTTATCTCAACACTTACCGGTACATTATCATTATTTATTTTGGTGTTAGGTACTTTAGCTATTGAACAATAGCAGATCTACAAGCTTGTAGATCTGCTGAAGGTTTTTAACTCAAATCTTCAAGTCCCTGGAACAACATATTTTCAGATGGGGGTCGGCAGCCAAATACGTATATTTTTGGGTGTCCTTGACATGAAAATGTTTGAGAACGACTGAAATAGAAACATGGGTTTTTCTGAAAACATATGTGGATTTAGAAGGCATTTGTAGAATCATCCTCAGGTCTAAATGCGTTAATATATGCACCTGCTGCTGTTTATTTACTGCTGCTGTTTTTATTTTATTAGCGCTATCTCTAATCTTCTTCCCTTTCCTGAAAGATGGAGCACACACAAAATACGTAATAATAATTATAATAATAATAATAATTCCACCCACGTCATTATTACACCTGTAAACCTGTTATGTGACGATACATCTGATATAGATGACGTCTATACCAGTGTTGTTTTCGTCGACTAACCGTTCTCCACTGACTAAATGGTGACTACATGATGACTAAGACTAAGACTAAATATACCGATGATTTCGTCAACGAATAAAAACTAGACTAAAATGTTAGGAAGGGACTAGTGGACAAGAGATCCACTATAAGTCATTTTACACTTGGTTGCATGCTGAAAATAGCAGATCTACAAGCTCACAACGCGTCGCAGCGCGATGTGGCAACCTCCACATTTTGCTATTGCGTGTATTTGTACTCGCAATAAGTGGCATGCATCGAGAATTACAATTAGGAACTATACGAATTAGATGGAACATGTTTGAAAATGAATTCAGATGCTATTTAAGACAATAAAGTGGTAGACTGACTTATATGGCGACACAATGCATCACTCTCTTATGTAAAAGTAGATGAAAGTGGACTATACTGTGTGTGTGTGTGTGTGTGTGTGTGTGTGTGTGTGTGTGTGTGTGTGTGTGTGTGTGTGTGTGTGTGTGTGTGTGTGTGTGTGTGTGTGTGTGTGTGTGTGCGCGTGTGTGTGTGCTCATGTGTGAATGTGTGTATGCCAGTGTGTGTGTGTGTGTGTGTCTGTGTGGGTGTAAGTTTGTGTGTGCCTCATAGGGCCGAGGGGGGACGGGGGTACGGTGGGCGGGTGGCTGTGGGGTTCAGTTTGAGTTTCAAAGACCCTGCTTGTTCGCCCATATTTCACACCACGGTGACATCTTAAAGCCTAGACAGGCCTGGTTGCTTCGCCCTCTCTTTCACTTTCTGAGGGGAAAAAAGGGGGGTGCGGGAGGGAGGTAAGTTGTGTGTGTGTGTGTGTGTGTGTGTGTGTGTGTGGGGGGCGGGGGGGGGGAAGTGGCGTTAGGGGGGTACTGAAATATATGCAAATGGTCCCCTAGAGGGGATACGAATTTTATGGGTTTAGAATTTAGTTCAGCCAACCTGAATAATCAAATGTGGGAACAAAAAAAAGTGCCCTCCCTCCATTTCTCTCTCTCCCTCTCCTTCGCCCTCTCTCTCCCTCTCCTTCGCCCTCTCTCTCCCTCTCTCTCTCCCTCTCTCTCCTCCACCACAACTCACTACCTCTGCCCCCCCTCCAGAACCTCAGACCTCATCTCTCCTTCTCTCTCCTCCACCACTACCTCTGCCCCTCCAGAACCTCAGACCTCTTCTCTCTCCCTCCCTCCCTCTCCCCCCCCCCTCTCTCTCTCTCCTCCAACCACTACCTCTGCCCCTCCAGAACCTCAGACCTCTCCTGTCAAGGCCTCACATGAGAGGAGAATGAGAGGAGAGGAGAGGAGAGGAGAGGAGAGGAGAGGAGAGGAGAGGAGAGGAGAGGAGAGGAGAGGAGAGGAGAGAATGAGAGGGGAGGAGAGAATGAGAGGAGAGGAGAGGAGAGGAGAGGAGAGGAGAGGAGAGGAGAGGAGAGGAGAGGAGAGGAGAGGAGAGGAGAGGAGAGGAGAGGAGAGGAGAGGAGAGGAGAGGACGGCCCAGCGCACCTGATCAGGCTAGAACAGCCAGCTCCTGATTACGACAGCATTTTCTCAGCAGGCCTCCCAGACCTCGTCCGCGCCGCCGTGAATATGGAGCACTGCGGATGGGCCATGGCACTCTCTCCCATCTAATGGCAGAATTAAGGCCATTTACAGTGATTTCCTCTGCCTTTCATGGCCCGGAAGAGCTGAATATCTTTCCCTCTCTGCTGCGATTTACAGTGTGGGGGGTCCGCAAGGGGGGGAGGGGGAGGGTGGAGGCTGGTGGAGAGAAAAGAATATGGCCATGGGCAACAACAGGTGGGATTGAGCAGGACATTTTTCAGTATATTATTGCTGTATGAGGACGGAAGCTTCCTATCTCCATGCTCTGACTTTGTGGGGTTCTTTTCTTTGGTCACCCTACTCGATCATACTAAAGTGACACACAATAGCGTGTTCCCTTCAAGGATCCATATTGAAGTTTTATAACCTTTCTTGACTGAAACAATGGAAGCAGAAAATGCCATAGTGCAATCTATTCTCTATTCTCGTGTGTGTGTGTGTGTGTGTGTGTGTGTGTGTGTGTGTGTGTGTGTGTGTGTGTGTGTGTGTGTGTGTGTGTGTGTGTGTGCGCGTGCGCGCGTGCGTGTGTGAGTGTGCGTGCGTGCGTGTGTGTGTGTGTGTGCGTGCGTGCGTGCGTGCGTGTGTGTGTGTCAGTATGTTTTTTGTGTATAATGTATAAGAAAAAATAAAAAATAAAAAAGAGTATAAGATCCACAAGTGGATTTGAGTTTGAAGCTTGGTCTACCTTTTGAATGTGAATCCTGAAAGGTATACAGTTTTTGACATAATGAGGTCAGCAACTAAATGTAACTTGTGTTCTTGTATAAAACCAATGCTTAGCATATTCATGAATAGTCCACCACCAAAGTCAGCTGTTTTAAGTTGACTTAATTGTTTTATAGGGGTACAGTACTTTCATTTTGAAATTGTACTCTGATTCACATATCCTTGTCATTCTGTAATGGGCTTGGATTGTGTCTATTATTGTAACCTGGGCTAACCTCGCCTCAGAGGAAAGCCTGGTCTCTGTTCCAAAAGTGCTGTGTGAAGCGGATATCATGTCTGGAGCGGATGATATCGTTACGTCATGTTGTAGTATTGTTTTGTAGTCATCAGGCAGGAACAATCAAACGGAACTTCCTTTTCCCTCAAACCGGAAGAATAACAATAAAAGCTCTCGTAGCCTGTAGCTTTTATTGAGAAAAATCGGTTTGAGGGAAAAGGAAGTTCCGGGAAGATTGATGACTACAAAACAATACTACAACATGACGTAGCGATATCATCCTGATGACTACAAAACAATACTACAACATGACGTAGCGATATCATCCTGATGACTACAAAACAATACTACAACATGACGTAGCGATATCATCCTGATGACTACAAAACAATACTACAACATGACGTAGCGATATCATCCTGATGACTACAAAACAATACTACAACATGACGTAGCGATATCATCCTGATGACTACAAAACAATACTACAACATGACGTAGCGATATCATCCTGATGACTACAAAACAATACTACAACATGACGTAGCGATATCATCCTGATGACTACAAAACAATACTACAACATGACGTAGCGATATCATCCTGATGACTACAAAACAATACTACAACATGACGTAGCGATAACATCCTGATGACTACAAAACAATACTACAACATGACGTAGCGATATCATCCTGATGACTACAAAACAATACTACAACATGACGTAGCGATATCATCCTGATGACTACAAAACAATACTACAACATGACGTAGCGATATCATCCTGATGACTACAAAACAATACTACAACATGACGTAGCGATATCATCCTGATGACTACAAAACAATACTACAACATGACGTAGCGATATCATCCTGATGACTACAAAACAATACTACAACATGACGTAGCGATATCATCCTGATGACTACAAAACAATACTACAACATGACGTAGCGATATCATCCTGATGACTACAAAACAATACTACAACATGACGTAGCGATATCATCCTGATGACTACAAAACAATACTACAACATGGCGTAGCGATATCATCCTGATGACTACAAAACAATACTACAACATGACGTAGCGATATCATTCTGATGACTACAAAACAATACTACAACATGACGTAGCGATATCATCCTGATGACTACAAAACAATACTACAACATGACGTAGCGATAACATCCTGATGACTACAAAACAATACTACAACATGACGTAGCGATATCATCCTGATGACTACAAAACAATACTACAACATGACGTAGCGATATCATCCTGATGACTACAAAACAATACTACAACATGACGTAGCGATATCATCCTGATGACTACAAAACAATACTACAACATGACGTAGCGATATCATCCGCTCCCGGCCGGTTCATGAACCCGAAATGGAATGGTGCCCAGGCTACACCTGGTTAATGAATAATGCATTGACTATAAATACTTCACTTCCAGGATATACATACACATATCAGACAAAGTTTTTGCAGAATTAACGTTCTATACCATCTGCGGCCGATTGAGTGTTCGCCCTGAGATTGGGAGGTAAGTATTACAGTGTTGTGATTTATATTTCTGCATGGGTAAATCCTCGTTTGTGGGAGACACAGTTATAGGACACGGTTGGGGCAGCCATGTAGCTGAATGTACACAGCCCTGTTTGCCACCATGCAGTCCACCCAGTCCAAGTGTCCTCGAGCAAGGCACTTAACCTCTAACTCACAGTGGGTCGCCACTCGCGAGTAAATACAATATATACCCTCCTTTTTTCCCCCCGACATAATGATTTTTTTTTAAGTCACAAAACTTTAGCAATTTAAAAAGTATTTCATAAATAATATGAAACAAATCAACCATAAATAAATACATAAATAACTAAGTTTAAGAAGTCATTTTGTAGTATGGCATCCGTTTTGTTTCCAGGATACTATTTGAATTTGTGGTCCCAAGCAAACATCTAATTTCTCTTCTGGGTGTTTAGCTAAAAGGTTTGGGACCACTGCCCTGTTCCCCATGCAGGTTCTGTATTAATAAGATGTGTATGTAAATCCAGAGGACACATTTCACATGTGTGGCAAAAAACACCCCAAAGGAGAGAGAATACAATTATTATTATTATTATTTGAGAAGATAGCACGTGTTCCATTATAAAATGTTTGAAAACGCACAGGCACTGTGGTATAATATTGAACGCAGGACAGATATACAGCAAGCTATATAGACTCACCTCTTGCCCGAGGGGCAAAATGTGATGTGACTCTATTATAGTTCACATTACAGGAAAACAGGTTATACAAACAAATATCACTTTTTAGTGACTACAAAATGTGGTGTAGGCCTACTTAAAAAAAAACAGAGCAATTTGTTAGGGGACATATAGGCCATTGATCATGTGTCGGATCATTACGGATTCACAATGACATCATGGGAAATCATGGGTTGTAAAACAGCTTTAAACTATACTCATGCCTGTGCCGATTGCCGAAGCGCAAATTGCATCATGCCTAATCTATTGGCTACTAACAGCACCACAGAACACAACTGCATTTTGAACCTGTTGCTTTTGTACCACCCATGCCTTATGCCCCCCCCCCCCCCCCTCCCCATCCTTGAGCTTTATTGGCTGGGCTCAAGGACTGCAGGTGCACATGGCCACAAAGGGGGGGGGGGGGGGGGGGGGGAGTGAGGAGGGTGCGACAGAGGGGGAGAATTAAGAGCGGGTGAGGGGTGGGAAAGAGAATGGTCATACGGGGAGATAAGAGAGGAAGGAAAGACCCACGCGTGCGCACATGCAGACGCACACACACACACACACACACACACACACACACACACACACAACCAGTTTAACCCTTAAACCCCCCAAACGCACACCCGGCCTCGACCACCCCCGGCCCATTCCTATCCTCCCCCCAACACCTCTGCTCTCTTGTTTTGCTTGACTGCCTTGCCACACGTGAGAAGAGTGCAAACAGCGAGTGGTGCCGCCTGGTGCTACCGGGCCGTGTGTGTGTGTGTGTGTGTGCGTGCGTGCGTGTGTGTGTGTGTGTGTGTAGGGGGGGCAGGTTTGGGCAGGGCAGCCATGCGGCAGTGGGAGGCCCTTTCCTCCCCCCTATATACAGCCAGTGGAGTGGACTGGGGTACCAGTAATGAATGCACACCACAGCTGTGCCCACTGGCCTGCCCCGTGCTGGCCCCCTGCCCCGCGCTGGCCCCACGCTATGCCCCGCGCTGCCCCGCACTGGCCCCCCTCAACCTCAGCTCACCTCGGCCCATGCAGTGTGTGTTGCCAGATTGATCTGCCAGAGAGACAGGCAGCCACAGGTCTATACGAAAACAAGCCTCAAATGAAGCGACCCGATCACATGGCCACTGGCCATATATGAGCATCGGGCTATTTATTTGAAAATAGCAGATGTGCTATATATATATGTCCTATAAGCAATCTTTTGTAAAAGATGTAAAAGACATTTTAAAAAGTGGAATGTTTTTTTGAGAGATGTTGGGGTACGTAGAGTCGTGGACAAATACATGAAAATATTAGAGAACCACTGATTTAAACGACATTAGGAAGCAAGAACAAATAAGCAACTACACTTTTGAAACCACACACAAAAACACCAATATTTAAGAAGCTACTTTACAGAACAACAAGCCCAAAGTCGCTTATAATAAGCGGACATGGCAACACTGCTGGCAGTGGTAGAGTCTCTCTCTCGCCTCTACCACCATGCCGCAAACATAAAAAGTACAGTAGGCCTATATGAAGATGACCATTATTTTACGGTATTTAACGGCTGCAATTCAAAACTGGCCCCTGTAAAATCAGTATTTTTTTCCCTTTTTACCTCCTTTTATGATGATTTCGTGTTTTTTGTTATATATAGAAGTTTATATTTGTACGTCTCTAAATGTTCTGATGAAAAGAAAATGGTGGACCCTGTTGTAAACAAGTGTAATGCTTTATTATGGTGTCATCCACAGTTAACAGTTTTTCTATCGAGTTGTGCTTGAAATTCTGCATACTGTTAATAAATACTTCAATCAATCAATCAACCAATCACAAATAGGGTGTTATGCTAAGCGGATGACCGAACCCAAAATGCAAGCCACAAACAGGAAGTTCAAAATCAAAGTATTTATTAAAGTCCAGGGCAGAACAAAAATGGTAAACAGAGAGAATGAGTAGTAGCTGTAAACTCAGGAGAGCCCAAACATTTCCAATATACAAAAATAACTACTAAGTCCAAAAGGCAAAACATACCAGGGTACAAGGCAGTAGTTTAAAGAGTCCAAAAAGCAAACCTTAAGTCGAAACAAAACCGAGAACCAGGAACTTCGGGGTACCGCTCAGGGAACAATGACAATGTACTGACAGTGAGTGTTTGTAAAGAGTCCAGTCTTATAGTGGGAAGGTTGATTGATGAATTGTTCACAGGTGGAATGAATGTGACTGTAGAGTGGAAGGGGGAAGTGAGTGTTGCCAGGTCTGACAGTCTGTGGAGAGGTTGCCAGGTCTGGCAAGGTAAGCGGAGGGACAGATCCTAACAGTACCCCCCCCTCAAGGGACGGATACCAGACGTCCAACAAACATAACGAGGAACGCGCAGGGTGGGTGGAGGGGGCCTGGAGGAGGGAAAACGGAGGCAGAGCTGGAGACTTCAGGGGGACGTCCGGGGGGCTGGGACGAGGCAGCAGAGGTGTCGTCTGGGGGGCGGCCTGGAGGCCGGGACGAGGCTGCGGAGGTGCCGTCAGGAGGGCGGCCTGGAGGCCGGGACGAGGCTGCGGAGGTGCCGCCCGGAGGGCGGCCTGGAGGCCGGGACGAGGCTGCGGAGGTGCCGTCCGGAGGGCGGCCTGGAGGCTGAGACGAGGCGGAGGACCGTGGAAGCGGAGCCGGGTATGCTGCAGGCGCTGGACATGATGCTGCAGGAGACGCCAGGGGTGCTGCAGGCGGAGCCACAGGAGAAGCTGCCGGCTCTGGAGCTGAAGCTGCAGGAGACGCCAGGGGTGCTGCAGGCGGAGAAGGCGGTGCTGCAGGCAGAGCTGCAGGCGGAGGAGGCGGAGCTGCAGGTGGAACTGCAGGCGGAGGAGGCAGAGCTGCAGGTGGAACTGCAGGCGGAGAAGGCGGTGCTGCAGGCAGAGCTGCAGGCGGAGGAGGCGGAGCTGCAGGTGGAACTGCAGGCGGAGGAGGCAGAGCTGCAGGCGGGACTGCAGGCGGAGAACAGGAGGAGGATGCTGCAGGCTCTGGAGCTGAAGCTGCAGGAGACGCCAGGGGTGCTGCAGGCGGAGCCACAGGAGATGCTGCAGGCTCTGGAGCTGAAGCTGCAGACGACGCTGCAGACTTAGGAGACGGGACCCCAGAGGCAAGCTGCAGCGGCGGGGCCTCGGAGGCGAGCTGCGGCGGCGGGGCCTCGGAGGCAAGCTGCAGGGCCTCAGAGGCGAGCTGCAGCGGCGGGGCCTCGGAGACGAGCTGCAGGGCCTCAGAGGCGAGCTGCAGTGGCGGGGCCTCAGAGGCAAGCTGCAGCGGCGGGGCTTCAGAAAACGCTGCAGACGGGACCGCAGAGGATGCTGCTGGCAGAGGCGACGCCGGAGTTGCTGCAGGCAGAGGCGACGCCGGAGGTGCTGCAGGCAGAGGCGACGCCGGAGGTGCTGCAGGCAGAGGCGACGCCGGAGATGCTGCCGGCAGGACTGCAGGCGGAGCTGCAGGCGGGACTGCAGGCGGAGCTGCAGGCGGGACTGCAGGCGGAGCTGCAGGCGGGATTGCAGGTGGAACTGCAGGCAGAGCTGCAGGCGGGACTGCAGGCGGAGCTGCAGGCAGAGCTGCAGGCGGGACTGCAGGCGGAGCTGCAGGCGGGACTGCAGGCGGAGGAGGCAGAGCTGCAGGCGGAACTGCAGGCGGAGGAGGCAGAGCTGCAGGTGGAACTGCAGGCGGAGAAGGCGGTGCTGCAGGCAGAGCTGCAGGTGGAGGAGGCGGAGCTGCAGGTGGAACTGCAGGCGGAGGAGGCAGAGCTGCAGGTGGAACTGCAGGCGGAGAAGGCGGTGCTGCAGGCAGAGCTGCAGGCGGAGGAGGCGGAGCTGCAGGTGGAACTGCAGGCGGAGGAGGCAGAGCTGCAGGCGGGACTGCAGGCGGAGAACAGGAGGAGGATGCTGCAGGCTCTGGAGACGGGACCCCAGAGGACGCTGCACACCCAGGAGGCGAAGAGGATGCTGCAGACTCTGGAGACGGGACCCCAGAGGACGCTGCACACCCAGGAGGCGAGGAGGATGCTGGGACCCCAGAGAATACTGCACACCCAGGGGATGAGGAGGGTGCTGCAGGCTCTGGAGATGGAGAGCGGAGCGGCAGAAAACGGAACGGAGACAAAGTCACTGGGAGCGAGGAGGATGCTGCAGGCTCTGGAGACGGGACCCCAGCAGACGCTGCACACCCAGGAAAAACACCCCCGGGGTCCCGCTGCCGTAGTGCTGGCCCGTGACGGGGCTGCACCGCTGCAGGCGGGAGTGCATCAGGACGGGAAGGGGCTGCAGGCGGGACTGCAGCTGGACGTGACGGGGCTGCAGGCGGGACTGCAGAATGACGGGACTGGGCTGCCCGGGTGGGCTTGGTGGCTGGGAGACCCCGGGACACACCCCCCCGCCTGTTGACACAACGGGGACCTCCCCGAGCCAGGCGGGTGCCAAAATACGGATTTGTTGCATGAAGTTGTTCAGAACAAACAGGAACTTTCTCATCGCTGGGAAAACAGGGAAGATAATCCATACACTGCCGGTTGGCACCAGGGCTAGTGGGACGCAGGTTGAACACTCCAACCCTAATTGAGTGAGCTGGCTGGGAAGCACTGGGAAAAGAGCTGTTGTCCAAAAAATCCGTAAGCCTCCCACGAACAACATCAAAATGGGGGACAAAATGGCTTGTCCATGGCCTCTCTTTAAACCACTGCTGGTGGGTCACAATCTCCTCTTGGAGAGAAAAACGCTGGTTAGGTGGAGAGGCCATGAGCCGAGCCACCACATTCTCAAACAAAGTAACCTTCCTCTTAAGAGTTTGTAGCTGTGCTGGGTTCATATTTATGGTCAGTACATTCTGTTATGCTAAGCGGATGACCGAACCCAAAATGCAAGCCACAAACAGGAAGTTCAAAATCAAAGTATTTATTAAAGTCCAGGGCAGAACAAAAATGGTAAACAGAGAGAATGAGTAGTAGCTGTAAACTCAGGAGAGCCCAAACATTTCCAATATACAAAAATAACTACTAAGTCCAAAAGGCAAAACATACCAGGGTACAAGGCAGTAGTTTAAAGAGTCCAAAAAGCAAACCTTAAGTCGAAACAAAACCGAGAACCAGGAACTTCGGGGTACCGCTCAGGGAACAATGACAATGTACTGACAGTGAGTGTTTGTAAAGAGTCCAGTCTTATAGTGGGAAGGTTGATTGATGAATTGTTCACAGGTGGAATGAATGTGACTGTAGAGTGGAAGGGGGAAGTGAGTGTTGCCAGGTCTGACAGTCTGTGGAGAGGTTGCCAGGTCTGGCAAGGTAAGCGGAGGGACAGATCCTAACATAGGGCTCGGTAGGGAAGTCATCAGGCCTGGTTGGCATAATGAGCTTACAGGCTTTCTTGTGAGATCCAAATGACTGTTCCTCTCAACAATAACGTTTTAGCAATAATGTTATACTGTACGCAATGACAGTGACAGTTATTTTGTCAGCGAATTCCCAACCACTACAGACAGTTGACCTGCATATTAAGCAAGACCTTTCAGTGCAACAAAAAAAGAAAGGAAAAAGCAGTAGTGTGAGCCTGTGATTAACTCAAGTAGCCTATACTTAAGTACACTTGAGTAAATGTACTTTTTTAGTAAATGTGAGCTTGTAGATCTGCTATTGTCAAAGGATTTTCATACATTTTCTACATTTGAAAACTTGTGACATGAGACAATCTGCACACAGAGTAGCCCATACTCTACTTTAAGTGCATGTTTATACCAATATACTTTCGTACTATTACTCAAGTCAATTTTGACTTCCAGAAACACAGTATTTTCTACATTGCATCACTGGGGGAAAAGTAATTAAGCCAAGCTTTTAACATCAAGGAGGCTGTTGTGCGTGGGACGTTATTTTATATTATTACAAAGTATGGTGTTAGTGGTTGGTTGGTTGGTGGTTGAATCGAGCCAGTGGTTTTTGGTGTGAGTCACACATGGTGCAGTCGTTGCAGTGTGACTCACACATGTAACAGGATGAACACAATGCCAGGATGAGAAACATGTAATAAACGGAGGCACGGTGCCAGGATGAGAAACATGTAACTGGAGAAGCTTAGCAGTGGCAGAGGACCTGGCGGCCGGTGTCTCAGGTCAAAGTGCGGCGCATGGAAGCTGCATGCAGCCACACTGGGTGATGTTCATTTTACCCTGAGCCCTATATCTTGCGCCCTTACCCCTTACCCCTTATCCCTAAACTTATTTTGCCATTTTTGAGTGGTGCAACCACTCCAAGGAACAGCAATATCCGTGACTATGTGACTATGTATATGTTACTATGTTACTATGTTTAGAGTACCAGTAGGGGCAAAAGTGGCACTGTTGTGCCAGAAACAGAGAGAGAGAGATAGTGCTGCACTGTTGCCTGCTAATGAGAGAGAGAGAGAGAGAGAGAGAGGGGGGGGGCAGGGGGAGCGGGGAGAGGGGAGTTGCACCACTCAGTTCACACAGGTGTGATTTTTTACTATTTTAAAACATTTTAAAATAGTACAAAGCTAACAACGTGTCGATGTAGATTGGCTAGTTGAACTATTTTTAAATGTTTTTAAATAGTTTAAAAAAAATGGCAAATAAGTTTAGGGATAAGAGGTAAGGGGTGGTGCCAGATGGAGCCCAGGATGTGTAAATGTTCAGAAGGTGATCTTTGATAATAAAATCAAAGAAAGAAAGAGGCCCTGCAGGCTGTCTGGAACTCATCGCAACAAATGTTGCTCTTCATTAAGTCGACGTTTCGGTTTTTAGACATTCAACGGGATTCAGGACACAGAATCTATCTATCTATCTATCTATCTATCTATCTATCTATCTATCTATCTATCTATCTATCATCAAACAGACGGGAATACATTCTGTTAACTTTATCATTGCTAACACATATACCAACATGTGTCCTCTCGCCCTATCTGCCTGCATGTCTCTCTGGTTTTCTCACACAGATACACCCAAACCTGTGTCACTGGAGAATTGCGTCTCCCTCCCTGCGCAGAAGAGAACACGCCCTCGGGTACAGGAATAACAGGCCGCTCCAGAGCGCGTGGGAGGGGACAGCTGAGACGAGGTGGCACCAAGCAGGCTCTGATGGCTCTCTAATGGCTCAGTTATGCTCTGCCGTATTACAGCATGAAGTATGAATCAGGTATAACGAGTCCTTATCTTCTTCAACTCCCCCACCAGCACCACCATCACCTCCTCCACCTCCCATCCACCTCCGACCTAGAGCATCCACCTCCTCCACATCCACCTCCTAGACCATCACCTCCTCCACATCCACCTCCTAGACCATCACCTCCTCCACATCCACCTCCTAGACCATCACCTCCTCCACATCCACCTCCTAGACCATCACCTCCTCCACATCCACCTCCTAGACCATCACCTCCTCCACATCCACCTCCTAGACCATCACCTCCTCCACATCCACCTCCTAGAGACCTAGACCATCACCTCCTCCACATCCACCTGACCTAGACCATCACCTCCTCCACCATCCACCTCCTAGACCATCACCTCCTCCACATCCACCTGACCTAGACCATCACCTCCTCCACCATCCACCTCCTAGACCATCACCTCCTCCACATCCACCTCCTAGACCTAGACCATCACCTCCTCCACATCCACCTCCTAGACCATCACCTCCTCCACATCCACCTCCTAGACCTAGACCATCACCTCCTCCACATCCACCTCCTAGACCATCACCTCCTCCACATCCACCTCCTAGACCATCACCTCCTCCACATCCACCTCCTAGACCATCACCTCCTCCACATCCACCTCCTAGAGACCTAGACCATCACCTCCTCCACATCCACCTCCTAGACCATCACCTCCTCCACATCCACCTCCTAGACCATCACCTCCTCCACATCCACCTCCTAGACCATCACCTCCTCCACATCCACCTCCTAGAGACCTAGACCATCACCTCCTCCACATCCACCTCCTAGACCATCACCTCCTCCACATCCACCTCCTAGACCATCACCTCCTCCACATCCCCCTCCTAGACCATCACCTCCTCCACATCCACCTCCTCCACCATCCACCTGCTCCATCCTCAACTACAGTTTACATCAGTGCAGGTTCACAAACAGTGAGACATTTTTATTGTTTGCGATAAATATCCTCTTTTTTGTGTCTTCCATTAAAAATAATAATAATCTAATGTCCCGTGCCTCATATGTGCTATCCGGCATCTCCATCTCCCCCACACATCAGACGACTGTGTATCGCTCAAGAAAGTCAAGATGAACGGAGAACACAGGAGATAGACATCAGACACCCCTTGCATGGCCACGTAGCACCCCCACGCAGGCCCCCATCTAGAGCTGCTTCGTGCCAGACAGTCTTGCCCCTCCAGACAACCAAACAAGCAGCAAGGGCCAACATCTTGGAAGATGAATGGCTCTTGAATGGCTGGATAGAGGAATACAACGCATCAACAGAAATAGCCTTGCTATAGTGGCCACGACCTTGGCTGGACAACCAGGAAATCACTCAATAGACAGGGAACAGGGTATAGGTCAGTGGTCCTCAACAGGCGGACCGCGGTCCACGACCGGACCGCGGCACACCTCTCTGACGGACCCTGGAGAAAAGGCCTGGGCCGTGGCTCAGTGGTCCAGGCACCTTGGCTGGTAATCCAGTCTGGCAGTGTGCCGCGGGTTCGACTCCCGATCCCGACAGGAAATGGGGAGAGAGATGGGGGAGTGACCCCCCATCTCTCTCCCCATTTCCTGTCAGCCTATACTGTCTATCCCTCCATAAAGAATATAAAATAAAGGCGAAAGCCACAACAAAACATTTAAAAAAAACAGAAAAAAGTCACCGCAACCGCGAGTTGAATTCTCCGTTGTATTCGATCAATGCCGAGAAACGCAATTAACACTCTTAATGTGTGTATTATGGGCCGGCATGTCATGATGACAATGTTGCGCTGACTGGCTCACATTCACACATTCAGTTGAATGAAACAAAATTGGATTTTTGGAGGTGTGAATAATGAATATTTTGTCAAAGTGAAAGAGCTATACAAACCCGGTTTGTATACCTTGGTAATTGGTTGTTTCTAGGTGAGGGGCGCAGCAATTTTATTTGCGTGCGCATGAGACTGGACCATGGTCTTGTTCAAAAAATATTTGTGGACCTTCAGCATTTCTAGTTGAGGACCCCTGCTATAGGTGCAAAGTCTGGAACTACACACACAGAACAGTACAGAAGACGCATGCAGCTGTGGATCAGTGCAGACCATGTCCCACCTGCTGAAATGTGCCGAAGCCCCCGGTGCAGCCCAGAAGACCTGGCAGAACCTATACCCCATCAGCTGTGTGCCTCATATTGGCAGAACGACATCTGAGATTGCTACCGACTCGAAGAAGAAGAAGCTAAAAGGTTTGGGTTCTCAAACTTCCTCAGCTACTGCTGCAGATACTTTATGTCAACATGCAGAAAAGTGCACTCTTACTTTCAAACCTAAAACTGATATATGTAATAATAATAATAATAATAATAATAAATAAAAGTCCTCCGTGAAAGCATCAAGGAACACAACACAGGTGTGGAAGAGAGGGACAATTGTAAATTTACATGAAAACTTGGGGAGCTATAGGGGGTAATTTTTTTTATTTCATTACTCATTCATCCACTAAATCACTCAAGCAGCTTCCTTCCCCCCACTTCTTCTTTCCTCCTCCGGAGCTATTAAATCACCATCTTGACCCTGCGACCTGGGGGCCGCGGCCATAAAGACCCCCCCTCTGGGTCAGAGGGCTGATTGTAACATTTGAATATGAAATGGTCCTGGTTTGGGCCTGGAAACAGCCCCGCATGCACCAAGACACAGGTTGACCCCCAGGAGAGAGAGAGAGAGAGAGAGAGAGAGAGAGAGAGAGAGAGAGAGAGAGAGAGGCCTGCCTCATGGATCCCTGCATGCATGGGCCCTGTAGAGCGCTCTCCAGCCAGGGTTGCCAGATTAAGCAAGAGAAATAAGCAAACATGTCCAAGGAAAACAAGCCCAAAAGACGTGAATAGCCCTGATGTACAGGCTGATCTACAAGCTTTTGATTGATTGATTGAAATATGTATTAACAGTTTGCAGAATTACAGTACATTTCAAGCACAAACTCAATACAAAGACTGTTAACTGTGAGTGGACGACCCAATTAAGCATTACACTTGTTTACAAGAGGGTCTTGTAGATTCCTGAGGAGCAGCGACTGTGTGTTCATTGTTTGTGACCTGGGAGTTGTAGATAATTAGTTTCATTTAGTTTTCTACTGTCCACTATACCATATCTATCTATCTATCTATCTATCTGTAGATCTGCTATTTTCAAAAAGATCTTGAAGAAAATGTGGGAAAATATATATTTTTTAAACATTTTATCAACACACATCTTGTACTGCATGGGTCCCTGCATGACATCAAATATAAGATGGGGGTCTGCAGCCAAATTAATTTGGTGGTCCTTGACATGACAATAATTAAGAGCGACAGATGTTACATAACTTTAGAAACTATAGCCCACCCCCCAAAAAAGCGCAACCCGCAACTGCCAATATAGGCCTAGAACATTTACAAGCAACTTCAGAGAAAGAATAAGCCCATAATAAGTCACTTATAATAAGCGGACATGGCAACACTCTCTATCTCGCTCGCTCTCTGTCTCTCTAAGTTCTCTCCTCTGCGGATTTACTTGGACTTGGAGAGGGAGAGAGAGGGAGAGAGAGAGAGAGAGAGAGAGAGAGAGACTGAAGAAGAAGTGGAGGGGAGCAGTGGAGGGGGGCGGGGGCGCGGGGGGGGGGGGTGCAGGGGTTAGGGGTTGAGCGAGAGTGAGGGAGAGGAGAAAGAGCGAGGGCAGACATTTGAATAAGACAAGAGGCGATTGGTGTTTGCATGACAAAGGAGCCCGCCATCTCCCCCTGATTGGTGTCACAGCACGGCACTAAAGCCATGCAGCGTACCCCCCTTCTCCGGGCGGAGGTGATGTGGGTGTGTGTGTGTGTGTGTGTGTGTGTGGTGGGGGGGGGGGGGGGTGGGGGGGGGGTGGACCAGGCATGTTTATGCGTCCAAGGTGTGATATCAGGGGAGAGACTTACGTGTGTGTGTGTGTGTGTGTGTGTGTGTGTGTGTGTGTGTGTGTGTGTGTGTGTGTGTGTGTGTGTGTGTGTGTGTGTGTGTGTGGGAGGGGGGGGGGGGGGTATAGTTTCGGGTTAGACTGCAGAGCTGCAAAGTATGCATTTTTCTTTTAAAAGTATAAGAAAAAGTTTTGCCATTATCTGACAACAAAACACAGAAAGGAAACATTCTTCGGTAGGCTATACCCAACACCAAAAGGCACCTTTCTCTTTGCACTTAAAGTCAAGGTGTTTGCACACTGGTGGGTCTTCTCTGCCAAATATCGGAGAGAATTTCCGTAAATTAAAAATTACGTAAATGGAAAAAAAAAAGAAAAACAACCTCACTTTATGTCAATCACGTTTGCACAATGCCGCCAAATATTTCACCTGTATGATTTTTTTTTCTCCAGACCAGGATCCATTTCATCCATTTTCCGCAGGTGTCTAGCCAGGGTCTAGTGGGGTGTTGTTGGTGACAGGCTGACAGCTAGTGATATCTATAGTGATAGCCTCTGCAAAATGCAGCAAATAAACGTACCAGTGTGCATCCACCTTAAGTATAGTAAAGCATAAGGGTAGAGAGAAAGCTATTGGTGCTTTGACAGGCGATGCCATCGAGGCTGCTTAATCTTTATCCCATTCTGACCTGAGATCAGATTAAAAAAATGCAAGAAGATGCAGGTTACAGCACGCATCTCTTCCGGGTTATTAAGTGGGTGGATGGAAATGAAGCTTGCGCACGGCTGCAACTTGCAGCGTCGGCAAAGCGTTTCAGTTTTTAGCCATTTTCTTTCTTTCATGCAAGAATGTGAGTTGTGCACTGATGCCTTTCCTCTTCATGTCACATTCTCCTAATACTCCTATGCCTAATTTGGGAAGGTACGGTAGCGGTTGGCCCCTCCCCTGGACCGCTTTACTTTATAGCGTTGCATTGGAGAACGATGTATCCATAACTCACACTGCCTGGCCAATCAATATGTTTATGTATTCTGTTTGTGGTGTATCTTGTTGTATGCACATTGTTAAAACAATATCTATAGTTACACTTTGTTGTAACAAGTTTTCAACTACGTTATACAGTACAGAACCCCGGAGTGGCCATTTGAGATCAAGTTACTAACTTGAGCGCTCAAGTTAATAATTCATTATCTCTCCCTCAATGGCCACTCCGGGGTTCTGTAAAGTTAATAGCTGCATTTATAGATTATCTGCATTGTTTCTCTGCTGGCTTGATTGCATCCGTTTGCCAACTGTACTGTTATTTAATAAGAATAATACATTTTATTTATAACTCACTTTACATTTAAATCTCAAAGTGCTACATTAAGATAAAAATAAAATAATGCATAAGCTATAGTCTGATATTGGTCAATAATGATTATAGGATATATATAAATAGTTTAGAAAGTCGCTACTACGTTCAGACATACTTAGTAGCTTGTTTTAATGCTGTTTTAACCCATTTAGACCCAACATCAAAATTTAAAAAAAATCTTCACGGCAGTTTTCTGAAATACCTATGTTTCTATGGCAGTGGTGCTCAATATTTCCTGTCAAGGACCCACAGAATTGTATGTATTTGGCCACCAACCCCCATATGAAAATATGTTGTTCTGGGGGAACAAAAAATAGCAGATCTACAAGCTCGTAGAGCGGCACTCGGTGCCGTGCTATGAGCTTGTAGATCTGCTATTTTTCAATAGCTAAAGTAAATAGAATGCTTAAAACACCAAAAGGGGTTCCCGCCCCAAAACGGGTTAATGCATTAACCCGCTTTACAATTCAAAGGAGCTTTATTGCCATGAGAAAACATACATTTACATTCCCAATACAAGTGTCAAAAAATCTGAATCAGAATAAAAAACATAACAATGCAACTCATTACAACCTGTAAAGCAGCTGTGTCACGTTACATTTTTGCATTGGCTGTACATGTTTACAATATAAACAACTGCTAAAAAATATCACAGTCAGAAATTCTGTGTTGAGAACTACTGATTTAGAAAGGCATTTGTAGAATCGGCCTCAGGTCTGAAATAATGGATTAAGAAATATAATCACACCCGTGTGAAGTGAGGGGCACTCTTCATCTCAATCATCAAATACATCATCTCATTCCGGACCAATTTGCGTCCTCACTTTACGTTTGTGTTATACGCACAATGTTTGCGTTTATACAGTCAAAACCGTCCATTCATTGTCAATGGGCATTTAATGTTGGTGTTTAGGACAAAAGTTCGGTTTGCACACCTAAAGCTGGACATATAGGAGGGGGCTGTCGCCCCTCGAAAACTGGGGAAAGTTTGAACACCTTTCAAGGTACAGCCAGGTATATTCTGCCCCGTTCTCCACCTTGCATGACTGCTACAGGCTCTGACAGTCAGCCTGCAGTGCAAGCAGTGGTGGAAAGTAACTAAGTACTTACTTAAGGAGTATTTCCAATTTCCAGTACTTTTACTTCTACTCCACTACATCTCAGAGCGAAAATGTACAGTACTTTTACTTCACTACAATTATATGAAATGTTTTAGTTACTAGTTACTTTGGAGATTTCAATTTTGATTAGAAAACATACATGAACCACTTCAACCCTATACATTTTGGCAATTTAGAAATGGCCGACCGACAAGCTCACAATGCGTCCGCCAGCAGCTTGTAGATCTGCTATTTTCAATAGATTTTGTACACATTTTGAACTTGTGAAATGGGACATTCTGCAATATGAATACTTTTAGTACTTTAACATTTTGATGCTTAAACTTTTGTACTCTTACTCAAGTACATTTTCAATTCCGTACTTTCACTTGTAACAAAGTACTTCTAGACTGCAGTATTGGTACTTTTACTTTTTCCCCACCACTGAGTGCAAGCAGGGCTCCTGTAATCCTAGAGAGAGAGAGCATGCTAATGGTCACACAGGTGTGAAGAGCAACGCCCATTAACCCATCGTCCCCCTGCTGGGGCCATTAGCGAGGCAGTCAGCGATAAGCTAACGCAGGTGGAGGAGGCACCTGGCTGGCCGGCACCACCACCACCGACCGGCCATTCCGGGGCGGCGGGGGGGCGGTCGCCCCCGTGGCATATAACCTCACCTTCCTTTACATGTCATGGGAACCGTGACAAAGTACTGAGATATGAGGGGGGGGGGGATCACAGGGAGAGAAGGCACATTCAAGGGCCTGCAATCGAGGGAGGGATTTCACAGCTCAATAAGTTTGGACAATTTCTTTGCAATCCCCCATTATTACACGTCCCATGGGACTAGGTGTATGCATAAATATGGATGCCCCCCCCCCCCGCGCTCTCCCCAAAAAGAGGGGAGGGAGGGGGGGGGGAGACTGACAACAGATTAAACAGGACCGCAAGGCCTGATACGCAGCGAGACAACCCCATTCACTGACACACCAATCCTTCAGAGGGGCGGGGGGGGATAAGGATGAGGAGAGTGAGCAAGAGTCAGCGAGGTCACACACACACACACGCACACACACACACACACACACGACCCCCTGCAGACAAAGCCTCCGCAGGCTCATCAGGGTGCTCGGTGCTGCTGGCTCTCAGGGACACACCTCCGGGAGAGTTGGCCTGACTAACTCACCATGGCAACTAATCAATAAGTGACAGAGTCGCTCAGGACTGAGCCATATAGCCCCAGATTGGTCCACCTCCCCCCCCCCCACGTTCCCAGGGTTACCCCCCCCCATAAACACCACACACACACACACACACACACACACACACACACCACTAAGAAAATATGCATCTCTATCCTGGCCAAGCACATGTCTGCAACATTTTTGAGGTGCGTGTGCGTGCGTGCGTGTGCGTGCGTGCGTGCGTGCGTGTGTGTGTGTGTGTGTGTGTGTGTGTGTGTGTGCGTGCGTGTGTGTGTGTGTGTGTGTGTGTGTGCGTGCGTGTGTGTGCGTCGGGGGGTGGGGGGTGGCGAGGGGTACAGGTTATGTGACTTTAATGAACATGGCTTCCTTACAATAGAGATATGATCAGGAAGCATCTGATGGAGGGTGTTTGTCATGTCGCCATTGTGCGTCTGTCAATCTGGGCTCCTTCTCACTGTCCTCGACCAACACTAATCAATATCTGTGGCCTAGATGAGAGCCCCCCCCCACACACACACACACACACACCCTGCATGAATACATACACACACACATTCATTGTCTCATGGCGATCCCTTACTCAGAGCTCACTGTGCCAATAGGCGTGTGCTGCTCTCCTCGGGCCCGGGCGGCACTTAGCCTCATTTTCCAGGGCTTCCAAGACGGGTCAAGAAGTGGGGTCAGAAGTGTACTTTTGTTGGAATAAAAGCCACGCTATGTATGCTCCAGAGTTCAGAGACACTCTCTACAGAACGGGACCATCTGGGGCCGATGTATAGCCCTGGAGACCCAGACATGTGTTTGTTTGAAGGGTTTTGACACTTAACATACCGTGTTTGTGTTCTCGAGCAAAGCTATATTCTCCCACTAGGCCTATAGGGAAATTCCCTGGAAGTGCCCACAAGTTCCACTGAATGACGCTGTTTAGAATCAATTTAGAAAATAAATGGTCTTATATCTTCTTCTTCTCTTCTGGGCGGCAGTGGCTCAGGAGGTAGAGCGGGCTGCTTGGTTAACGGAAGGTTCCCAGTTCGATCCCACGGGCTCCATCAGAGTTACTGTCGAAATGTCCTTTAAGAGCAAGACACTGAACGGCTAACTGTTACCGATGAGCAGGTGGTAGTGGCAGTGGTTCCCAAACTTTTTCATGGCAAGGACCCCCAAATTGACACTCATTAGCCCACGGACCCCCATTTAAAAAGCTATGCCAGGGACCCCCCCATAAGAGAAGTTTTTACGGCTCTAGCAGTGCATTGCATTAGTCTACGGACCCCCATTTAACTGGTTCAGACCGTACGACGTGTGAGCACGTCATAAGAAATCCAACCGACGGGTTGCTACACGTCCTAGCGCATTTTCAATGATATCAAACGAGAGAAGAATATTCTGAATTTCTTTCTTTCTTGTTTCTTTTTAGTTGGCCTCCAAGGCCACCATAACCTTCGCTCTTCGTTCATCCGCGGTCCCGGTCACTTCCTAGTTTACCGCTGCAGAAAGAATCCCTCGTATCTGCTAATCTAGGGAGCTCTCCGTGGTTGTTATCAGATGGATATACTAAGCTCTTCATTTCTGACTTCTGACCTGCCTCTCGTTCAAAATATGAACGCGAGGGATCATCGAGCGATTTTTATCGAAACAATAGCAAGGTAAGCAAGCAAAAATATGTCTCCGTTTTTTTTCCGAAACGAAAGGGGAGGGGGGGGGGGGGGCTTTACAGAGTAAAAGTGGCCATATCTTCCCGGCCCCCCGAGCTTCTATTTTGAAGGAATCCCAGCGCTGATTGTGGCATTTCTATCTCTGGGACCCTCAATTTATATTGTAAAATCAATTTTAATTTAACTCTGAGAGTGTACAAATGGAACCAAATGGACCCATTAGTTAGGGTTCCATTTGTACACTCTCAGAGTTACAGACCCAGAAGGGTCCATGTGGTTCCAAACTATCATATAGCTGGGGACCCCCTGGAACTCCCCCAAGGACCCCTGGGGGTCCCCGGACTCCACTTTGGGAACCACTGTTCTAAAGCACCTTATGGATAAAGACATTATATAAATGCACCATTTACCGTGTATTCCTCCTTCGGCTAATTCTCGCCGGCCACACGGTGGGTCATCTGTTTCCATCTGTTTATGCATCTTCCTCGGGCCGGTCCAGCCACCCACACGTCCTCCTCTCTCACCTTTTAAAGAAATATAAACACATGGTTATCCACGATGTTGTTTTGAAGTGTGCAGTTGTCGCACCCTTCCCATTATAATGTTAGTCCCGTGAGACGCCCGTTTCTGATTAAAATGTGCAAGCAAGCATGCCAAGAAGTTAAGTTTATGTATCAAATAGTTTCAAACACCATCTTAAAAAGGAGAGAGGCTTGGGCGTGCTTCAGCGCCTGGGCTTTCCCTGGTGCATATTAGAGAGCCAACCGTTTTTTTTATGTAATTGCCCATACAGGTTATTCTAGAGGAAGCTTTTTAATCCACTTCACCTCTTGGCAATATGAGTCTGAGTGTGTACAATGTGTGTGTGAGTGTGAGTGCGTGTGTGCACGCTATACACACACACATCCGCCTCTAAACCCAATTACTGTCATTCTCAAAGACAAGTTGAAGTGAGCAGCACTCACTTTCAGCTGCAATATACGTATAAGATTTATGTCCTATCCAGTATCTGGTATGAGAAACCCATGGGTGTCCCCTGCAAGCGCCGAAATTTCTAAGATGAAAGGCGCTTTTCGGCAGGGGAGATATTGTGCTTTGAGCTTCGTGCAATTCCTCTTGTCAAACAGTAGTTGTGTTAGTTATATTGTAACATACACTAATACAGCTTGTTTCAAAGAAGGTTTTATTCGCTATAACAAGTTACTAAATGCAACTTTAAATCAAAAAGAAATGTCGCAAAGAATCCACAGGGGAAGTAATCTCTCTCTCTCTCTTTAAAAAATATATAGCCATGATAACAACAATATGGAATTTGCCCATTTCAGCCGGGGTGTGCGTGTGGTTGGTGTTTGTTTTCGGCTTGGGGACAAAGAGAGGGTATAAAGCCGGTCTCATATTTGACATGTCTCATATTCACACACGCACCTGCCGGCCTAAAGTCAACACGGCTACAGAGTCAGACACCTTAATGGATGACCGGCGCATTAAAAAGCAAAGTCTGGGTAAACTTGAACACTGCAAGAAAGCGCGCTGGCATGTTCAGCTCACAGGGCTGGGCCTCTGTTAGGGATTGCGGTGAGAGGTGACCCTGGTGTGATTACGTATGAGGGAAGAAGAACTCACATGTTTTATTTACGCAGTAAGTAAGTAGTCTGTTACAAGTCCACAGTATAAAGCGTATGCGCATGCATAAAGTGAATGGGAAATCGAGCGGCAAAGTGACTTGGCAAAGTGAGTTTAATGTCGTTTAACGTCATTTAATGCTATCACATATAGGACTTTTCTGTTTTGATGTATGGGCTGTCAAAGCCAGAAAAGTACTCAGTATAGGCGTTCCCGCATAACTTCCAGGGTATGATGATGATGTCATACGCATATACCCTCTATTAAGTATATTGGCATCAAAATATATAGGCCTATACCCTACACACACATTACTGGTTCTCAAACTTTTTCATGTCACACACACACTTTGAGAACCACTGTGTTAAACATATCAGTGTACGTACATTTGTGCATTAATTCTTGAGGGAATCACGTGTTGTAATGATTATGACATCATTACATTATAATGTCAACAAACAAACAACCAAGCTACATTTCTGCTGGACGTCCTGATATGGAATTCAGACCAACTACTAACTCTACTGAGGAACAGAACAGAGCCCTCGGTGTCCATCAACAGAGATTACATACATATCACATGACATCAGTCAAAGGCAAACAGAATTATCAGCTTCCATCAAAGCAGGCATTAAGCAACAATCGTTACACAACAATGCCCCAAGATTTGGCCCACAGTTGAACCATCAAAGTGAAAACATTACATTGTGCACGCGCGCACGCACAGTATATGCAACACAATATGCATGTGTATATTTGTATACACAGTATGTGACACGATATGTGCATACAGAATATATATAAAAATTTGTCTGTTTTAGTGTAACATTTCTTTTTAATGAACATGAATTCTGCCCTCCAGATTTGACGGATACCAGATCCTATAGCTTGCGTGCCTGAAAGTCTGCCAACCTTTAATTCTAATCATTTGCCTCGCACTGACATCAATGCAGGTAAGTAGCTCCTGGGTCTGACTGGCAGCCTTCTTGTCTTTGAAGTGCTTCCCACTCAGCATTCTTTGCGGTTGTGTAAGGGAGAGAGATCCAACCACGGCTATCATTAACAAGAGACATCTGCATTACCAATGCTCGTATTCTCACATGGTATACTGAAAATGTTCAACTTAAACACTTTCAACTTGACGTCCCTAATTTGGGGCATGTCATTATAGGTGACAATTTTCCCAGGATTTCTCGCAGCTTCAGAAATGAATAGCAGATCAACAAGCACACAATGCGCTGCGGTGTGTGACCCAGTGTGGTGTGACCTGGTGTGCTGTGAGCTTGTAGATCAGCTATTTCTGCTATTTTCTTTCTAAATAGGGCTTAAGTACAGTTGACAAGTTTGATATCTGCTGGTGATGTCTGAGCCCATGCCCTGACTGTGTTTATCTTCTGGTGTCGCAACTGTCTCATTTTATTGCCAGTATTATTGCTGTTTTTAAGTATTAACCATGCATCTCATATATTGTTTCATTGCTTGTATTAAATATATTATTAATATTTGACATAACTAACTTGTTTCTAACTTGTTTTCACAGCGTCTTACTTTCTCTACCATTTCTTGAAACTGCAAATGCTGGGGACTTATCAATAAACAGAAAGAAGGTATAGGATGTCCGCACACTGTTCTTAAGCTCCCAGTAGTATTTTATTTAGGATTCAATGTTTCGACCCAACGTTTTGACCCGATACCTTCTTTCTATGTATATTCAGCACCCGTCAACTATTTTGAGATGTGCGTGTTTCCATTTTGGATCTCCCTGCAACAAAAATCATCTACAAGCTCAACACAACACATCGAGTTGTGACACATCAATGTGATTTACACTTAATGTTCACCTATTATGACACGACATGCCCAGAATATAAACAACAGGGTTTGAATGTGTATGAAGTGTTTAAAAAACTGCTTAAAGAAGTTAAAAAAGAAAAAGAAAATAGTCAAATGTGATGTTCTAAGTGTCTTCAGTAAGTGCTGCCTTTTGAGTGAGTGAATGGTGCAGTGGGGTGAAGAGGGATGCTCTCAGTGGGTCAGCCCAGAAGCCCTGACCCCAGGAGGATTTGATGCCATTTTCCCACGCAGGATGCCGACCTGAGAGAAGCTCGTTAACAACATCTGCCCCAGTTCAGGGAGATTAACCCCCACCCCCAACAACCCCCGCACCTACACACACTCACGCACGCATGCACGCACGTCCCCCCCAGCCCCCCCCCCCCCCTTGCTGTCAATCTCCAGTGCACCATGCCACTTCTCAACAGGCCTGCCCAAACTGGACAGGCCTGTCCAGTCCATGCAGGCCCCTCCAGGCCAGTATAGAGGCTCAAAGGGCCTCCTGGGGAGATCCCAGCCACAGCAGATCAATATGTGTCGTCGTCGTGTGTCCCCCCCCCCCCAACACACACACACACACACACACACACACCCAGTCTATAATTCCAAACAGGGGGCCAGGACACTTCTTTGGGTCCACCAATGTTTATCGGTCGCGAGTAAATATCATCTCTATACAGCAATTAATAACAATGAATTACTTCATGAATAAAATGAAAAAAATCTAATAATTACCATGAATACATTTCTTATCAGAGTAGTGAAAATATCTGATCTACAAGCTCACAGTGCGGCAGGAAGAATCACATTGTGAACTTGTAGATCTGCTATATTCACACTATAGTTCACGGGCAAATTTTCTAATTTCTCTCCTGGATCTTGAGCTAAAATGTTTGGGAACCACTGGTCTATCTATGTAGGTCATGTCAGCATTCTTTCTAACAATATGTCGGTGCCACCTATATATAGAATCTCATCCTTTTACACCCTTTTGCTATTTTTAAAAACACGTGTGGCTGACGTCGACATTGACGCTTTCAAGTTGGAAAAGGGAGTGTGAGCTCGTCGTTTTAAAGTCGCCGAGCCGGTAGAGCAGACAAGCCGGGGATGTCACCCATGGAAATCTGTCAACACGGAGTTTCCACAAATCTTACTGACGTCAACAAAACGTGACGTCTCCCACGCCATATTCCACACTGTCACAGAACGGTGGAAGTCACACAAACGTGTCGTGACAAACAATGTGGGGGCGAAAAAGTGGTTCGAAAAACCAGATTGACTGATGTTATATTGCCCCATGTCCGCCTCGTGTTCTCTGAAAACTCAACATCGGACTGGAAACCGCACACAGCAAGCACACAGTGGCAGAATCCACTGGGAATCCGCTGAATCTGTGTTCTACAGGGCTATAATTAGGTTAGTTTTTGGAGAGGGGGGTTAAACAAACAGGCCCTGTGAGGTCATAGGCAGATGGAAGTGGGGATATGCCTGCACTTGCTGAGTGGGCATAGAGCTGCACATGACAGGAGAGAGAGAGAGAGAGAGAGAGAGGCCCTCTGGGCGCACGGCAGGGGGAGAGAGGGGGGAGGGGGGCGGGAGCGGGGGGGGAGCCCAACGCGAAGCTAGGGCCTCACTGCCAGAACGTTCAGACACAGTCAATAGCCGTCGGTCGCATGGTCTAGTTATACACCTTTCTCCAAACAGCCCATACTTTTCCCTCTCCCCCCAAAATGGTCATCATGGATTAGCCATGTCATTTCTGGAAAAGAGGGGAAAAAAAGGAAGGGAAGATGAGCTGTTCTGGACACATTTCTCTGACCCAAACATGCGTGCTGCATCATATTCAAAGCATATAGGAAGGCCTTGCTGCGCGGAACTTTGGCACCACTTATTAACCACTTAAAACCCCATGGCTCCCGTATTGTGGGGAAAGCTTTCAATTAATTGGTCGTGGGCTTGTCGATCGGGCTATATTTTCAGCAAAAAGCTTTCCCAAAAATAACTGAAAACAGAAAATACACTATAATATGGAGCCCAGAGGGACTCCTCCGGTAAACCATATATGGGTTTAGGTGGTTATAGTTTAGAGGCCTCTCTGGGTTCATTGACTGATGGAACACATTTTGACAAGTGGCACAAAACCAGGGCTCGGTCGCATCCGCTGAAAAACACCCCCGACACGGCGGGAGCCGGTTGGGGAAGCTGCTTAATTGCAAAAAAATTAGTCGGAGGGGCTGATTATTAGGGAGACGGCCGGCCGCTGGAGCGCCAGAGTGACTTAAGACCCTGTCACTGAATGCAGGGAGGTCTGGATAATCTTTCCCCCCCACAAAGGTGTGTGTGGGGCTAATCCAGGCCGCTGCGCTGAGCTGTGGATCAAATCCTACAGGGAGTGTGGGAAGGACATTGGGACCGCCAGCACTTTGGGCCCTCTTGGTGGCCATGGGGGCTTATTTATCCCAAGGTACTTTGCAAGTGAAGAACCTGCCGGGATTATTTTCTCTCCCCCCAGAACAGTGTTACACTGTATAAGGGCGTCAGTCACTACAGGAAGTTGCTGACGGAACCAAGGACAATTTCCTTGACATGCTTCAGACTTTATGTAAATGAAGGCAAATTGATTCTCACTGAGCACCTTTTTGGGTGAAACACCTGATCTAAATAAAAAGTTGCTTTAGTTGAGGCGCCGCTATAGGCATATATATACAGTATATACCAGCCTGCCAGAGAGTTACGGGTTCCAATCCCGAACCTGACGACATGCTGTTTCACTCCCCACCCCTCTCTCCTCTATACTGTGCACTAAAAGGCAGACCCCCCCGCCCCCCCGCAAATAAATAAATACACATATATATATATATAAGATTGTCTCAGTCAGCACGAGATGTGGGACTGTCACAGCCAAGTTGACAAATTCTACAGCATTCTAAAGACATCAGCGCATGTGTGTATAATAATATATATCTGTGTGTAGAGATAGACATGTGAAAACACAGCAAGCCAAACAAACACCTCTTACAAATGTGCACCAGTACAGAGAAGCCATATACATGCACACCTCTTTTATTTATTTACACGTTTGATAAATGAAGTTCCTTTCGACAAATAGAACATGGCAAGTATACGTTTCTTTCAACAAATAGAACACCCATGAGTTGAAGAGCTTAATAAAAAGCTTCACACAAAATGAAATGTATTTCTTTATGGGGTAATTTTTTTTTCTTCCAAAGTGAGTTCATACCTTTAAAATAGAATATTTCCACAAACAATTTGTAATTTTTATACCATAAATGAAAGGGGAGTCATATAGCAATCGATTCTGTATATTCTATAAAACAGATAAATAAGCTACTAGATTCATTAAAATTTAATTAAGACATTAAAGTTATAATAATGTGCACTCGAATCGACTGCGACACCTGTGATATATAGTGACAGCCAATAATGGAACAAAATAAAAGTGTTGATATGGCTATATATCTTCAACGAATGTAAATATTTAATTAAGTTCAGAATAAGACTTGGCTGAACTTGCCAGCTCCAAAACGGAGCTCGTAGGTATATTAACAATTAGATAAGGTGAGAACAAACACAGCTTTTCCATTCATCCATTAGGCTACTTGCCATGACAAGTATTATGCTGCATTTGTCAGCCATGCCATGACAAATACATTAGGGATCTCACACTACATAAACAAACTATATATAGGCCACACATTAAAAAACAAACAATGCCCAAACTGACGAGGAGTGCGCTGCACACCGGTGCAATAATATAAGATGCTCTGAAAGGCCTTAACCACAGAGACCTGTTTATTTCAAATAACAAAATAAGTACCTGTCTAAATCGCATTCGAATATTAACCCTGCATTAAAACCGTGCGTATCTGCAGTCATTTGAGATTATAGCGATATATACAGTATAGCATGGTTGGCTGTTTCAAAAGTTGCAGATATAAGCTCATATAGCGCATGGAAGATATATATTTTTATTTTAAAGTTGCGGTCCACGGCCCAAATGCATATCATTTTGGGGGGTCCTTGACCTTGACAAGAAAAATATTGAGAACCTGCACTGTCATAGAAACATCAGAAAGCTGTTGGATTAGGTGGAATGATGAACCAACTGAAACCAAACAGCCCATTAGTTTGTAACTCTCTCAATGTAATGAATGTTATTTTCAAGCTATAGAGTTTCTGCAGGAATAATAATAAGCAGTGTCACCTAATTCTCAGAAGCCTATAAGAGTTACAAGTTGTGAGGTTGCGATTATATAAAATATATGAATATACATTTCCTTATATATGATGATCTTAACCCAGATGAAATATCTGTTAAAATGTTTGGACATTTCCCACAAGAGTTTTGAAATGAAAATGTTGGCTATAGCATTAATTTGTATTAACTTGGTGAGTTCAAGAACCTTCACACTTCGTTTGACATAATGCCTATAATCACTTTGCTTTTCAAGTAAGGCCTCTCCTATACTTTGATTTGAATCAAGCTGTACTAAAAGGCCTATACTGTCATGTGTTCAATTTCTCAAAATGCATGCATGTACAAATGATAATGAAAAACAGAGTCAATAATCATGTTTTCGTACAAATTTATTTCATCATTTAAGAATAGAGGATGGTCTCAAAATAAGTAGAAACGTCAGTTAAATAAACCTTTTCGTCCATGATATGAGTAAACTTGACACTGTCAAAAAATAATAATAATAAAAGAAAAGAAAAACACCACAGGACTGAAAATATTACAAAACAAAACATTGTACATTTTCAAACGTAACGTGACAAACAAGAGGGCTCACAAGCTAAAAAATAAAATTAAAAAATACTATAAATAAAGAATAAGCCACTGGGTCTTAACATTACGTTAAACCTGATGGATCAATAGGGGAGGGGGGGGGGGGGGAGACTACAAAATTTGGACACAGCCGCAACAACTGACATTCTACAAATTAAGTGTAAACATTTATGAACCAACTCTCCATCCAGCCTTTTCTGAAATACAAGCCTCTTCACGAGGCCACATTACATGCCCTTTTTCCATATAGAGAAAATATGGCATTATTTATAATATAGAAGTCCAATTCTTCTATAACAGAAGTTGATTGCGTATAACTCGTGATAAAAAGCCTCTTTGCAATGCAATTTACTCTGATGGGCACAACGCTCAGTTTCCCGTCCATGATATAAAAATGCTTTTAAAATGGACAACTGATTGAGATCAAATAAAATTCAGTTTTTAAACAAAACTACCGAACGTCGACTCTTTATAGCAACCAAAAAAAAACATGTTCAAGTATCCGAAGTACTTAAGTTTTTTTTTTTCCTTTATCTTTTTTTAAAGTCTTTATTTTTCTTCCTTTTTTATATATATAACTTTCAAATGTGAGTTAGGGGTAGCGTTCCATTGACGCCGGTCCCCGCCGTCTGATAGTGCGGATGGACGCTGTGTAACCGGCTGCCCTGCACCAGGGACGCGTGCTCCGCCTGTTCCCCGCCGGGAGGCAGGTACATGCTTATCATGTCCCGGAGGTCCCCCAAGCACGCCCGCTGAGAGTGGGACGTGATGGCCGGCGGCGGAGAGCTCGGCTCCGTCTTGCACACGGACGCCATGGAGCCGAGGCCCATGGGGCCGCCGGAGCTCTGCTGCGTGTACGCCGGGGACATGCTGTACGTGGAGGCGTTCATGTAGGTCTGCGCGGAGGACATCATCGGGTACTGGAGGCCCGCCATCTCGTAGCGGTGCATCTGCTGGATCTGGGGGCTGTTCATGGCGTGGTGCTGCGGGTAGGCCAGCTGGTCCTGCATGAGGGAGTAAGCACTGTTTGTCCAGCCGTTCATGTGCGCGTAGCTGTCCATGCGCTGGCCCACCGACACGGCGCTGTTGACGCCGGGGTTGACGCCGGGCGCCCCGAGCAGACCCCCGGGCAAAGAATACTTGTCTTTCTTGAGCAGGGTCTTGGTCTTCCTGCGGGGACGGTATTTGTAATCCGGGTGCTCCTTCATGTGCATGGCGCGCAGACGCTTGGCCTCGTCGATGAAGGGCCTCTTCTCGGCGTCCGTCAGCAGCTTCCAGTCGGCGCCGAGGCGCTTGCTGATCTCGGAGTTGTGCATCTTGGGGTTCTCCTGGGCCATCTTCCTCCGCTGGCCGCGGGACCACACCATGAAGGCGTTCATGGGCCGCTTGACGCGGTCCTGGTCGTTGGCGCTGTTGTTCTTGTTGGAGCCCGGCGCTGACCCCGAGTTGTTGGACTGCGGCAGCGGGGTCTTAATCTCGGTTTCCATCATGCTATACATTCTCAGGCGCCTTTTTCTTTTTCACGCATATATATATAAAAAACCAAAAGAACCAAAAGAGAAACAAAAACAAATCCCCGGAAAAAAAACCACTACAAAGAGGTAGTATATAGGCTAGAGATACTGACTGATTTCCTATACGAGAGAGGAGGAAAAAGTTGCAGTGGCTAAAAAGTTGTTGCCCTGGCCACTATAACGCGCTGTGCTGCAGGTGCGTGTGTGTCTGTGTCTGTTCGCGGAGGGAGCGCAGTATGAGCGGTAGTGTAGTGGAGCTGTGACTGTCCCCCACGGCTGTGAAACAGAACTCTGGCAAACTTGTCTCCCAGCCTCTTCTGTTAATAGCGGCGCTGCCATGTGATTTGGACTGACAGCGTGACAATGACCCGCCTCTTAGCCAATCAGCGGCAAGGCTCCAACTCCCACACATGTAAAAAAAAAAAAAATCCTGTAAACTCTCTCTGAGGGTGCGCGAATTGGAACCCTCAAATCGGGTCCATTTATATTCCATACACCCATCGGAGTTAAATCAACTCTGAGGATTTTTTTTTCTTCTCCCCCTTCTCTCTCTAAACGA
This sequence comes from Protomyctophum parallelum, assembly GCF_964188405.1. Lineage (NCBI taxonomy): Eukaryota > Metazoa > Chordata > Actinopteri > Myctophiformes > Myctophidae > Protomyctophum > Protomyctophum parallelum. The sequence continues at coordinate 19,272,121 of NC_139711.1, read as the reverse complement.
ATGGAGTTGGGACAGCGACATGAGTGTTTTGGGTAGAGTTTTATGAGAGGAAACAGAGGTGAAGTTTTTAAAATAAAAGCCCCACAGTTTTACACTACATCCAACAAAATGCGAATAATAAAACGTGATGGATTTACAACCCCGGTGCTATAGAATGGAGCAGATGTCTTTATAAGGGTATATCAAAGTATAAACGAACAACAAGCAGGACAATATAGGATGATTTTCGGCGGCAACACTGATTCGATTTGTATTTATTTCATTCATTTTCAAGGAGTCCATCATTTCATGATTAGGCCTAAAGGGATTCATTTACCTGTTATAGCCTATAGGTCGGATCCAAAATGACGCAAATATGCATGCCATAAATAAAACAAAAACAAGTATGTAAAAAATAATAATGGCCCATAGATAAACGATGAGTTTGTAATAGGATACATTTTAAAGAGATCATGTGTCAAATCATTGTTTCATATATAGTTTCCAAAGGCATGGCACGATTATGAAGCTATCAAGTCCCGACCCAGAACATAATTGGCTGTTTATTTATTTATACAACTGCCTCGGCCTCCTCATTATACTAAATAAATGTCACTTAGCAGTAAATGTGTTTCCTAACCACCGTTTGTTTGATTTCTCCTATAGTGGTTTGTCATATACACACGCACACACACACACACACACACACACACACACACACACACACACACACACACACACACACACACACACACACATAGCCTACTATATATATATATATATATATATATATATATAATATAACCTATAGACTATAGCCTAAAAACAACTGAAGCCAACGCAATATCAAGTGTTGAAATGCATATGCATGGGGCCAAGACGCCTTGATTGTCATCCAAGTGAAATATTGTTACAAATGGATATAGATCGTATTATCGTAACATGCTACAATTTATTTGTAAACTGTGCGGCTCAAAAATCTTTTCACGGGGCTTCTCTCTTTTCAGAACTTCTCAAGAGCGCAGCTCTCCCATCATGCCACGGCGAAGCGAAGACAAAGTAAAATAATACATCAACGACCTCTTGTGGACGGGACAGGTCTAAACATGTCCCTGATGAAAATAAGTGGGAGAAAAAAATAATAGAAGGAAAAGTTTTATTCGGAATGTTAAGCGCTATTAAAAGAACATATACAGTATATACCCCATGTCTGAAATGTTGAACTGCTTAAATAAAAGCATCAAAATGAAACTAAAAGCAGTATAGCCGTCACTGCGGTGACTTGAATTGCCGTTGATTAGCATGCACACCTCCACAAAGCCGAAACGCACAGCTATTTGTTTTGTTGGTGTGGAAAGTTGAAGCTGTGCCCTGCAGCCTGCTGCTGCAGTCCCGGGGCGAGACTTCACACCTGCTAATCGTTCTGAGAGCATCGATCGCTCTTCGGGGGAAAAAACTAACCCCTCAATTAACACATTCAACACGCCCCGATATTTACATGAGCCGTGTGGAGATTGTCACCTTTACCTCACCGAAACACATTTTTTTTTTGTCATTAACATTTACAATATCGTTCGAACAAATCTAAGGAATAACAATGGGCCCTATTTTAAAAAGCAAACAAATACGGTAGCTATAAACTCATATTTGCATGGTGTATTATAGCACATAAAGGCCTAAGATGCATAATAATAAATATAATCATTAGACTATAGCAAAATTAAAAAATATATTTCATCGAATAGTGTCCATGTGGGAAGCTAAGCTAAACAGACCAATTTTTTTTTTAAGTCTGAATGAATACATATAGGACTATAGGCTAGCTATAACATTATAGCAAATATATGCAGAATGAAGCCATCATTATAGCTCATCATATCTTTAAAGAGAGAAAAATATATGTTTAGCATAGTCTTTCAGGCGTAGAGTATATAGGCCTTTCTAATCAGTCGGAAAAAGAGACATCATTTCGGTGAATTTCATTTTCATGTTCAATGGGGCGTTCTAAACAGTGCAAGGGGGCCACCGGCTGACGTCCAATTAGCACTCATCTGATTCTCGGAGACCAGTTATTTGTTTATCTGGCCAGATCTAAATACTGATCCGCTTGTAATCTCCTTATGGAAATTGACCAGTATAAGCGGGAAAGGGAAAAAACTATAGGAGTGTAACCCAGGCTTTGGTAATGAGGGCCTCCGTGCGGCTAATTTCCTAATTAAACGAAACGGCCGAGGGACCACCAGCAAAGACTGCCGTGCCGTGGGGGGGGGGGGGTCTCTGCTCTCTCTCAGGCCCTGCAGCAGCGGCACTGCTGAATATTATGGGAAATAATGTGTGAATTCAATCTCTCTCTCTCTCTCTCTCTCTCTCTCTCTCTCTTTTCAACTGTGTCGTCCATTTATCTTAATGATTTTTCCCCAAAATGGAAATTATTATTATTAATAATAATATTAACATTAATAATGATAATAACTAATATTAACATAATATAATAATATTAATGTAATTATTATTTATTATACATAACATTTAAGGGATCGTGCTGAATTGTTTTGGTATTAAAAACATTTAATAATGCAATTATAATTATTCTAATGTGGGCTTATCCTACAATATAGTAGGTATATACAAAAAGCCTACAAATAAACAAACAATGAATTGAAAAATAAAAATGGTTGTTATGTAGGCTGTTATAAGAGCTATAAGCCATGGACCCATATGCAAAACGTATATATTTGCCATGGCTTTTATAAGAGAATAACTCCTATACTTATAATCGACACAAAAGTGCATTAATCCCACCTTTGAAAGCAATGCAGGCTAATCTGCACAATGGGCCGTATGCAAGGCCCAGTGAGTGAATGAATGGAGCTGTGGTCAGAGAATCTGAATTCATGGCCCCACGATGTGTTAACAATGAGCCTCTCAGGAGACACATTGGAAAACCTTAACCCATTTAGACCTGAGGACGATTCTATACTAATGTCTTCTAGATCGTGACAATGTTTCTGTGTCAGTCGTTCTCAAATATTTTCACATCAAGTCGACCCCCAAAAATATATGTAATTGGCCACCGACCCCAATCTGAAAATATGTTGTTCCATGGGAGGGACCCCGATCATCTGAAAATATGTTGTGCAGGGATGTGCAAAGATTTGAGTTAAAATCGTTCGCTCTGAAAGAATATATATTCAAAGATTTGCGCCACACTTTCACGAAAAAAAATAAATAGCAGATCTACAAGCTCGTATAGCGCAGCACTCGGTGCTTGTAGATCTGCTATTTTTCAATAGCTAAAGTATAACATAACGCTTTAAAAAACCCACCAAAAGGTTCCCAACCAGAATTGCTGGAATAGCCTTTAATAATATAACATCTGCACAGAGCTCTATATTAACAGACAGATGTTGATATAATGTGTCCACGATCTATGAGCTTGAAAACGCAACAAGTTATAGTTAATAGTTAACTAAATTCAGTTCCATGCATTTTTATATACCAACATCCCCAAGCAAAGGACATGTGCATGGATGGGGGATATACACTTCTTGGACTAATAAGGATATATTATAGCACCTCAATCCAACTGTATAAGTCCATTTTTAAACCCCCACGACCTCCAGAATCAAACACTTTTTTGTTTCAGCTCAGTGACTGCGGACAAGGCCTTTGAGAAACAGTAATTAACAAAGAATGGGTTTTCAATTACAGCCACAATGGTGACTGTCTCATTAAGATTGGCATAATTTTTTTCTCTTTTTTTTGAACCCCAGGAATGCAAATGAAGATGCAATTTACGCACGGTCTACTGTTCCTATTGTATATCCGATGAATGAATAGTTGCGATGACCCCCCCCCCCCCCCCTACCCTCCCCCCGTTCAACACAGGTAAAAATAATATTCACGGGCCATTGAAGAGGATGGTGCTATATCATATCACCACACAGCTGTATTTTACAATCATATAAAACAGTGTTATTGGTGTTCATTTGTCTTATTTGAACAATAAACGTTGACGTTAAATTGAACAAAAAATAGGTTAATATGCGTAATAATGTCTGTTAATGAAGACGCATTATTACTGCTTGGGGGAATTATTATGTCGGTGCAATATCATGCATCTGCATCTTTTCAGTCTGTTGTTGATATACGGCTTACTGTTCATTTGTTAATAATGTCAACAGGTATAATTTATTAATATGACAAGAAAATGTAATACTATTTGCATTATAGTTATACAGTCCAATTGCATAAATATATGAATTGTTATTCATATATATATACACACCTGTATATATCTGAAAAAGGTCACTCGTTGACATTGTAAAAAGTGCAGAAAGTAAAAGACAAAACTAACTGTGAAGCAAACAGTATCCTTATAATGATTTGCTTGTGTTGTAATTATTCAATGCATGTAAAAAATAAAAGGGAGTTGAATTGAAATGAAGAATGCCCAAAACCCTTGACAAGTGATTTGGTTTCATGTGGTCTCTCTCCCGCCTCCAGAGAGAGTAAAGAGTGTGCAGAAGAGACTGCTGCATGCACACATGGCCTGTAAATACTGTACATGTGCATCTGAATTAAGAACATGCTTAAGTACTGGGATTTTTTTCTCTCTGATAACGCACTTTCTCCCTACATGATTTGTTTTTTTCGTTCTTTTATCACACCATTGTGTTGTGGCAGAAACAAGAAATGGAAGAAGCAGATAATTTGACTCACCTGCAGCAGAGTACTCTTCCTATAAGGGCCTGTCCGAAGTATACCGAGAGATGTTCAGTTCAAGGGTGAAGGGACTGTCACTCAAACCTTAAAAAGGAAGCAAAAACACATACTCAGAGCAGGACAGACAGATGCTTAATTTGTCTCCTTTCTCCAGGGTCCATGGAGAGCTTTTAGTGGAGTGTTACATGTCTGTCAGGAGGAAGACTCGGGGCAAATGGAGAGGCGCTGCATTCTTGCCTCTCTGCTCTAGCGTTATAGTTTGTGTTTTCCCTGTGATGATGGAGTTGCAGCCCCACAAGTGTTATGTCCACACTCACACCACGCCACCTTGTTTAACCCCGTGGAATAGTAACCAATCTAACCATCTAAAATTGAGCTATATGGATGGAGGCATAAGATAGGGGGATCTCTTCTCAACCTGTGGAGGGGGGGGGGGATGTAATAAACAAACTATACTAGAAACTGGTCAAACATCGGCCAAAATGTCAAATAATATAAGAAAGAGGCAACATTTATGAAAAGTGCTTTCCGGGATGGGGAGGGGTCTCCACTTCAAACTGGGGGGGGGGGGGGGGGTCACGGCCTGAAAAAGGTTGAGAACCACCGGTATAAGACAACGTGCAAAATGCCATTTGCCTCCTGTAGCTGTCAGCGAGGAATGCCGCGAAACATCGGGGCTCTTTTTTCCCCCGGTAGACCAAGCATGTCCTTCCTCATTATGTTCCTGTGTAAGCACACAGGGCCGGGCCAAGGCTGCTGACACAGACCCCATGTGTAATCTCTTTAACCCGCCACCGTCATGAGCAGACAAGGCATGACCACCCAACACTCTCTGCTCCATCTCACTTATTATAGCCCCCCGGGGAATGGTTTGTGCTTCACCACCTACAGTATAGCACCCCCTCTGGAGTCTGGATTATCACTTTAGATGGGCACGTAAACAAATCTATAATTATGCTAATGAATGAGTGCTCAGTGCTCTCGCTCACACGCACGCCCGCTATTACAATGACACTCAGCAATCAAAGTGTAGAAGTATGCCGTTAAAATTCATATACTCAGTGACCCGTGGCAGTTCCTTAATTGACACATGCATTTCCTCATTGGATTATTGACCAATGGAGCTAAAAAGCATAATGACAATGATGTCACATCCGAGGACAGTCATGGAGGAAGCATTTTCAAATGAATATGCAATGATTATTAGCTGCCTGGACTCATTCCATGGACAATCACTCTTTACTTTTTACTTTATTATGGGAAACATTCCTATGAACACATTTGGTATATGATGCGTTAAATGAAAAGAAAGAAATACTAAATTACTCTGAATTATAAACTCATATCCATTTAAAGCTAATTTCAATTCAGTTTTAATTAGGCAGAAAATTTCTATAAATATGGTTTTGCTTCTGAGCCACTGGGTATAGGCTGGATTAAGCTGTACTTTATCTTTGGGTGAGGGTGTAACATGCTCACCTCTGTGTCTCTTCAGGAGCAAAGTCTGCTGCCAGAACTTCTTCAACTATAAAGCCAATTCATACTCCAGTTTTAGGCGATAGGTGACAGAAAAGTACCTACATGATGTCATGCCGCCGTGGTGGTAACTCACCGCTCACCCAAACACATCTCTCTTGTTTTACTGTAGGTGATAAGGTGGTCACCTAATCACCCAAAACTAGTATGAATAGGCCTTAATGCTTCCCTAAAAAGAACCTCTATAATCCCTAAACCTCCAGGTGTTCTTGAAGGGTTTCCTGATCTATACAAATGCTCAAACGTTTTCATGTCAAGGACGCCACAAAATGATATGGCTTGCGGACCCCCATCTCAAAATATGTTGAGTTAAAAGATTTGCACACATTTTCAGGATTAAAAAAAATATATAAAAGAATGGATAAAGTGGTTAAAATAAAATTAAAATGACACAGATGCTTTCCCGGTCTTAACGGGTTACATATTTGAGCCTTGTTTTATTTTTCTATCTATAAACTCACAAGTCACACATCAAATACATATAATACATATCGTATACATTTGGGGGTCCGTCCTTGACATGAAAATGTGTGAGAACAACTGTAATTCTCATCTGATGACTACATTTCTGATCCATCCCATTGCCAACTGTGCTGCATGAGGAGCCAAGAACTTGAACCTGCTGTACAATAGGCCATTATGCAGTGCAATGCGTACAACACCAGATACTGTACAAAAATACTATACTCACGTATAGTCACGTTTGCCTCAACCTATACAGTATGGCTCCAGTGGTAACGTATGACACTGTGAGCATTAGCCAGATGCCTTGCTGTTTAGAAAAGCTTGCCTGTAAATCAAGATTATCAACCACCTCCTATACGATGATCATTTTAAATGTCGTTATTGCCTGCCAGGCTAATTACATCCCTCATTATTTCTCATGTATCTTTTGAATCATTGCCATGTTCTACAGTTTCCCCAAAACAAAGGAAACTTTCTCCTTTTTTTTGTTTGGAAGAAAGTGCTGAATCGTCACTTTTTGCTTTGCCGCCGTGCCCCAGCAAGCAGCACTCTTTTGTTTTAGCCATAATTGAGATCCCACTAATCTGGCCCCTTTTAAAAAATGAAACAGTCTCTTTGTCACGCCTTCATTAGTTTAAGATAATATTGTGGGAAAATGCAATTAATTTGCAGAGTGTAGCTTTAATTAATTAAATATACACCCAATTTTGTAATATGATTAATGCCACCAAGTTGTTATCTGTATTCTTCCCCCAAAATGAATATGTAATGGAAATACTTTGTGCATTAATTGCAGAAATTGTGGCTTTTAAAGAACCCCAAGCAGGGTTAAGTAATTACAAAAAGGTAATTTATTAAATCTTAAAAAAAGAGAGAGAAACAAACAAGTATAAATTGATATATTAATCATGCACACCATTCTGCATAATCTAGCTGTGATTTGGGTGAAAATGACAAATCTGTGTTGCGTGCCAAGTACTTGATAAAGGAGATAGTGGTCATAAATTTAGTTGCAGTCAAGGTCTCATTAAACCGGGCATAATTTAATTAAGAGTTAGCCATCGCCCTCCAAATATATTAATTACCTTGAGCATGACGAGATGAGTGTGGCGATTACGGCTGATTTCATTACAGCCAGTGTTCTGGGCACGGAGCAGACTAAGGTGTGAAGCTGGCTGTGTTGACATGATAATGGATAGGCTTGGCTGAGAAGAGTGTGGTCACCTTGCCTGCGTGGGTAAAAGAGGGTGAGCGGAGCGCAGTCAGAGAGGTGAGACAGAGGACTATAGGCCATGCATGGAGTCCAGTGTTGTTTTTGGCAGCAAAAATTAGTTTTTCGTCATAGTCTCTTGAATAGTTTCCATTTAGTTTTAGTCACATTTTAGTCACCCACAATGTTTTAGTGTTTAGTCTAGTTTCAGTCGACTATATCATATCATGAGATTTTAGTCGACTAAATCTACAGTTGATTTAGTCGACTAAAAGGCCTTGATGCCGTCGTAATGACTGTTTTTAGTTTTTACACCTGCTGAAAATAGCCGATCTACAAGCTCACAACGCGTCACTATTTTCAGCATGCAACCGATTGTAAAATTACTTATAGGCCTACTGCATCTCTTGTCCATTAGTACCTTCCTAACATTTTAGTCTAGTTTTATTTGCCGACGACATTATCAATATATTTAGTCTTAGTTTTAGTCATCATAGCTTAGTTTTTATTTAGTTTCCACTTAGTTTTCGTCAGTGGAAAAAGGTAGTCGTCTTTAGTTTTAGTCGATAAAATCAACACTGCCATGGAGTCCCTTTTTGGTAGCAAGCAACAAATATCAAATTCCTGTTTACGCCTCAATTATTATTTAGTAAAAAGCAGATCTACAAGCTCACCACACGTCAATTATGACGTGTGGTGAGCTTGTATATCTGCTATATATGCAACACTAGCACGCAACCATGTATAAATGAGGCTTTACTGAGCAGAATGTGAGCAGAACCTCACACTGCCGGTTCTAAAACATTACAAGGTGAGAAAGCAAGCCATTGGAATTTGATGAAAGGTTGATAATGTCTGAAATGAATTACAAAGCGTTGTTCTAATCGCTGTCATCAACACATTTTCACATAAGTTAAATGCATACATGTTGCAATACATGTTGAATAGATCGTAAAATCATTTTATTTGTCGATGTTTACATGTAGGGATTTTAAAGAAATAAAAAATATGATTTAAGTTATTTTTGATGGATTCTTTTTTCAGATTCAGTGACAGTACTCGATAATGTACCCTTGGAAATCAATTGGAATTACTTTCATTTTCTGTAAAAAATAAAGTCATTACGGAATGTGTCATCATGGGGAAAGCAGCTCCAGTCAGTATTGGTTTATAAGGAATCTCAGGATGTATTCTCTCAAAATATGTTAGATTGTCATTTTAACTGCTTAACTACTACAAATTACATTGTGCTCTGTATGGCCTGGTTGTATAAAATACACCTTTAATTAATACAGCCAATCAAGGGACATGTAGGGATGACTACTAATTTCGGGCGACTGACCAGAAATGGGAAGGTACAGTACCCAGATTTTCAGTCACACTCGCCACAGCACTTCGTGCGCACACACATGTGAGCACACACACACACACACACACACACACACACACACACACACACACACACACACACACACACACACACACACACACACACACACACACACACACACACACACACACACACACACACACACACACACACACACACACACACAGCATAGGGGACAGCTCAATGCTTCTTAGACTGATATGTCAATGGGACATACAAGATGTTGCCGCTGCTTTCGGAAGATTTCTCCCAGCCTCGCAGCACTCCTCTCTGACAGCAGGACAAAGAAACTAAGCCTCTACTATCTGGAAGCAAGCTCTCATTCTTCCTTTCATCTTACTCTTTCAATCCTTCTCTCACTCACTTACGCAAACACAGGCACATGTGTGCTTGTGCAAACATCATGCACAGCTGTGTGGAGTCACGGACGCATCCAGTATGTCCGTGTAGCACAGGGAAACCGCTTCACACTACGGAATTCCAGAATACATATTCGAATGAATGTGTTCTGACTTTCAATATCCCTATAGCGCTTAGCACGAATGTTCTGGTTTATGCTATTCATGCTCATTGCTTTGATAATTTATTTTATCATGCAATGGGGGAGGGGGAGGGAGAAGTGTCTTTTTCTCTTTTTCAGTTAATAATCAAACTTCTATTACTCTGTTTTGCCTACATTCTTTGAATTGTACAGGAGTAGCTCGAGTTGCAGGCCAAAGTTTTCTTGGAGGTACAGTATCTGCACAAACATGATCCAACTCCTAAAATGTACCACACTATCTATATCTCTATATATATATATATATATATATATATATATATATATAATTGTCTTTTTAAACACATTTGCATGTACAGATTTAAGGTATTAACACACTGAGAATTTAGAAGCGTTTCTACATCTCTCATTAAACATTATGCTGTGCCAAATTGAGTTGAAGGAGCAGGTAAGAACTCTATACCAGCACAAAGCACCTTACACCATTTCCCTGAGCACCACCACCCTCCCTCCCCCTCTCCTCTCCTCCTTCTCAAAGCCCTCTCCTCCTCCCTCCCGCTCTGCAGGGCACAAAATTGAGGACACTCACCCAGCTCAGAGTCTCAGACTGGCCCCCGAGGCTGCTGCTGCTCTCCGATCCCCCTGACAGTCAGCCACAGTCACAGACACGCCTTCAGCTGCTGGCTGGCCATGAGAAGGTAGAGGGGAAATAGACCCACAGCATCCCCACAGCCTATAACCCAGAGCCCCAGCTAGGACCGTTTTTTAGACAGAAGCACCGCGCTGCGGTTGGTGGCGACTCTCCCAGTGCAAGCACACAAATCTAAAGAAGAGAGAGAGAGAGGGCAGGCAGGCACCGGTGTGGTACAGCCGCACACTGCAGCCAAGCTCTCCCTGCACTGGGACCCATCTCATTCAGCCAAGATTGCTTCATACAAAAGTTGACAATGCACCAGTGAAAGCCATTGTTGATATTCAACATTTTTTAAATAGCTGAGCAGAATAGACAACATGGCAGGCCGCAAAACTTGGCAAGGGAAACTGACCTGGAGCTTCCCCCTTTTTGAAAGGGGCTTGCCGTGCAGGGCTATATACGAGAGGAGAGAGAGAGGGTCGCTGTGTAAAAAAAAAAAAAAAAGAAAGAAAAGGGGAGAGCTGGTGTGAAAAGAGCTCGAAAAACAAAACATCTCCTATAGGGAGAGCAGATCACAATGGCTCCTGTGTGTCAGGAAGAGGACAATCACCTTGCATGGCCACAAGCAGATCTGCATTACCATGCAAAAGCCAGAACAAAAGAAATCAATGCAATCAGATCCATTAAAAAAAAAAAGAAAACAGGATATTGTATTTCAGATGTTTACACCAAACATGGTCGCCATTCTAAGCCATAGCTGGCAAAAATGTCATCAGCGTTAGAGACACAATAATAAACTGTACTAGTACATATACACAAACATACCACCACGTGGCTTTATGATTACAACCAGCTTACGAGGAGAATAGCATAAATAAACTATACCCTCTGCTATTTCTGCGGAGGCACAGCTAATGTCCACAGGAATGTGCTGCTGCATTGGGAGCCCATCTATCTCTGATGTTGGGCCAGGGCAGATGATGACGATACTGCCTGACGGTGTTCCGTTTCCGTCATTGTCACGGTGACAACCGTGCAGATTGATATGGACATTTAAGAAGCCTTTAACCGTCCATCTGTCAGAGCACCGCTCGAGCCGTGCATCAAAACCGTGTGTGTGTGTGTGTGTGTGTGTGTGTGTGTGTGTGTGTGTGTGTGTGTGTGTGTGTTTATGCGTGTACGTGCATGACGTGCCTGGTAGCCCTGAGGCAGGTTCCAGTGTTGTATTTCGAGTGTCCTCGTGTCATCTCGGTGGGAACAGCGAGGTCTGGCCCTCTGACTGTGATTAATGTGAATTGTAAAAAATAAAAAGGATAAAAGAAACCAAAGGGTTCCTTCCTTCCTTCCCGGCTCAACCACAACAACACACAGCGATAAAATCCTGAGTTAGTGAGAGTTATATAGCCTGCAACTTCTAAACCCATGCAGCAGTGCAGTGGGTGTAGTTGTTTAGAGTTAACACTAGATGAAATAGGAATGCTAAAAATTTAACGAAAAAGTAACGAAACAATGTAATTCATTAGTAAACATATCCTGAAATGGTAGGCCTACTTATCATTGGTATTCACATACTAACCTATTTATCATCATCTAGCTGACCATTTAATTGCACAAAATAATTTGATCACTTTGGAAATGAACTATAACATCTGTGAATTTGACATACTATACTGATGAAGACAGCATAGTAGCATAACGATGAAGACATTGATGAAGAACTTTCGCCGCGGCGACTTGGTAAACTGGCGAGTTCTCCGGTATCCCTACAAACCACACAACTACAGTATCTTGCATAGGACTATACGTACCACATGACCATAACAACCTATTCCATCTTTGCACTGGAGATTTTATTATCCTACTTTCTCACAGCCCAGACCAGGGAGTAACACACTGATCTCAAGTGGAGGACTTCATGTGTAACCAAATCTGTGCCTGTTCCGTGTGTCACCTGGCCCTGGAATATGAGAGGGAACATTGTGAGTTTTGTTCTGTCAAGTGTCTTCCCTTTCCCATAAGCCTGATCTGTGTGTGTGTGTGCGCGCGTGCGTGCGCCAATTGTGTGTGTGGGTGTGTGTGCGTGCGCACGCGCGTGCATGCCTCCTGTGTATGAAGGGAACTTTGTGAGCAGAGGGGAAACAGGACCTGGTCTGGCCCATTGACACACGGGGAGGCCATGTTGGAGATGTATAATTACATTGATCTGGGGAGAAATTACAGCTTACAGAGAGAGGAGGCCAGGCCCGTATAATCTCATAGGTGTGTCAGTGCTCTGCTGGGAGACAGAGAGAGAGAGAGAGAGCGAAGGGGACCTTACTGGAAGTCTGCGTCACAGTGCCACCCCATCACACAGTATTAGCTACCATCAAAGCGCTAATTTTACTCTAGCATTACACACACCCCCCCCTCCCACCCTTGCAGTCCCCACCCTCCCCTGCTGGTCTGGATGGTGAAGCCTGGTGGGAAAACGACATTCAATCCACTGTCCTCCCCATTCAGGCCAAATTGGCAAATGACAGCTCTCCACCTATCAGATTTCGGGAAGTGAAAGGTACCGCCGTCCCGTCCCGTCCGCCTGCAGCGACCAGAGAAGCAGGGCTGCTCGCTAACGGGGGGAATGGAGAGTGAAAGGAGAGGGCCAGCGGGACCAAGGGGCGGGGGAGATGGAGGGGGGGGGCATAAGCTGGGTCAACACTCTCCTCTGTCCTCTGTGGCTGTGATGATGCAGGACATGTACACAGAGAAAAGGTTCCAGAACGCCTAAGTATAGCAGATCAAATGAGTTTTCCTGTGACTAAACTACAAGAGTTGACCTCTAACTCTCCCCCCCACCCACCTAACACACACACACACACGGACACACACACACACACTACTCCGAAGAGAGTGCACTGCGGACAGATGTGGACGCATTGGCATTGCTTGCCCTTATGGAGGTCAACAGCACTGAGATTGGTGACACAGCAGAATCACATTTGGTATTGTTCCAGGTGGTCCCAAACTACATGAAAGAGTGGAAGAGTTGGTGACCAAATGGACCCTTCTAGATCTTTAACTCTTGAGTGTAAAATGCAACAAATTTTATTTTATTTTACGCTTTCAATAGTTCAATTACGGTTACACATCGGCATTACTAAATTTACAAGAAGTATACACAATTAGAATGTAGATGTTATTTTGCCCTTTATCTCTCCTATGGTACCACCATCAATAGTGGACGAATTTCATATCCAACGATAATAACAAAATATTCTACGTTTTGGGTCGGAGAGGATAAATCTCATCAAATGGTGGACCATGATGTCCATGGCTCAAATGCCGAATATAAATAATGGACCATCACATGGAAAAGTTTGAAAATCACTGGAATAGGAGATAAAGAGTGGCTATGTGGTGGGGTGTAGGAGGCTACCCTTCCCAGGTTAAAACAACAACACAGATCTCATCCCTCGGCTCTGGACCGCCATGAACTACAACCCCCATGAACTACAAGCAGGTAGAAACAGCACATCATGAGGGGGGGGGGGGGGGGGGGGGGGGGTTGAAGCACAGTGCATAAGGAATAGAATAATACAAAGCAAACCTGGCTGGCGAGTGTATGGGAAGGCACACGCACACACACACACACACACACACACACACACACACACACACACACACACACACACACACACACACACACACACACACACACACACACACACACACACACACACACACACACACACACACACACACACACACACACACACACACACACACACACACACACACACACACACACACACACACACACAAACAAAAGGAGGTCTTTCCTCAGCATTTTTTGCCCCTGACACAGTGGAGAAGACACAGAACATATTGTGTTGGACACTAGCTGCCCCCCACCCCCCCCCACCCCCCCCCCCAACAAGACTGAATGGTACTCTTAGTGCTAATTAAGTGCTAATGGTAGTTCCCCCCTGCAGAGAATACTAATTAATGTCCCATTCTTCTGCTGGCTGAGCGTGTACTCCAACACGGCCTAATGAGCAGAGGCAGGTATGGTCTTATCCCAGTTTGGGTTAATAAGCACACCATGGTGGGCTCTGGGAGAGAGAGGGGGGGGGTCTGTTTCCTGTTCCCTAATCGTAGTGGATCCCCTCAGAACATAGACAATGACGCATGGATGGAGGCAATGAAAGGACTTGCCCCATAAACTCTTTGGCCAGCTTTTAAGCATCAAGTTAGATACAGTTTTTAATATAAAATTAAATACAGCAAAGGTGGTTGCACACTGGACGCGTTTTTCGGGAAAACCGACGGAAAAACGCAGCAAAAAATCTGAAAAATGCAACAGTGTGCAGGGAACTTAAGTCTAAGTCTTAAACAAAAGCCCTGAAAACAACAACCTCAACAATTCTTGTGTTTCCAACAGCATGATTAACAACAGTAAATGACATATAGCCAAGTTAATTTTCTTTAACACCGAGTCCAAACTAATAAATGTAGCCTATGCAGTCGTATGAGCATTGAAAAAAAAGAAAATGTAAGAAAAAAAGCAAAGAAAAGAAAAAGCATTCTTTCCTGGAGAAATGTATTGACACCGAGTACGGCATACTGGTGTGTTTTCCTACAGAACCACTGACTGGAAACTGCTGATGTCTCCTGGAAAAACAACTTTAGTTTGCTATAGTTTCGAGCCCTGCTCTGAGGATACGCCGCATACGCGCTCCTGAAAAATAAATAAATACATAACCTGTTTGGAGGCAGAACGAGATGGCCCAGGCATCAGATTCAAAGTGCCGGAGAATGAACGTGTGTCCCCGTACGCAGGCGTGCGTGCATGTGCGTAAACACAGATCGAGGATGGTATTGGAATTACCTGAGTGAGATAATGGCAGTGCATTAGATTAACTTTCATTCCTTAAATGCAACAAATTTAGGCAATCTTGTCCCCCAAAAACATGTCAATGGCTGAAAGGCCTCCCTCTCGCTATCAGGAGGGCTGTGGTCCCCCACACTGATGCAGCTGGCAAAGCGCTGCCGTCGACTGTCAAAACGCAGCGCCAGATCTAGTTATAAAATAATTGAATTTTCATATCAGAGGGGACCAGAGTCCCAGCAGACAATAGGACTGCTGAGTCCTCTCTGATATTGGCTCAGGCCCTTTGCCACGCGCATGAAATCAGTATGTTAATGTTCCAGGGTTTTCTTTTTTTTAAGGGCACTTGTGCTCTTGCAATGTACTACCGATGTGGTTAAAAAAAAAAAAGGGAAAAAAAATTGCAACTATTGATAAGTAGGCAGCCAGCAACCCCCCTCGACCCCTCCTCCCACCCAACATGCTCACCCCCTCCAGCCCCCCAACCCACCGAGGCTGTAGTCGCTCTCGTATTACTCCCCCCCCCCCTCCTCCTCCCCCCCCGCACACATCCTCACACCATTATTAAAATTGTAATTTATTTTTCTAAATCAGAATGACAGCTTGCTTTCTATTCTCTGCAGCAGGCAGTGAATCACCACGCTTTAATTACTTTCCTAACTTCGCTGACCCTGTGAGCCTGCAGCTCTGTCGGAGGAAAATGGGACCTCCAACAAAGGCCCCGCTCCGCAACCACAGCCGCTTCTGTTCAGTCAAAATGCGAAAAATTTATCAAACTCTGGATTTTATGAGATTTTGTTAACATTTCACCTCCTATCTTCTCTGTGCTCCCTATAAACTCCCCTGCTTTGCAGCCATCCCACTCCCCCAATCATCTGGCCCACCTCCTGAAGAAATTGGGAGTGCAGGATAACTAAACAACCTTATTGTAGCTCTGTTTGTGTGCGCGCATGTGTCCGTGTGTGTGTGTGTGTGTGTGTGTGTGTCCGTGTGTGTGTTGAACCAACAAGCTCCCTCCATCAGGCCACAGAGGTCAAAGGTCATCCTATTATCAGGAAGCCCCCTCATATCCAGGCCACGGCCTCCCTCCACAGCGGGAGAAGCGAAGGGACGGGGTCTTGGATGAGGTCCCAGAGAGGCCCTAACCCACAGATCAACAGAGGTGAACACTGCACTTGATCACATCACAGACCTTTGGCCCACAAAGACCAGGGTCAAGCTACAAACTGCAAATCCTGTTAATATAAGAGTCCATCACACACAACTGCAATTTCTGGCCACAGGTCAGAGACAGAAACAGTCTCACTTTACTGTTCTCAAAGGCAGGGCACGCCATCAAAACCAAAATATGAACCATTGGCCACGATATTGATGCATGAGAGACCATAGATGTTGAGGTGGAACAGAGAAACAGGCTTTGCTTTAAGCTATTGCCCTCATTCTTTATTATTGCCAACGGGGGTTCAGGCATGTTCCTTGTTCTCCGGTGGACCCCTGCCGGCTCACATCATTCCCGGTGCCTGTCTTATTAAAGTTAGCTAATATGGTGTAATCCCTGCTATCGCTCTCACATTCTCACCGGCGCATCTCTGTTTTTGGCCATGCTTGCCGGGTGTGAAGCACGGGGCCGGCAGGCAGGGTTGGTCTTTCGCTGACTGCCTGATAATTGAATGAGCGATTATCCCTCCCATTAATAGACAATGATACAGAAAGCACTGCCATATGTACAGAATATTAATGAGTGGCTGCAGCAGCCTAGATAAGAGAAGCTCTGTGCCTTTGCTGTAATAGGGGTTAAAACAATTTGCCAGGAGTGCCAGGGCCCCCTCGCACCACCCCTCCTCCCCCTCCCACTGCCTTCCACTATGTTAATTCTCTGTCCCCTCGCCTCACCCAGCATCAACCGACCGCCCCTCCTTGGCCTGGCCTTGTGCTTGGCCCTGACCTCACTGCCACCAAGGCCGAGACCACCATTGTGTGTGAGAGTTAAGGCAGGGTCAGCGGGAGACGGAATGACATGCTAATGACGGGAAGCAGACGGTGTTTAGTATTTATGTTATTAGTTGTTTCATAAGAAAGGGATGGAGAGAAGCAGCACTGGCTGGACCCAATTTATGCTCCGTTCTACAAAACTCGCACACATAAAAATAACAGATTTTCAACTACTGTACATTCAAATGTGAGAAGCGAAAATAGCTATTAAAATCCAACAAGCACTGTCTCCCAAAATATTCCCAAGGAAGGTTGCCTTGCAGCAATGAGAAAAAACAATTTCTACACGTGTAATATTGGGTTTTTACTGTGTTTTAAGATTTGCTCATTTTCTTACCACAACATTAACTGCCTTGCTTCAGTTTTCGGCCTATTGCCGACATCATGTTGGGGTGAACACAAGTGGTAAAGACTCAAGACAGGGAGACTGAAGCGCTCCGTGTTACTCAAACAGCCTATCAAATATAACATCCAGGCACATCACAGATTTTGCTTTGGCCTCCCGACGCTCCAAAAGAGTCGGGCAAGTGAAGCAGTTGGGGCACAGTTCCGCATGAATCACCATGCCAATCAATATCTAACATCTATTAGCATTGGAAAGCAATATTTCCTCCTTTTACCTTGCAATAATTGTGCTTAATGCTGTGAAGTACCTTATCATAGGCCTGACGGCGAAAGAAAGGCCAGTTACCATGGCGACTGTGAAAGCCATTGGGTTCCTTTTCAGCGGAATAATGAACTTCTCTCCTCTGTGTGTCACTCTTCCTGCTCTCAGCCTCTCAGATTAAATTGGAGTCTATGCGTCCTTGAAATCCCTCATCTCTGCTTTATAATTTGCCAAACAAGAGAAGAACACAGAGAAATGGTCGATGCTCAACAAAATATGTCACTCTCTAGATAGCATGGGAGTGTTTTGAAATCGATGGTAGACTAGTGTGTTTTTCAATCCAAAACAGAAGCCCATTTACAGTGCCTAGGCCGACTGTAGGCTAATTAGGCATAGAATTACAATTATCTTTTTGGCATTGGGGTAGAGTTAAGATTTCATTTTAATTTAGCGTGAGAGAAGTGAAAAATAATTTCCTTTGGCTGAACCCAATAATGATATAAGAACCCTGCCCAGAATCACATGTGGTCAAAGTCATAATAAAACAATCGTTTTATGACTTTGTGTGAAGATGAAGATATGACGGTATGTTGCTAAGTCTTTTTTTACTTAAGGGGTTAAGTTGATCTCCCCTCAAATCTCCATAAATATTAGGATCATTTTATGGTTAGTTATAATGTGAGTTTCAACATCTAATGCTCCTCCGTCAATGGTTTTCAGGTATAGCTGTCCGTTTTATTTTGAATGGAAAGAAAAAGAAGAAAGAAAAAGATGAAGCAGCAGCATGAATTCACCAGCACCCTACTGGAAGAGTAGGCCAATTCAATAAGATAATGTCTTTTCATTAGCCCATATAATATGCATTGAACTACTGGTTAGAGATCAATCTCTCAGGAATAAAAGCTATGCCGTTGTATTATTGGCTTAAATAATAATAATATAACAATTATATTAAGAGCTGCGGGGAAGTGCCATTAATACAGCGCTGGGGAGCAGACCAGTTATGGTGGAGTTGTAGTGTCTGACTCAGGGACACTTCGACCCAGACTGGGCAGGCCAATCCAGCAAACAGCTCAGCAGTCCATTAGTCAATCACTGGCCACATTGACAATAATAAATGGACAGATGAGAAATGTCATACGTTCCTTAGAAAATATTTTGAAGGGAAATCGATATAGGATTAAGTTGTTTCTCGCATTCGACAGCCATGGAATTGAATAGATGCCGACTAGAGAGTATATCACTCCCTCTTTTTCTCTCTTGCTCTCTGTCTCTCAATTCAATTAATTTCAAAGGGAATTTATTGGCATGAGATTTGTTTACATTTCCAAAAGGAAGAGTGAAATAAAACAAACATAAAATAAATATACAGTTAAGGATGTTGTCCTACTAGAATAAGGACATCTCTCTCCCTCCCTCGGTGATGCGAAAACGTGTCTACATTGCTAAAGAAAATGTGATGTAAACATGGAGAAATTTTGGCTTGTGCCAAGTGTGCACGTGCACAGGGGCCCTGATCCAATGGGGGCCCTTGGGTTCAGAATGGCCTCAAAGTCACGGCTCCAACAAGCTTCGAACTAAGCAGATTGGACTTTGGACGTCAGAAAGATAGATAATGGCCAAAAGACATCTTGAAAACGGCCACTTTAGCCGGTTTTCCTTTAATAACACAGGCTTGGAAGGTTGGACAGTAACAAACTAGCTACCTGTTAGGCTGAACACATAAAATTGGGCGGGCTTTGGGGGGCCTTTCGGTTTTGTGCACAGGGCCTATTTTCACTTTAATCCATCCATGAATATAAAAACCATCAAAATGATGTATGCAAAATTGGATAAAGAAATGTGTAGAGACTTTTTGGTGTGCATTAAATTTCCCCATTGGCATGAATGGGAAAATGCGAAAACTCACATTCAAGTATTCTTTCCTCGGAGACAGTAAGGGCTTTAGTTACAAAACTTGGAGGAGAGGTTCATAATAGTTATAAAAAAATCATTAACATATAATTATATCGTTCGGCCTCATGGTGGCGCTATACAGCCCACTTTACGTTTTGGCCTATAACTCTTGAACCGTAGGTCGTAAAATCTAAATTAATTTTCCCCTGGATTCCTTGGGTCATTTTGAATTTTCTTCAAAACACACTTCTTACTCCTCCTGCAGATTTTGTCCAAATCTCACAAAAATACACATGATCTATCCGATTACAACAGCACAGGAAGAATTTTGGCGTAATCGTCGTCCGAAGTTAGTGGGAGGGGCCTATTTGGCAAAAAATGGCACAAAGGACGAACAGAACGTCCAATCCATCCCAAATTTGAAACACATGTCACGGGTGGTTTAATCAACCCAGAGCCAAAGGCAATTCCATTTTCATCCATAGGGGGCGCCATAAATGCAAAAAGAAATAATCGTTTGATGCAGAAAAAAGATTTTTGGGGGGATAAATCCCCTCCAAATTACTTACACATGATCACAGAGGTGACGTCGTAATTGGCTAGCAAAATAAGTGTGATTGATTGATTGATTGAAATATGTATTAACAGTTTGCAGAATTACAGTACCTTTCAAGGACAAACTCAATACAAAGACTGTTAACTGTGAGTGGACGACCCAATTAAGCATTACACTGGTTTACAAGAGGGTCCACCATGTTCAATTCATCAAAACATTTAGAGACGTACAAATAGACACTTCTATATAGTCAAAGAACAGAACAGGAATTCATCATAAAGGAGATAAAAAGGGAAAAGAAACATACAGTGAGGGGAAAAAGGGGGGGCGGTGGGGGGGATTCAGATTTTACGGGGGCCAGTTACGAATTGCAGCCGTCCGTAGGTGCCCTTTGAGAGCGGTTTTGAAAGAGTCAAGGGATTCACATGTCTTAATGACTGTTGGTAGGGCGTTCCACATTTTGGTGGCATAGTAGCGAAAATAATTTAGTCCCTTGTTTGTGCCGAATCTGGGTTGTACATGGTTTGTTGCACTCCCTCTGGTGTTGTGGGAGTGGACTTCATTAACATTAAGGAAGTATTTAGACAGGTACATGGGTATCTTGTAGCCCCTCTCGGAACCCTACATAAAGCTTTTCTGAAATTTTTAGTTTTATGTTGGGTCCCTGGTCATGACTATATTTTCGTATGGGAATTCCGGAACGCGGAAGTAAACATGCTCTCTAAGATTGAATCTGCTGCGTGTGACGGCATTTTTTTGCTTGAGTTATTCTGAATTCGGGAACTTTAAGTACCTATACATCCCGCTGCGAATATCTCCTGTGGCGCGGAAGCCGTTAAGTATTTTTAATCTTTGTTTGACCGATTTGGTCGCTTTATTTCTTCTTGTTTGTTTACCGTTTATTGTACCGCCTCCCGGTGTGCGGTTGGCTTGTGCGGCTACGTCCCTGCCTCTGATCTGCTCTGTCATAGCTATAGCGCCACTAGCTAGCCAGATAGGCGGTACAATGAGGTGTCAGTAAACAAGGAAGGAAGAGAAGAATCAAAGCGACCAAATCGGTCAAACAAAGATTAAAAATACTTAACGGCTTCCGCGCCACAGGAGATATTCGCAGCGGCATGTATGGGTACTTATACTTCACATATTCAGAAACGCTCACACGAAAAAATTTCGTCAAAGAGCGCAGACAGGCGCTAAACATGTTGTTTATGTTTTATGAATGGCCGCGTACCAGGTGGCATGGTAGTGATGCAACAGGACCCAATGCACTGGGTCGAACAAATGTCAGAAACTTCAGTAGCATTGGATTCTGCTTGGAGGGCTAGGTGTCTTGGTGGTGTATCGAATCTTGTGGACCAGACCCATTGCAAGACGCTGTACTCTGTCGTCGACCCTAAGCCATTCCAGCCCGTCAAAGTGGGGTGAGGGGGGTTCGGGGGGTGAGGCCAAGTAGGAGCCTGACCAGTTTTTTTTGGGAGGTCTGGAGCCTTGTCAAGGGCCTGTGCTGTGGTACCAAGAGGTGCATGCATAGTCAAAGAAACCTTGTACGAGGGCTCCTGGTGGGCCTATATAAGCGATTGCGGCAACCACCAATTTTTCAAAAATTGTAACTTCTCTAGTTGTGACTGTCATTGTCTGTGAAAGGTGCTCCATATTGGCCTACTCAACTTTGGCCCCATGTAGTTAGCCTAGCCTCATTAAGTTCACCCTAATTATTTCTGGAAGAACTGTAGCCTACTAACTAGAATTATGCATTTTGTTATAAATATCCACAGCTTGACAAATTAGACAATAGACAGACAAAGCTAATTTTCTACACTTTGCTTTATTGTGTGTGGACATTCTATGTAGCCGGCTACCAGGGTGAGCGGTAGTTTGTTTACAAACATTCAAACACCTGATTTCAACGGATTAAATCCTGATTCACAGCCAGGCCAAATCTATCACCAATGGATTAGACCTGCATTCAAGGCCTAATTTCATAAATATAGCCTATAATACCATTAGAGCAATTAACCTACCGGTATATTTGGTCTGAGCGATGAGAGATTAATCCAAATACATACAGGTCTGTGTGCGTGTAACCTCGCCTCACCAGGCTTTCCACCACCTTGTGTGTGTGTGTGTGTGTGTGTGTGTGTGTGTGTGTGCGCGTGTGTGTGTGTGAGACGAAATCAAGCCACAAAGAGGCGCTATTCGCTAACATTCAATCTGAATATAGCTCTGGGACAAGTGAAATGGATAAGGTTCACGGTGAAGACTGAAGAGTAACAGACAGTAAACTAAGTATATTTACTCAAGTACTGTAAGTACAATTATATATATCTTTATTTATTATTTTTTACTTTACTTGAGTATTTTCAATAGGCTACTTTACTTCTAATCTACTCCACTACATTTCAATGGCATTATAAGCCACTTTATTACTTTCCTAATCTTCTATATAATGAGATTTTTTTAAATTAATCTACTGTTACTTTGTAGATTTTTATTATTATTATTACAAAACAAGAAAACATACACTACCCTCTTCTTCAGACACATTGTGAGCTTGTGCTATTTTTTATACATTTGAAAATGTGACACATTTATATTTTTATACCAATACTTTTGTACTTTTACAGAGTATTACATTGCCGTATTGATATTTTTACTTAAAATCTGAGTACTTTTTCCACCACTGTTTGACCACAGTTGACAGTTACAATATATCCACCCGTGTTATAGCTTTGATATTGCTATATGACCTTATACTCTTTGGATTGCAGCCATGGGAACAATAGTCTGGTTAGGAAATAATTAATTGTTTAAAAAATCTCATTTGAACCTATATGATTTACACCCAAAGTAACCCACTAAGGCACTGCATTTACCATTACATATTTTTTAAACAATATCTATAAGCTATCTGGTTTTAGGGTCCACTTACCTTGTTTCCAAGCTATAGGAGTCAACTATGCTCTGCCCATTTGTTTTCACATTTTAAGTGAGAGGTATTGTTACATAATGGCACATGGGATATCTATATCTAGGCTATCTATAAATGCCATAAAATACAAATCCATGTTGTGGTGTAGTTTGTTTTGTTTTCCGTCATTAGAATATGTAAAACCTGTGGTAGTATGAATACCGTAGTTGCCCTGTGTGATTTCTTTCTCTTTCAGAAAAAGACAAACATTGTTCATGTTTTTTTATTTAAAATATGTTTTATGACTACAACGCACTAGGCTCAGAGTAGTATAGGCACGTAGCATGTCTCTTACATCAGCTTGATATTATTAATAATGACTCGTTACAATGGCTTATCATTCAAGCAGTACGTGAGGATCTTTTATCGTGTCCCATCAGACGTTTCCCTCCCTTTGTTTTCTTGCCATTGATGCCATGGGATGGATGACCACACTGAGACCACACTGCAGGTTCATATAGTCCTCAATATCTCTGATTTCAAACAGTTACAGTTCTTCTCACCGAGTGACTACCGCTGTATATGACCAATATTCACGTATCGGGGTGAATATTGGAGAGAGAAGAGACATAAAAGTACATAACATGACTTATTATGCACTTTGTGCCTCTGCTCTCTCTCTCTCTCTTTTAGGATATGACTATCTATCTTTTAACTGCAATGATGAGCCTACACAACTAATAATTTCACCCAACTTATTTGTAATGTGATGTGACAATAAATATTCTGATTCTCTTTCATGTTGGCTGAAACCCACGATAATAAAGTACTGATGATGGTATAATATGAAGAATAAACCGTTCATCATGAAAAAGGTAGCTTGACTTGTCATTTAGTATAGTCTTATTTGCATGTGTCTATAATTATAGAACAACATCCCCTTTTCAGTTTCACTTCTTACTTACCATATTTTCAACACAGAAGTCAAAATATGTCTCAACAAATAAATTTAATTCCATTATGAGCAGAATTTGGGTTTTCTTATGATCATTTATTACAGTGTTAATTTAACTCAGAGAGTATACAAATGGAACCATTTGGTTAAATCTATATACGGAGGCCATCTGGCCATGAGGCTAACATTTCTGAGGCCTCCATTTTTAGAAAAGTCGTACCCATCATCAAGCAACAAACAATGAGTATGTAGCGTTTGGAATATTCTACTTCTGTTAACTGCATATACTGCACATTAATATCAAATAAAACGTTGGATATAGGACATAGTTAATGTGTCTTTCTCCTTTGTTATTTTTTTTAAACACACACGCACGATCACATCTATCATCCATCCATCGGATAGATGTGATTTGATTGATGTAAATTTCGAAGTGATTTGACAGGTGGATCAAATGACATGCTTTTGATTACAGTTTAATAATCATCGGGATGTAAAATGACAATGAGATCACAATATGAAAAGAAAAAGTATGTTTTTTTTCAATCCCTCAGGGACCTGCTGAATACGGCTGACCTACTGATATGCAGCATTGGACTTATAATAATATAACAATATAAAGGAGAATACAAGCATACGCCTACTACTATTGAGTAAAACTTTCCTATACGTTGCCCTCGCGCATGATGTTGTCAGGGAATTCAATAGAGAGATTGAGAAAGGAAAAGGCTATATCAACTCCATCCATCTGTCCCAGAGGGGTCAATGCAGGAAAATCCCTTCCCCTTGTGCCACTAATAAGGCGTGGGCTGTTAGTAGACGGAGACATGTTGTCCACAGCACACACAGCCGGTACTAATCCAGCCCTCCTCTTCTCTCCTGCCCTCATAGCAGAGAGAGAGAGATTGAGACAGACAGCTGTGGAACTACTACTACTGAAGGACAAAAACATCTGGCAGCCATGCAGAGCTCATAGTAGTTTCTGGGTCACACACAGTGTTATTGTTGTATGTACAACTTCATAGTTTCCTCATGTCTCCAAACTAGAGCAAGACTTATCTATTCTATCTTTGGTGTGGCAGACAGTTCAATACGAATACATGGTTCCGTTATTGACCGCTTCACTCTAATGCGTGCCATGAATAATAAATAATAATAAACATTATTTTTTTAGAGCACCTTTCAAACTGAAGCACAGGTTAGAAAATCAAGAATGCAAATAATAATAATAATAAAAAAACATCAGTAACAAATACAACTCATGAAAGTGCTGACACGGTTACAAGGGTGATGCAAAACAAAGCAAGGACAGGTAGATCCACAGACAGATATACTGTATTCATTGAATTCCATAGTATAAAAAATAAACTGGTTGCCTCTAAAGTGAGCTCTTGGAAACTGAATGAGTCTATCACATTTCATCTGGTCAATTGTTTCTGAGGCCAGAGAAAGCTTGTACATTGTCTTCAGTCCTGCCCCAGGTTGAGTCGGTGAGAGAATTGGTTTATGTGATGAGTGATGACCTAAGATTGCACTCAGAAGCTATGTAGTATAAAACCGAGCAAGCCTGTTTATTGCTTTAAAAGGTGAACAATATAACATTTTGAAATAAAGATGACAAAGGCAATGAAATCACCAACTGAATCTTTGATGATTCTTTTTTATATATACATGATTTTTAAGCACAGTTGTGACCTGCCAATATACTTCTTTCTCAGTGAGTAATCTTATTCAGGCTGAATGAAGGCTCCATTAAGCCTCAACTCTATGGAGGTTTGTAAGTAGCCTTTTACTGTAAATACTTGTATTGTAATAGGCTACGGGTGAGCATTCCTTCGTGGTAATAGCAGGCTCCTGACTGGCTGAGAAGCACAGAGGCAGGTTTTGTTTGTCTACTTCAATGGATTTGAACTTGGGACCTACAAACAAACAAAACAACTAAACCTCGATGTGATACTGAAACGTATTCTTCCCGTTTGTGTACCAGACATATGCAGACTTTCTTAAGTGATAATCCATAAATAAACACAACAAGAGATTATTCAACTTCACGATATAGCCGCATGCTCTTTCATGAATGTAACTTTTTGACAGGTTTAGCCCATTTCACCTTTAACACAGAATCCTGCTATTTGTGGCTTTAGACAAAGTTCACTCCTCCTGGGTATTGTCATCTTAATGCAAGATGACAGAAAATCAGCCCAGGTTGCCAGGAATGTTAGCCATGATGATGCCCAGAACAGAAATCCATAATACAAAAGAGATGTACAAGGGTAAGACAACCGCAACGCAGCGACAAATGCCTGAAGGAGAACTCTAGCTCTCTTTGGCGTCAGGGATCTTATAAGCCAGAGCTATGGCATGATTATTGTTGGGCCGCACTGGCACAAAATCAACTGATCTGCTATTGGTGGTCTGCCTCTTCATAGTCAGAGCTGACATCAGTTTGGAGCGGTAGAGATCCCCAGCCAGGAAGTACAGAATGGGGTCAATGCAGCTGTTGACACTGGCCAGTGGCCTGGTTATCTTGTAAGAAAAGTTGACAATATTCAGGAACTCGCAGTCGAGGTTCAGCACACGCGACGTGTAGTAGAGAGTCCGGGTTACGTGAAACGGCACGAAGCACACCGCGAACACCACCAGCACCACGACGATCAGCTTGATGGACTTTTGGCGCGACGACGACGAGCTCTGCCGACCGTCCCCCGACAGTCCCCCGCGGGGCCGACACAGGGCCCGCGCCATCAGGCAGTAGCAGACCATGATGACGAGGAACGGGACGCCGAACAGCAGCGCCATGACCACGGAGCTGTAGTCCACGTACTGCTCGAAGGCCCCCTGGCTGGTGGTGTCGTGGCACAGCGTGTCGTTGCCCCGCGGCGAGGTGGTGACGAAGACGATGTTGGGCACCAGGCAGACCGTCACCAGGGCCCACACGGCGGCGCACACGGCGTGCGCGTGCCGCGGCTTCACCAGGCCCATCGTCCGGATGGGGTGGCAGATGCCCAGGTAGCGGTGCACGCTGATGCACGTGAGGAAGAGGATGCTGCAGTAGAGGTTGGCGTAGAAGAGGAAGCGCACGGCCTTGCAGGCGGCCACGCCGAAGGGCCAGTGGCTGCGGTTGGCGTAGTAGTAGATGAGCGTGGGCAGCGACAGCACGTAGAGGAAGTCGGACGTGGCCAGGTGGAACATGAACACGGTGCTGGCGTTCCACGGGCGCATCTCCGATCGGAGGAACATCCACAGGGCCGTGGCGTTGAGCAGCAGGCCGATCACAAACACCAGGCTGTAGGACACGGGCAGCAGGATGTACTTGAACTCCTCGTCGAAGCGGCAGCTGGAGTTGAAGAACGTCATGGCCATCAGGGACTGGTTCTGAACGTGCTTGGCGATGACTGTGTTCATCGTGACTCTCTTCTCAGTGTATATCACTTGATCCACGCCAACAGATTAACACAATTGGGGCTGTATAAGGAATTGGAAGAAATATTAGACATGATCATCCATTTTATATTTGTTTCAAAACTCATATAGCCTAACAGACTATTTGAAGTAAATTGATTGATTGATTGGTTGATTGAATACTTGTATTAACAGTTTGCAAAAAAGGTAGGCCTATACAGTGGTATATACAAAAGGTGCTAAAAGGATAACACAAAAGCCAAAAAAGGCTTATTTACATTGTGGTTCTGTGTAATCAATTCATCGAAAATAGTAGCCTTCAGTAAGCAGTTGGGGGGAACTATGAAGTTGTACATAAAATAATCTTCTTTTCCTGAGTTTCTTAACAAAACATATAGCCTACATTATCAATGTCCAGATATAGCCTGCTGCCTGACTATACTACTCGGTTGATCTTAACTTTATGCTCAGTCACTCACTGCCTATACATGAATAGCAACCACCAGGCTATACACAACAGTACATGTCATGACGTGAACTACTTACCCTGATAGGATCTATCCGTGGCGGGCTGCTGTGTGTGTGTGTTTGTGTGTGCACGCCGCTATACCTCTCCAGACCTGGATAGAGGAGAAGCCTATATTCAACAGGCTGGCTGAGCCTCTCCGCGTGAATGCGTCGCACTGTCCAGTTCTTGAGTTCGTACTTGTCCGTCCGGCTATTGTCCGGCCGGTGCCAATGCGGTGGGGTGAGCGAATGTTAAGTTTCGATGAATGCCGTATTGTGGTCCATAATACCGGTAATAGCGCTGCAACAAGTTAACAACGTTGGACTAGGAGTGTAGGTAGGCTACTGGTCTGGACTGGTGCGGTACACCACCGTCCTCACTCTCTGCTCGCAGCAGGAGATATGGATATGTTACATGATGTATAGACAGTAAGTACAAGTGAAATGGGATTATGGGAAGTGTAAGTGCTGCTGAGTGGACACATTACCTAGGCTACCGCATGCATGCCACTTTTTTTAGATGGCATATATTTCATAAACTCCGGGCCGGAGTTGGAGAGTTTATTTCGATTTTATTAACGACTCATAATAATAATAATAATTAACAAAATGTCTTTAACGTACAGCTTCTAGCTTCCACATGACAATGCACTGTACAACATTTAGAACTTACTTAGCCTAATTGATCCTATGCGTAATAGCCTATATCAGCCTATAGTCAGACAGCTCAGATCTAATTAATCATTAGATCAGGCGCCAGTAGGCTAGACTAGGCTACGTGATCGTGTGAATCAATCCGTTTTATTGTATTTTGTTTTAGAAAAGGGTAGGGGGGGGGGGGGGACTGACTGACTGACCACACCCACAAGTTGGTGGTATGGGTGTGACGGGTGTCAGAAATTGATTTGATGACTGAAGGAATTAAAGAAGACCCATCTTTAATATTGAACCATTCAGTGACTCATAGTCATACTCATAATATAGGCCTATATAGCCTATAAAGCTACTGTACAAGTGTAACATTTCCACTCACATGTAGGAATATACCTCTGACACTGCCTGCAGGTAATCAAGCAATCAAGCAGTCCTCAAAGAGATGTGGTTGAAATCAAGAAAACTCCTGCAGAATCAAGAATTTCTCCCTGGAAATAAAACGTCCGAGGCTATAAGGACGGCATGGCAGCCCTGAATAAGATATGATCAACAGTTGATATAGGATACAATAAAACAATTTCTTATGGTTCTATTTTAGTGTAAATGATATTGTCTCATTATAGCCAACATTTTTACCTTGTAGGCCTACTACAAAAACCTAGGATGCATATCAAATAAGATGATAATGGTAGCTGCATATTTCAATATTTCTTGTAGAATATTACCTTTTGGAATAGGAACTGTTACTGTCATGCATTAGGACACCAGTTCCTAAAAGACAAATATAGCCTTTCTACCTTAGAAAAGTTAGCCCAATATTTGCACAGCTGGCTATGATGAAATGCCACAATTAAGCCTTATACTGTACACATTATAGTGTACATTAGAGCTATATCTGTGCCTGCACAAATCAACATAATCTAAATAGTGAATTCTGTTAGAGGCAGACATTCCTATGATAACATTTTAAGGCATGATCATAAAGAAATAAAATCAGGATGAACAATGCTGTTGATATAGCTCACATTCTGACACAGCGGACAGGTGCATGTCACTTCAAATTAAGGACAACACAATTAGGGTAAAGCTGTGACTTTGTACTGTTTAAACCTACAGGAATCTATGCAAGAAAGGTTCAGAGAGCCAGAGCCCACAGGTGTATACAGACAGGTCCATATCAATCTCTGACTTGCACCATTTCAAAATGGAGGAGATGCTTTTTGTGGTTTTGGTGGATATATTTATAGCTATCTTTGGGCTATTTGTTCCAGCCGGGGTCTAGCTGGGGTCAGCATGCCATTTGCTACGCATGCCATCCTTCTCTCAGGCCAATGCCGCAGACATCCTGAGGTCTGGACTGAGCATGGAGAAGAACCTGCAGTGTTGTAGTGGCTATTCTTTTCTGGTTTGGTTTAAAATGCTACATACTGTATGCTGTAGTAGTCCGTGCCAGGGGCTTTTCCCAAATGAGAGAATACAAAGAGATAACAGTTTAGTGTCCACATTGAAACTGAACCCTGGCGTACTGTATGTAGACTTTGTTTGCATGGGTCAGCCAGCCTGTCATTAGTGCTGTCTGTGTGTGTGTGTGTGTGTGTGTGTGTGTGTGTGTGTGTGTGTGTGTGTGTGTGTGTGTGTGTGTGTGTGTGTGTGTGTGTGTGTGTGCGCGAGCGACAGTGGTGACAGATGACTGGAATCACAGTATGTGATCCTCATGAGAAACCTTGTAGAGTGGACATATACAAAAGACAAAGAATATGTGCTGAAAAGCTGTTTCATGATGTATTATTATGATTTTACAAATTGAATAAATAATGAAATATTATTTTGTATTCTTATTCATGTGTCCTACTTACGCCATGTGTTTTTATGTCAGGTGTTATTGTCAATGTCAAGTGAATCTGCAGTTCTGATTGTAATGGAAAGTGCATTCCATAGTTTTGGAGCCAGAAGGGAGAAGAGTTTGGGACAATGCTCCACACGTCCCAAACAGCACTTGCCCTGGCCTTGACCTCCTACAGGCATATGCACAAGCTCAACTTATGTAACTTTAATAGCACTTTATGTAAACATATAGCACTCTATAGTCTATACACATAGTTTCCTTAGATAGATATTCCACTGTTAGGTTCTTAAGCTTACGTAGGATTGTATGTATGTACATGTATTGTAATGTATGTATTACCATGTTTTTTGTTCTTGCTTATTGTAAATTGTTCTGGATTAGCGCCCAGCATCTGCTAAATGCCTAAATTGTACATGTAAATTAATACACTTTCATCAAAACTAGTTGCATTGATCAATTCAAAACAGAAGAAGAAAAAAGAAAGTGAATGCCACGTGATAAAGGCAACTGGTTGAACGTGTTCCACCCCATCATGTCAAGCTCTATCAAACAAAGCCCCATATTCTTTTAAACAGGTGGATTTCAGAAAAAGTAAGTGCGTGCATTACGTGGCAAAGGTTTACTTTGCTTAAGTTGAAATCTAAAGAAGACCCCTAGCGTGTCATTAGTGCTCATTGGATTGTTTTTCACATGGTTGATTTCAGCCGGCGGGGAGCAAACCAGTTTGTTTTTTACATGGTAATGTATGTAACTGACACATACCTGCTGTCGACAGACAGCAGGGAGGGATGAGTTAGGTCATGTTTTGTAATGAGTAACTACTCCTACTAAAAAGGAGAAAACATAAACACAGTGCACACCGCCACACACATTAACAGCACTGGCACTGACTGGCATATGGCTTATGAGAAAATTCCATTTAACTAACATAATGCCACCAGTGTTGATTTTGGCAGCACATTTTGATTATAGTTTTTGTCTCATTTTAGTCAGCTGGAATGTGTTAGTGTTAGTCTAGTTTTAGTCGACTAAATGTCATAAGATTCTACAGTTGATACATTCTAAAATGTATTTTGGCGGGCCTTGATGCCGTCGCAATGGCCGATTTTACGCTTGCTGAAAATAGCAGATCTACAAGCTACAGCGCGACGCGTTGTGAGCTTGTAGATCTGCTATTTTCAGCATGCAACCAAGTGTAAAATGACTTGTACTGGATCTCTTGTCCACTAGTCCCGTACCTTCCTAACTTTTTAGTCTAGTTTTTAATTTGTTGACGAAATTGTCAATATATTTAGTCTTAGTTTTAATCATCAAAGCTTAGTTTTCATTCAGTTTTCGTCAGTGAAAAAAGGTAGTCGACGAACATTTTTCGTCTTAGTATTAGTCGACAAAAACAACACTAGTTCATAGTATACTGGTGCTGGTACCCTTCCTGCACAATGGAAATAATTCACCCACTCCCCTTGTCTTTGGAACTATACACAAATGCATGCAATGCATACACAGCAGTTTTTTCAGGATCCACTTCAGAAGTGCATATGTGTATAAGCACGTCATTTGACTGAGCTGGCATAATTATCATTTCTCTCATAATGTCTGCATAGACTTGGCCGTGTCACGTGTGTGTCCAACCATGTCATTTCCATAACAACATAGCAATTGCATAACTTCAAAGTGGAAACGCATTTCTCTTGTCCAGTCATGTGGAGTCTCTGGACATGCAGGACATTTCCAGTTGGCTTTTATAAGGAGAGGTTCAGGGACGTGCACACATAGATATCAAAGGGGGCTTCAGCCCCTGCCCTTTTTACCCGTCTGTAAAACAACTGCCCTCTCTAGACCACGAATGCAGCATTTACTATGGTGAAAGAAATGCAAATTTGCAAATGCCACTCCTTTCCTTTCCATGCCATACCGGAAGGCAGCATTCAGGAGATTATTTTTTTCTTCCCGAAGTCTCCTGAACTTGAACGCAGCAAGCCTTGAACGCAGCGTTGCGCCCCGAAAATAGCTGATCTGCTATTTTCGCTATTTTGGGCCAAAAGTGCCCTCTTATGGGATTTCAGCCCCTGCCTCTCTAACACTCTCTGCACGTCCCTGGAGAGGTTCGAACAAGGAGTTACAAAGTAGGGCAAAAGAAACCAGTTTGTGAATATCATTATTACATTTTATATCTAAAATATTTAGGGCTGTCAAAGTTAACGTACTATTTTTTTTTTTTTTAAGATATTTTTTTGCGGCTTACGCCTTTTATTGATTTTTGAAGGGACAGACAGTAGGCTGACAGGAAACGGGAGAGAGATGGGGGGATGACATGCAGTAAAGGCCGTGTCGGGTCCGGGAGTCGAACCCGCGGCACACTGCGACTGGATTACCAGTCCGGTGCCCAGACCGTTACGCTACGGCCTGGGCCAGTTAACGCACTATTAACTAGTTAACTCACAATCCTTTTAACGGCACTCATTTTTTTAATGCGCGATTAACGCACTGTGAAGTTTGACAGAATGGTTGAGAGACGCATGCATGTGAATGCAGGCAGTCAGTGAGCCCCGCCTCTCTCCCCCTCTCTCTCTCTCCCAGTGAGTCTACACAATTAGAAAACTTTGAAAACATGTTATTTTGATCAACATGGCCTGTTATCTCTCGTAATGGTACCATTGGCCAACATCAATACAGATCTTTAGTTTGGGTCTGGAAGGCTAAATGTCATCAAATGGTGGTCCGTGGCTCAAATGCAGAATAAATAATGGGCCTTGATATGAAAACTCTTGAAAACCACTGATTTAAGGTATATTTAGAACGTATACAAAATATGCGATTAATTTGCGATTAATCACAGTTAACTATGGACAATCATGCGATTAATCGGATTAAATATTTTAATCAATTGACAGCCCTAAAAACAAACAAAGCATTATATTTATACCATGTTTTGTTCTTGCTTACTGTAAATCGTTGTCTGCTAAATGCCTAAAATTATAAATTGAAGCTAACATTTCTTGCATTATGAATCTATGGTTAGTTTCTTACTTACTTATTTTAGCATGTTGCATATTTACAATTTGCACCTGTGGTGCTGTGCCATACAATTATGAACAGTCTACGCACTGTGGATTGGTTTATAGTTTTATATCAAGACAGAGACAGAGCACACATGAAGACGGCATTCTGAGATATCAAAGTACATATTGCTTTCTGAACCATTTTCTGTACAGTTCATTGTAGAATGAAAATGGCTCTATCTCTGCTGTTTAAAAAAAAAAACACTTTCTTTACTCTCAAAGTCAATATGTTAATTCCATGAACAATACATAAATAGCACTGCTCAAGTGGGTAAGTGAGGGAATCTTATATGAATTTGAAACTTCAAAACATGATGTTATAAGTATAACGGCATAGAGCGACAGTGTGTGAGAGTTGTGGCCCAGAAACGGAATAGGTAGCGAGAAGCCTCTTCTTTGGCGGTTGCGTGGCAGCGTGAACCTGATGGCTCAGTGACAGTCAAGAGTTGCTTTGTACAGCATTCATTTTTAAAAGCCACGTACGTACAAGAGCCGCTTAATGGATAGAGGTGCCGATTAAGCAACAATAACAGTATCAAACAGGAAGCAATGTGAGATAAACGACTCTCCTTCATTTCAGAGGCTGTTATGGTAAATATGTACAGCTTACATTTTATACTCCAACCATAGCCTTAGTTTGTGGCTTTTACAAGCTCATTGCCAGGCTCAATCACAGCAGAGTAGTGGAAAGTACATAGGGCAAACCATGCATGTAAATGGTAGACACCGGTATCAAGTGAACGCCGAGGAAAAACATAGGAGAATTGTATTTTCATTTAATAGGCAGTTAATACAACACCTACTAGGTCTTGAGACCATAATCAATATTTGCGTATATGGTTGGGATTTGATATGAATATCTTGCACCATGCTTTGTAATTGCTCACTCATCTGAAGGTCCATATAGAGTGGTCTGCGAGATGACTATTTCATGTGTTCCATGCCTGGAGGTTTTGTGTACTTGCACAGAGACAAACCTTTGTTACAGTATTGATAGAGTAAACGAAGAGATAAGCAGGGCTGTGAGTTCAGCTGGTTATACCAAACCACTGGTCTTCTCAGTCCCCAGTTCGTCAAAGTCAAAGTCGTACGATTTGTCACACACGTTACCGCAGTGAGATTGGTTCTCCGCGTTTGACCCATCTCTTGGAGCGGTGAGCCGCAGCGTGCGCCGTGCTCGGGAATCATTTTGATTAGTAGATTTGACCCCCCCCAATCCAACCCTTTGATGCTGAGTGCCAAGCAGGGAGGCATTGGGTTCCATTTTTACAGTCTTTGGTATGACCCGGCCCGGGGATCGAACCCCCGACCTCCCTGTTTCAGGGCGGACACTCTAACCACAAGGCCACGGTCTGAATAAAGCGTTGATTCAGTGCTTCCCCCTAGAAACGTTGCCCCGGTGAGGGTGAGGCTGTATAGACTTCTGAAGTGTATTGGTGATGAGAAATCTTCATTGAAACCAACAGATGGAATCCTCTCCAGTTAGAAACAATTCATACTTGGGTCACACATCCGTGGTGCTTGATGAAGTATAAATTAGGTCCTTCTGGTGGCTCAATGGTGGGGGAAACACTGACTCTGACCTGCTCTCACACCAGCTATATTCTTTGCGTCTGTGTCAGTTCCAGATCCTGGGCAGGTTGTCCAGGATCCTGCGGCGGTGTGAGGGGTTGCATACACCAGCAGCACGTAAATCCTCCTCTGTGATGCCACTATTGCAAAGACACAATGACACAGCATCATCATTCATTAATACCAGGCAGAATCCCAGAAAACTGTTCATCTCCAACAATTCAGAATTGGTATATTTATTACGGTTTGGCGAGTAACAACATTCCTATCCTATGACAGAAATAAGCCATCATTACCACCTGATTATTAATATGCAATAAGATGTTCCGTCCCTTTTTGCATCTGACAATTCTTTGGTTATATTCAATACTGTAAATTGAGATTAATGAATTTTAACAATGTTCACACATTGTAATTCATTATTATAAAACTCTTCAGAAACACCCAGTGCATTTACAACTGGACTGTACATATCTAATTACAGTCTGATCACAGTGCATGGCTATATGTCACACTCTTTACCTGAAGTAATCCAGATCATCCCAGCCATTCAGACTGAGGCCCAAGGTGTACCTTTGAAGGCCAAGAGCACCGAGAAGCTCCCGAACCGTCTCTGGTGCACCATGAAGGACAGATACCTGCAATGAGGTAAAACAAAACAAGCTAAAACATCAGATCAGCAATTTCTAAAGCTGCCTGTTGGCCTAAACCTGAGGCTTGATCATGGATCTAAAGCTGCCTGTTGGCCTAAGCCTGAGGCTTGATCATGGATCTAAAGCTGCCTGTTGGCCTAAGCCTGAGGCTTGATTATGGATCTAAAGCTGCCTGTTGGCCTAAGCCTGAGGCTTGATCATGGATCTAAAGCTGCCTGTTGGCCTAAGCCTGAGGCTTGATTATGGATCTAAAGCTGCCTGTTGGCCTAAGCCTGAGGCTTGATCATGGATCTTGCCGCAAAAGAACAAGGAGGCACGGCCTTTGCGCTTAGAGGCAGGCCCACGGCCGTCTTGAGTGACAGGCTGTCAGCCCATGACGTAAATCACAGTCAAGTTCAAGTGCACGGTCATGTGCCCGAGACGGAGATTGATAATCTCCGTCAAATTAGTGCTATGAAAACTGATCGCATCGCTCTACAGCCTAGAGGCGCTTGCTGACGATGGACACATTTTATTAATGGATTAAATAGGCCGGGGCCCTCAAGGTGTTAAGAACACAAGCCCGATGCGTTTTTTTAACAGAATAGCGTTGTTACTTCGTATTTTAACACGAGGCAAGCAATCCGTTTTTAACATAACAGTAGAGTAGGCATTAACGAGAATGGAAACGATGATTGACCCAAGGCCATTATAGTGACCCACCTCTATGCATTGCCATTCCATTGAATAAGAAATAGCTGCGACAAAGGGGAGGCATACTTTGGTTAGACATAGCAGTGATTAGACATAGCATTGGTCCGACTGGATTAAGGTTGGTGAGGGGTGCGTAGAAACGACCGGATTAAGTTTGGTGAGGGGTGCGTTAAAACGACCGGATTAAGGTTGGTGAGGGGTGCGTTAAAACGCCCGGATTAAGGTTGGTGAGGGGTGCGTTAAAACGACCGGATTAAGGTTGGTGAGGGGTGCGTTAAAACGACCGGATTAAGGTTGGTGAGGGGTGCGTTAAAACGACCGGATTAAGGTTGGTGAGGGGTGCGTTAAAACGACCGGATTAAGGTTGGTGAGGGGTGTGTTAAAACGACAGGATCTATCTATCTATCTATCTAAATGATCTGGTGACAAATGATGACACGTCGATGTTGTCAGTTACTGGGAAGTCGGATGTCAAGAACTTCCACAGAAAAGTGAGTTAGAATCTCAAGGGAAACCGTACCGGATTGCCTGGTTGAGTCACCATTATAAGGAAATGTGCCCATAATCAATCGCAAGTGTCTGCTTACTCATAGAATAAGTTACAATGAACAGCAACATGAGTTTAATATGAAAGGTTAATTTATTTCCCCCACACCACGACCATATCCCCCCTCCCAACACAACAATGGTCCCCAGGTTAATTCTCAGTCAGGGTGGTGGTCCCCAGGTTGATTCTCAGTCAGGGTGGTGGTCCCCAGGTTGATTCTCAGTCAGGGTGGTGGTCCCCAGGTTGATTCTCAGTCAGGTTGGTGGTCCCCAGGTTGATTCTCAGTCAGGGTGGTGGTCCCCAGGTTGATTCTCAGTCAGGGTGGTGGTCCTCAGGTTGATTCTCATCTAAATCACATCAAATGGTGGTCCATGGCTCAAATTCTGAATAAACAAGGTTACCTTAGCATGTTATTGAAATATTCCAAGAGTTAAATAGCGCTAAAATACGAACTAATATAACTATTAAAAGTAAACTAATACACGTTAAAAACGGAAGCTTGTGTAATGTTACTTCCAAGTTCCATCCAATGCTTCTCCTACGAGGAAATCAAGAAATCACTTTGGCGTTTCCATTTAATGCCTGAACAACTCTACTGTTATGTTAAAAATTGATTGCTTGTGTAGGGCCTCGCGTTAAAATATGAAGTAACAACGCTATTCTGTAAAAAAATTGCGTTGTCACTCAAGACGGCCGTTGGCCCGCCTCTAAGCGCAAAGGATCCATAATCAAGCACCACGCTTATGCTGTGTCCTACCTCATTCTCCCAGCCCCTCTCAGCAGGCATTATTGGGCCATTTCTCTGGCCTGGCCACTGGCTGGGACTGGGACTGAATTGTTTTCTGCGGTCTGTTGGAAAGAAGTCCACCTCACTGAGCGACTTGGCCATTTGCAATGCAGTGAGGGAGTTGTCTCCAGGTCTATGCTGCTGCTGCTGGTCCACCACCCACGGAACGGAGGTCTGGTATTGAGGTAAGCGGGTAGAAGCGTAGGGAAAGAGAGTCGGGGCATTGGCTCCCCGAATAGGACTGCCTCTCTCAGGTTGAAGCTGATGTTGGTCCCTCCTGCTTGCCTCTCTAACGATGGCTGAGTGGTTGATATACATGTTCTTATGGTTCTTTACTGGGAGTGAGTCCTCAACGATCTTTTTGCCCGAGTATTTTGCTCTAGGTTGTGACGTCTGCTCTTGGCATTGTGTGGTGGTGGTGGTGGCGGCGGCACTTTGGGTTGGAGGGATGAGAGGTGGGGTTTTGGCCGGGAAGAGCTGATAGGAGTTGGCCTGCGGCGCGTGGTGGAGGTCATTGGTCAAAGAAGAAGTGTAGGGAGGCAGGACGGCCGGTATCTCGATCTCGGTGAAGTCTGACCTGCGGGAGGAGGAGGTCTTCCGGTCAAAGCACTGGCCTCGTGCCAGCTTGGGGAGCTGCAAGGCCTCGTCCCCAGACCAGATCACCTGGGGTGGAGGGGGCTCCTCCACCCTGCGTGGCACAGACACACCTTCAAAGATGAAATAGGCAGGGTTGGTGTAACTGCTTGCGGTTAGTTTGGGAGGTGTTGCTGAAGACCTGTAATGTGTAAGACCACACACACACACACACACACACACACACACACACACACACACACACACACACACACACACACACACACACACACACACACACACACACACACACACACACACACACACACACACACACACACACACACACACACACACACACACACACACACACACACACACACAAAAACGAGAATTTCATGGGAATTGCATTGCTAGCCATTTCTCTGTCATATACAATGGATATCTACAGACTCTACAGTATAATATCACCAATGCCTTCAACATTTGAACCAGTTCCAACCTGGCTTGCCTATTATTCTAGGCATACCATTCATTTTCAAGAGTTCCCAAATTCTAAAAAGTGGTTAATGCCATAATAATATTATGGCAGTATTATGATAATACTGTAGATAAAATGAGAACAAACAAGTCATTTACATTGCATTCATGTCCCTGCCTTTGCTGTGTCAATATTTTATTTATTTTACAATGACAAAATTATGTTTTGTGCTTCAAAGATATTAATGAACAGTCCAAACAATATATTGTTTGATACCTGAAATATACTTTTTTTCTCTCTCCAATGTTCTCTAGTCAGTTGCACTTGAAGTGAGCTACAGGCTGTCTACTGCTTTACACTGATGCTTGGAAATACCGTGGGGACCTCAGTCTCACCTGCTGCTATGAACCCGTGTAGATTGGGGAGGCAACTGCCCCTTTTGCAGACCCCTCTCATCCTTCTCAAAGCAGAACCACTCTGAAAAAAATGACAGGTGGACACAGAGTCCACAGTATATTTCAAAATCAACAGGAATTCTCCAAAGTTGGTGTGTTGAACTTGTGTGTCTAGAATAAGGCTATAGACCAATATCAGACGTTACAAGCAGCAGCAGTGTGTTTATGCGTGTTGTCATGGGGCCTGACCTGGTGGCAAAATACTGGCTCTTATCAATGGCTGTGTCAGTGGCTCAGGATGCATCTGGACAGTGGCAGTCAACCGGGGAGCCAGAAGGGGAAGCACTCAAAAGAGACCAGCAAGTGAAAAGCCAAGCCAAAGATCATTGAGGAACCGAATAGAGGAAGCAATGAAAGATTCACTGGTGAGCCAAAGAATTCAGGGAGGAGGAGGAGGAGGAGGAGGACGACGGGAAGTTTAGTAGGAATTGATAGTGCAAGCCAGGGGTCAGATGAGGAGATGGTAGCAATTCGGGGTTGCCTCACCATAGATCCTCTCTCGTGTTCCTCGTCTATCAATGGGTACGTGGACACTGACCCGGCCCCTTATGGAACCCATCTCCTCTCCCCGGTGACTCAGGAATGTCTCAAACTGCTCCGTTGTGCCAGTAAGAGAGCGCAGAGCCACACAGCACTCACCTACAGTAGATATAAAGATAGTTATCGTCAATATGGCTCATGTATTGTCTATGAAGTTACCACAACAGTGACAATGGAAAACCAAAATAGATTGGCCAAAGACCGACCGTATGACTCAAACCCGTCACATGACTTGACGGACAACAGCAGGTGCTGATCTTGAAGATATTCCAAGTCAGACACAATTGGAGGAAGCTAGGGAACACAGAACACACAAATTAGCAATATTATGTTGGTATGTGAGATTTTGGTTTTGTCCAACTATATCCCCTAACATGAAAAGTGGCACTGAAAATGTGCTAACCTTTGGAAGCTGTTTGGAGGACCAGCCGAGTTTGAGGAACCCAGGCACATCACAGCCCTGCGAGTCATTTTCACTAGAACGGCGTGTCTCTGTAAAAAAA
Organism: Protomyctophum parallelum; assembly: GCF_964188405.1. Classification (NCBI taxonomy): domain Eukaryota; kingdom Metazoa; phylum Chordata; class Actinopteri; order Myctophiformes; family Myctophidae; genus Protomyctophum; species Protomyctophum parallelum. The sequence continues at coordinate 19,231,630 of NC_139711.1, read as the reverse complement.
AAGAAGAGGTTATTATCATTATCATGATCATGATTATCATCATTTAGTGAAAAAGTGTGAAAGGAAGTATTTTAAACCTGACCCTTTTTGCTGAAGCATAAATTAGGCTTTATGTTTTGCTGGCATACCTTCTAGGCAGGATGAGTGAAACTCAATGAAGAACTTGGCTTTGCTCGCAGTCTTCACAATAGCTTCGACACCTTCAAGCTCTATCCAGGCCTTTTGCATGACCGAGTTTGGGTCTTTTGGAAATTCAAGGCACGGGTTGTTACATAAGGAATGCTATTGGACACCTTAATTTGTGTTTCCCAAGAGCCACAACAAAAGACATTACCTGTTTTGGAGATGAACTGCGATATCACCCCTACTTGGAACGTGGCGAAAACAGGCGAGTGATCACTGGTGAATATGTCATCTGTACAACCTAGTGACATACATGTCATAATCATAATCATAACCATTGCAGTCAATATCACATTTAGCAACCCAATGAAGTAGTTATGAATACTGTTTCTATTTTATAACATGAAACTATAATTGAACTGTGTATGTAGTCAGTACCGGCGTGATAATTGAATTATTCTGAATTGTGATAATATTCTCATAGATTTGGGTGTTGTTTTGACGAACAAGCAGTGTTATAAGTACAACTTTACAGGAGTAGTTCCAATTTTCAGTACTTTAACTTGAGTTACTACTAGTTACTTTGTAGATTTTGTTCATTGTTACAAAACATGTATGAACCACTTCAGATCTTTATACATCTACAAGCTCACAATGTGTCGCGATGCGATGCATTGTGAGCTTGTAGATCTGCTATTTTCAAAAGCTTTTTATACATTTTATAAAATCTTAAACTTGTGAAACGTACGGGACTACTTTCTACTTTTGGTGCTTTAAATACATTTTGATACCAATACCTTTGTACTTTTATAGTAAACTTTGAATTCCTGAATTCCTACTTCTATTGCAGTATTGATACTTTTACTTAAGTAAAACATTTGAGTCAGTTTTCCACCAGTGTATATAAGGCTACAGAGTAACTGCACGATAGATGAATTCTTCCGATTGAATTGCGATAATATTGTAGTAGATTTGGCTGCTGTTTTGACTGTCCCAGACACACTGGATGTGAAAACAGGAGAGAGGTCACAAGCAGTGCAACGGCCTGAGTCTGTTTGAAACTTTACTAGATTTTTTGCTAGTTTCATCATAGTATGCTGAGGGGAAGACATAACAGGCTTAGGATGAATGGCAGGAAATGACTCCGTTCCTTTATACACCGCACAGCCCACGATGTAGGGCTGACCATTATTCATTTACAGACCCACTGGGCAGTTTACCGTAAAACACTGAAACAAATACCCAAAAGGTCTATGTCAGGAACGCCACATCCAATTCACCGTCCCAAGTCTTAATTACTCCCCTTTTAGCTTGTTATGGCATTTTGTTGGTCTCGTTCATTTCCTTTCCTATAGTAGCTTCCTTTTTTTAACACTCCCATTTTTTTCATTTTGACCTCCGGAGTTTACCATATGACGTGCAGACGATGTGTGTCTCTGGATACGACTTCCATAGAATCCTATCACACCACGACGGCACATTGACTCGCACCTGCACAAATGAAGCATATAGCGTTTAGTTCATGCAGGGCAGTGTTGTTTTTGGCAGCAAATTTAGATTTTAGTTTTAGTCATATAGACTCTTGAATAGTTTTCATTTAGTTTTAGTCTCATATTAGTCACCTGGAATGTCTTCTAAAGTCGATTAAATATCATAAGATTTTAGTCGACTAAATCTAGTTGATTTAGTCGAGTCAAATGTTTTTCGGCAGGCCTTGATGCCGTCGTAATGGTTGATTTTACACATGCTGAAAATAGCAGATCTACAAGATCTGTAGATCTGCTATTTTCAGCATGCAACCGACTGTAAAATGACTTATACTGGATCTCTTGTCCCTCCCTAACATTTTACTCTAGTTTTTATTTGTTGACGAAATTGTCAATATATTTAGTCTTAGTTTTAGTCATCGTAGCTGAGTTTTCGTTTTCCGACAGTGAAAAAAGGTAGTTGACGAACATTTTTCGTCATAGTCTTAGTCGACGAAAACAACACTGCATGCAGGGCACAGGAGTCATGCAGGCCTCGACTGGCAGTCTGCTGACAGCTCTGCTGGCCATTACCAAAGCAGCCATGCTTTGGTACACTCTAATCACGCTCTTAACAGAGTGGCTCCTTCAAATACGGCTTCTCCATTCATTAGATCTCTGCTTCTCTGGCTGCTTGCTTCACTTCTGCTGCTGCTTCAGCCGCCTCCTCCACCCCAGCCTCCACGTTTAGATCAGAGTCTGGCATATAGGCTCAGATACTATTATGTCTGCTGATTCAAGTCAATTAGTAGAGGCTCCAGGAGGGGTCCACGTGCACCCCCCTTATTTTCAGCCATTAGTGTAGATTTTCGGCTTACACAAACTAAGTGATCTGATTAAATTCCCATTGACAATGAAAGGAGAATTTACGTCATATGTGGACGAGCAAATCGTCCTACACAGATTCAATTCCCATTGACAATGAATGGAGAATGTACGTAATATGTGTCTGAGATAATTGTTACGTCATGATGATGTACGATGATAAGAGCACTTCACAGTGCTCTTATCATACAGTGGTTTCATACAGCTATAGATACAGTAAAGTGGTCTCATCTTTACAATGCGGAAATTACACATTTGTACTGCATGTATAAACCTGCATGGTTCTTGCCCAAAACTGCATGAGATTGGCATAAATCTGGCATGTCTGCACAGCGGACAGAGGACAGCTAAAGGGACCTTTTGGAAAATTATTCCTGTAGTCAAATATAGGTATTTACCACCCTTCCCGATAAGGTGACTTGACAAGGTCGGTCCCATTTGAAAGCTGAGGTTGTCTAGAATCAAATGGTATCTCTATCTTTGGTCTATCTCTAAATTTGAGTGTGCCACAGTCTCCGAAAGACAGTCTCGCAAGTCTGCAGGTCAGAAAAACACACTTTGGACCATTTCTGTTATTGGGATCATCAACATCTGTATATGGAGTTCTAAACTAAACTAGAAAAATGTCTGTTTAAAGTGCTCTAAACAAACGTTAAAATACTTTTCAAGCTTGGCTTGTGTATCACAGATGAGATGACCCAAGGTGCAGTGTCAACTTTGCAGAGTGGCAATTCGGTTGGACCAGCGGTTGTTCAGAACCAAAATTCTGAAAACGCCTGTGTGTCTGTCTGTCTGTGCCCCATTTAATGCCCATATATGGAGTTCCCTTATGTCATCAATATGATTTCATAGTACCAGCGTTATATAATGGACCTTCTAAGTACTATGATAATGTGTGCCATGAGTACTGTATAACCGAGCATTCCCAAGTTATTGGGCCAAGTTCCCATAAACGACATTTCAGAGAAATTCACTTTTAATAACTTTAGACTGGGTCAAGGCTACTTGACGCAATACAGGAGTAGAGTTCTTCTGTTACATGATAAATATACACTCCCCCTGGTCACACCGAAGCCTTTAAGTGTATGACATCTCATATTTGATTGATGTGGACCTGCTTCAAACGTGTCTTAACCTTAGATGATCCTTTCTAATGGCCGAGTTACTGTGTAGGCTCTATCAACGTCTGTTCACATCTGTGGAGCCTAAATCCGTGTTGCCGGGAGTCCATGCCGATGTGCAGGCTGTTTTGGACAGCTTGCTCCCTGCCCTCCACCTCGCCATCAAGACACTGAAATCAGCCAAAGACGCATCGGAAGAAGATGACATTCGCAGAGCCATCGCCCAAACATGTCAGTTGGTGGAGCAGGCCTGGGCCCTACCCAGCATTGGCCGCCAGGTCGCTGAAGAGATCTGCAACAAAATCCGACTGGATGGAGGTCTACAGCCTCTGCTTCAGCTTCTACAGACCAGCCAGCAAACACCCGAGATCACTTATGAATCAGCAAAACTACTGGAACAGATTTTGGTTTCAGAGAACAGAGATTATGTGGCACGTATGGGACTGGGGGTTGTCCGCAACCTGACCCAAAAGCAGGAAGATACTCAGCTGGCACGCAGTGTGTCGGGGATCCTGGAGCATATGTTCAAACACACAGAAGAAACATCGGCACAGCTCATCGCCAATGGCGCCATGGATGCTCTTCTCTTCTGGTGCCGAGGTACAGACCCCATAGTGCTGCGCCACTGTGCCGTGGCCCTATCCAACTGTGCCATGTACGGAGGCCATCGCTGCCAGCGGCTGATGATCGAGAAACAAGCTCCCGAATGGCTTTTCCCACTGGCTTTCTCTAAAGAGGATGAACTAATTCGCTTCTATGCCTGCCTAGCCGTAGCTCTGTTAGCTGTCAACCGAGAAATCGAGAAGGAGGTGGTCAAATCTGGGACTTTGGAGTTGGTGGAGCCATTTATTGCCTCATTAGACCCGGATGAGTTTGCACAGATCTTGCTGGACAGTGCTGACAGCATGCAGGGGAGAACGGCGGCTGACCTGCAGCACCTGCTGCCATTGCTGGACGGAACGCGACTAGAGGGCAAGTGCATAGCTTCTTTTTACCTCTGCGTCGAGGCAAACATCAAGTCCCGTCAACATAACGCCAAGATATTACAAGAAATTGGAGCTGTGAAGAGCCTGAAGAGGATTGTCATGTACTCCAGTAATGGTACGACCTGTTCTCTTGCCAAACGGGCACTGAGTATGACGGGCGAGGAAGTGCCAAGACGCATCCTGTCATCCGTGTCCAACTGGAAAAGTGGCGAGGTGAAGACTTGGCTCCAGCAGATAGGCTTCAGTGCCTTTTGTGAACGTTTCCAGGAGTTGCAGGTTGACGGAGACCTCCTTCTAAACATCACCGATGAGGATCTGAACATTGATCTAGGCATGACCATGGGCCTCACTCGCAAGAGATTTCTGAGAGACTTGCGCGTGTTAAAGACCTACGCCAATTACTCGACATGTGACCCAAGCAACTTGGCTGATTGGTTAGCTGACGTAGAACCTCGTTTCCGCCAGTATACCTATGGTCTTGTTCAGTCAGGAGTGGATCGCAACAACGTGCAGAACCTAACTGACCACCAACTCCAGTGTGACTGCCACATCGAGAATGCTGTCCACCGGGCAAAACTCCTGGCAGCCAATTGCAGGCCCTGTAAGCCTTGCCTCACAGATAGCCAGTCTTCAGATCCCGATGTGTTCATCAGCTACCGTAGGACCACGGGATCGCAGCTGGCCAGCCTTTTGAAAGTGCACCTCCAAGTACGTGGGTTCAGCGTGTTCATAGACGTGGAGAAGCTGGAGGCTGGTAAATTCGAGGACAAACTGATTCAGAGTGTACAGCGAGCGCGAAACTTCATCCTTGTCCTGTCTGCCAATGCACTCGACAAGTGCATGGGAGACACCTCCGTGAAGGACTGGGTACACAAAGAGATAGTCACAGCCTTGGACGGAAAGAAGAACATTGTTCCTGTCATAGATAACTTCGAATGGCCAGACCAGATGTCGCTCCCTGAGGACATGAGGTCTATCCTAACCTTTAATGGCATCGTGTGGTCCCATGAGTATCAGGAAGCTACCATAAAGAAGATCCTAGACTTTCTGACGAAAGACCAAAAACAACTGGACTCCAAAGGTGTCTCAAAAGGTCAAACAGAAATAGTTTTACCGTAACTGACAAAAACGCCAAATAAAACAGGGCCTATGCATAATTGTTCAATGGATTTCTTCATGGGGAGTGTGAGGAATTTACATAAATTGCATTATTGAGGGCCTCCAAAAACGTCTGTCTGGCTTTCAGGAAAAAATCACACCTGTGTGAAGTGAGGGGCTCTCTTATCATCGTACATCATCATGACGTAACATGTCGATTTGCTCAGACACATAATGACGTAATTTCTCCATTCATTGTCAATAGGAATTTAATGTTTGGGTAGGATGAAAATAGCCGATTTGCTCAGACACATAAATTCTCCACTAATTAAGCTTATTATAGGAGGGGGTGACACCCCTCAAAAATAAGGGGGGTGCACGTGGACCCCTCCTGCAGCCTTTACTAGATAATATGTCAATCTATTGCTTATAGGCCTGCTCTTGTATACCTCTGGGGTATTCCAAGAGCGGAGCCATTAACGGCAAGTTTAACTGTATTAGATAGTTAAGCTACTCTAGCATCCCAATTCCGGGCATGTCATAACATGTGAACATTAGGTGAAAATTCACAATCTCACCGTAAACTTGTAGGTCAGCTAGTTTTGTCAAAGAGATTCGAGTGTTGAGGGAAAAAAGGAGGGGTCCAAGTATAGACCCCGGTCGACTAACAAATGATAATAGAGAGTATGCGCGTGACATCATCATCAAACCCGGAAGTTATGCAGGAAGGCCTACTGAGTGGCAAAAAAATACTTTCTGGCCTTGACAGCCCATACATCCACACAGAAAAGTCCTATCTGATTGCATTAAAAGACGTTAAAAAAGTTAAACACACTTTGTCGCTTTGCCACTCGATTTGCCATTCACTTTATGCATGCGCATACAATAATAATAATATAAATAAATTATATTAATATGTCTGTATATATATATACATATATAGGGTTTAATTGGAAGGTCAACATGAAGTATTTTATTTGTGTGTTACGCATGGCGTGATGTGGAGATGCGTGGTTCCAGTTATGCCACATATTATACCAGACGTTCCTCTTTCAACTTGTGAGGTAATTCTATTCTCCTTCTATTTTTAGCGGCGATGGCAGCTGCTGTCAAAACCCTCTGTCCCCACGGACCCTCTGTAAAGTGGATTTAGTTACACATAAAAATAGTCACCCATATATGGTTCAAATGTTTTAGAGGACTTTGACATCATGCAGAATATACAGTATGTATCTAAAAAATGTGCATTGCAATATCTCAGTCTGTGAGAAGTGAGAATTAATTCTGACGTTTAAGTGACTCGGATAAAGACGCACAATGTACTGACTAAGCAGTGTTGACTTTGTCGACTAAAACAAAAAAAAAACACAGTTTGTCGACTACCTTTTTTCACTGACGAAAACTAAATGGAAACTAAATGATAACTAAGCTATGATGACTAAAACTAAGACTATACTAAAAACTAAACTAAAATGTTAGGAAGGGACTAGTGGACAAGAGATCCGGTATAAGTCATTTCACACTTGGTTGCATGGTGAAAATAGCTGATCTACAAGCTTGTAGATCGGCTATTTTCAGCAAGTGTAAAATGGCATCAAGGCTAAAATCAACTGTAGATTTAGTCGACTAAAATCTTATGACATTTAGTCGACTAAAACTAGACTATAACACTAAAACATTCCAGGTGACTAAAATGTGACTAAAACTAAATTAAGTTTCATTCCAAAGACTATGACTATAAGTAAAATTGAAATTTGCTGCCAAAAACAACACTGGTACTGAAAAGGGCTTTTGTTTATTTATTTTATATCTTTCATTTAGTGCCCGTGAGATAAAAGAAAAGAAAAAATCTCAGAGAGAGAGAGACCTGCACATGGTAGCAGCCATAAAAAAAACTCACAATACAAATTACAAACATTGCAACAACACATTCAAATTCAACATAAATTGTGCAACGTCATATACATTTTTGAAGAAAAGTAATAATAATATCTTTATATATCACACTGCGTCGGGACACAAGGTTGGGTTGTGGACCAATTTTTATGGGTCCCTTTAAGTTTTTGTTTGCTACATGTTTTGATTCGAATTATTATTATTATTATATTTTTTCAAATATTTTCAAAAAACATTCCTAAAATAGCAAACATTTAAATCATGAATTAAAGACAAAATTCAATGTTTTGTTTCTCAGTAATTCATGAAGAAATCAATGAAAATAAAATCTAAGAAATTCCATACATTGTCGCCGAACCCCATCTGAAAATATATTGTTCCAGGGACCCCCCCCAGAAGCAAAGATTTTAGTTAAAAACGTTCGCTCTGAAAGAATATATATTTCACGATTTTTCTAAAATAGCAGATCTACAAGCTCGTAGCGTGGCACTCGGTGCCACGCTATGACTCTCTCAGTATGGTAACAGAGAGCAGACATAAATACTTCTATAGGCTGACCGAGAAGGTGAACTGACTCACCCCAGAAGTCTTGTACTTCTGCCATAGGTAGCAGTCTCTGGAGCCCCGCTCATAGCGATAGGTGGGTGGAAATGCGATCTTCTCTTCCTCTTAACCATGACAAATAGAGGGAGAATGTACAAATGGAAAATTGTTGAAGAATAAGGGAAAGGATTATACGGTCAAATTACGCCCATGGGTCAGACTGCATCTGAAAATACTTGATGCTGGTTCTGTTTAACTGTCAAGTGTTATCCTTTTCATGAATTGACCTGAAGTACTGTAGGACCGTATCTCATACTTTTAAGCAGGACAAAACTTTTCGCCCCAAAATAATGTAATTACAGAATTTGATGCATATCAAAGAGAAAATCTATGATAATTCTCTCTTAAACATAACCGGAAGCTTAATTAACAACAATGTACACTTACAGTATAATATGTTTTCATCCGAGTGACTTCGTCAGTTCTGCTAATTAGTCGGGCGTGTGAACAGGTGAGAGTCACATGAACCCTATAGCATCCCTATTCTAGGATGAACATTTGGCGAAAATAGCAGCTCTGCAAGCTCACAACCTACAGTCTATGCTCACAACGCATCATGCTGTGAGCTTGTGGATCTGCTATTTTCGACAATTCACAATTGTGAATGGTGTGAATCTGTATGAGATGTTAATATAAGCCCTGCAGCGTGTTCCTAATTCCTATGTCAATGTGGTGTTGACATTCAAATGTGGGAATTACCACACCGGATAGATATCCAGTACCATGTGTAAATATGTAGATAATTTGTTTGTTTTTATTGATTTGCATATCTTTGTTCCGAACAGTCCGAACCACAATAGTCTGACACCCTAACCCTAACCTAACCTGCACGTGGAAGCCACGTCTTAACCGGCCACGCATGTGTCTTAACTAGCCACGCATGTGTCTTAATGTGTCTGTTGGGAAGCTAGGGTGAGTCTTAGCCGGGCCACGCATGTTGGACTGTTGCATGTCAGACTGTTCGGACCAACATACAGTATACGCTCCCTCTGAATGTAACTTAAATGAATGTCGCATTTGTAAAAATGATTCCATGTGACTTGTTTAGACTTCGACAAATCGGATTCCAATCTGGATGTGGCACAGATGTGGCTCTGATTCAGGCTTGATTTGTCTGCCAGACGTACTCCCCTATAATACTACCCAATAATATTCTATCTGGACAGTGGATATGACCCACACAGACATATCTGAAATGGATGGAGAGAGCAACAAGCGAGGGCGTTACTCATACTCACTAAAATTGAGAAAGGCCTTCCTCTTGTGCCTCTCCCTGGTCAGCTGGTCCGCGCACATGAGTTCCTCAAATTCCCTTTTGGACACATGCTTCAGAATGTCCTAGGGAGTGTGAGTGGAGAGCAGTAAGTAAATGTATCAATAATGTAGAAATACAAAATTAAGTTTAATTCAAAGTTTAATTGAATAAAAGTACAGAAATATTGGTATCAAAATGTACTTAAAGTACCAAATGTATGTTTTCAAATGTATAAATTGTATATTAAAAATCATTTGGAAATAGCAGATCTACAAGCTGATTCACCACAAGCTCAAGCTTATCATGAGCTTGTAGATCGGCTATTTTCAAATGGCCGAAATGTATATATAGGGTTGTGGTTACCGTATGTTTTGTAATAATAATCTAAACCAAAGTAACTACGGTAACAAATAATTGTAGTGGAGTAAGTATTGAAAATACTCCACCTGAACACCCACCCAGGTCCAGTCTGTAGTTACCTGAACACCCACCCAGGTCCAGTCTGTAGTTACACCCAGGTCCAGTCTGTAGTTACCTGAACACCCACCCAGGTCCAGTCTGTAGTTACACCCAGGTCCATTCTGTAGTTACCTGAACACCCACCCAGGTCCAGTCTGTAGTTACCTGAACACCCACCCAGGTCCAGTCTGTAGTTACCTAAACGTCCAGGTCCAGTCTGTAGTTACACCCAGGTCCAGTCTGTAGTTACCTGAACACCCACCCAGGTCCAGTCTGTAGTTACACCCAGGTCCAGTCTGTAGTTACACCCAGGTCCAGTCTGTAGTTACCTGAACACCCACCCAGGTCTAGTCTGTAGTTACACCCAGGTCCAGTCTGTAGTTACCTAAATGTCAAGGTCCAGTCTGTAGTTACACCCAGGTCCAGTCTGTAGTTACACCCAGGTCCAGTCTGTAGTTACCTAAACGTCCAGGTCCAGTCTGTCGTTACACCCAGGTCCAGTCTGTAGTTACACCCAGGTCTAGACTGTAGTTACACCCAGGTCCAGTCTGTAGTTACCTAAACGTCCAGGTCCAGTCTGTAGTTACAACAAAGTTCTAGTCTGTAGTTACACCCAGGTCCAGTCTGTAGTTACACCCAGGTCCAGTCTGTAGTTACAACCAGGTCCAGTCTGTAGTTACAAACAGGTCCAGTCTGTAGTTACAACCAGGTCTAGTCTGTAGTTACACCCAGGTCCAGTCTGTAGTTACAACCAGGTCCAGTCTGTAGTTACAACCAGGTCCAGTCTGTAGTTACAACCAGGTCTAGTCTGTAGTTACACCCAGGTCCAGTCTGTAGTTACACCCAGGTCCAGTCTGTAGTTACAACCAGGTTCAGTCTGTAGTTACAACCAGGTCCAGTCTGTAGTTACAACCAGGTCTAGTATGTAGTTACACCCAGGTCCAGTCTGTAGTTACAACCAGGTCCAGTCTGTAGTTACCTGAACGTCCAGGTCCAGTCTGTAGTTATGTCCAGGTCCAGTCTGTAGTTACCTGAACGTCCAGGTCCAGTCTGTAGTTGAGGTCTCCACACCAGAAGAGGTGGGTGAAGCGCAGGCTGAGGTCAAAGGAACCCAGCTGCTGCTTGTCACCCAGAGACAGCAGTCTGAGGATGTCCACAAAGTTCTGGTTCCTCCTGGGACGGAACAATGGGGAAAATATATGGTTCTCAAACGTTTTCATGTCAAGGACCACCAATGAGCAGTTGAGACGAATAACAGTCCACACTAATTATCCATAATGTATAAATTATGGATAAGGGATCAGGACAGCTATAGGAGAGGTCAGAACTAATTATGGACTTAGATTAGGTTATTCGTCTCAACTGCTTGGCCGTGGACCGACCATCCGAAAAGGTTTTGTGTCGGGCACCCCATACAAATATATATATAAAAAAAAATATATATATATATATATATATATATATATATATATATTTATTTATTTTTTTAAACATATTTTCCTAGCCAAAATAGCCAATTTATAACTCACGGAATTTATAACTCACGGCGTGAGCTTGTAAATTGTCTATTTTCAAATAGAAAAAAGTGGTTCAAACTATTTTCTAATTCATAGGTTATGAATGTATAAGACATTATAGCTTCACAATTAAAAAACAAAGGTGTACCTAATAACTTTGTCACTGCCAGAGGTCAGGTGGCAGTTGACGAACCCAAGAGAGGTTCCGTTGAAGAGGAAGGACACGCCGACCGCTCCCTTGTTTCCTGGAACAGAAAAAAATAATACCCACAGAAACCAGAATTAAGATCAACATATTTTCTTCCTGTTAATGACGTGCTGGTGTTTTTGGCCGCGGGCCATGGAGTGGTCAGCTATTTGTCACCGTGACTGTCTGTCTGTCAGTGGCCTGCTGTGTGGTTATCTGTGCTGAGGTATTTGTGGTGAGGTCATCATGTGACTCTGTGAGTGTTGTGTAGAACAGGTTCTCAACTCTTTCAGGCCGGGACCCCCCAAAATAAATTACCCCCCCCCCCCCAACCTGAGAAGCACTTGGAATTGTAGGAGTTGAGGCATTACATTTTATTTTATTTTTGATACACAGGTTTAATGTTTGTTTAGTAAACGCATTGACAACGAAGGGAAACTTTACATCATAATGTGTCATTTACGTCATATTGTCTCTTTATTGTTAATGGCGGTTAATGTTTGTGTTTGCACATCACCATTACATCACCTAATCAACATGAGTTAGACTTTAATATATTAGCGCCCCTCACTTCACACAGGTGTGATTCTTTTGACTCAGTTCCACAGTTAAATATTGTGAAAATAGCAGATCTACAAGCTAATTTGTAAAATTTGGCCAATGATCGACTAGTTTTTATAATATAGTTTGTTGATTACGTTTGATGCAGTAATGGGCTTTTTTCTTTTCTTTCTTTAATGGTCTTATAAGTCCTTAACTTGTCACGTCACTGTCATCTGAGGACCCCCAAAAGTCCTCAGAGTGGAGAACCACTGGTGTAGAAGTGGGATGGTGAATGTAATGTACCCACCCAGTGTATTCCCCAGGCCAGTAGGATGGTGAGTGTATATGTACCATTGTACCCAGACTACCCACCCAGTGTATTCCCCAGGCCAGTAGGATGGTGAGTATATTATGTACCATTGTACCCAGTGTATTCCCCAGGCCAGTAGGATGGTGAGTATATTATGTACCATTGTACCCAGTGTATTCCCCAGGCCAGTAGGATGGTGAGTGTATACTGTATGTACCATTGTACCCAGACTACCCACCCAGTGTATTCCCCAGGCCAGTCTTCACACTGGCTGTGCTCACATGGCTGACGTGGCTCTCATGCTCTGGCTTCACGAACACGGCCAGCCTCATGTTCCAGAGGGACTGCACTGCCACCTGCAGGACAGAGTCTTGCATTACAAGAGGTGACGAGAATTATGACATTTGTATTATTATTATTATGACATTTAATTAGGAAAAGCTGCACTATAAGGGGGCACTGCAGTGGCAGGTGTCTTCATTATTATTATTTTTTTCTTTCACATGGTGAATATCTCAAGACAGATCTCTGGCCACACTACACACAAGGCACACAATAATAATAAGAAGAAGAGTGATTATTAAGCATTACATTTCAACCTTTGTATTATCTATTCTCTTCTTGACATGTAGTGAGTTTCTCAGTCTGTGGGGATATTTAACCACAGGTGGAGATGGAAAGGAGGACAGCAGACATGAGGCGAGGGATTTACAATTTCAGTCGCTCGTAGTAAAGTGACATAAACAGTATGTCAGACAGAAGGTTATTACATTAAGTGGTCAAGGAACTAGACCAGTAGTTACCAAACATTTTAGCTCTTAAAAGTCCTTAAAGTGTGACAGTGAAAATAGCCAATCTAAATGTCTGAAATGCTTTGGAAAAAAGTTTAAAGAATGTGAAAACATTTTGGAATAATTATTTCAATAGGAAACAAAGAAGAAGCTATAAAGCAATACAAAAAATCACACCCGTGTGAAGTGAGGGGTGCTAATATATTAAAGTCTAACTCATGAGACAACATGACGTAACGAGGCACATTTTCCCTTCATTGTCAAAAACAAACATTGAACTAAAGACAAACATTAAACCTGTGTATAGGAGGGGCTGGCGCCCCTCAAAAACGGGTCCTGACTCTGCCACTGAATGGAGAATATTGATGACAGTGACAGTACAGTGCAGACAAAAAACAGGACTATTTGGGCCGTGGCTCAGCGGTCCAGGCACCTTGGCCGGTAGTCCGAGTCTGGCAGTGTGCCGCGGGTTCGACTCCCGATCCCGACGGCCTTTACTGCATGTCACTCCTCCATCTCTCTCCCCATTTCCTGTCAACCTACCGTCTGTCCCTCTATAAAAAATATAAAATAAAGGCGAAAGCCGCAAAAAAACTAAAAAAAACAGGACGATTTGACCATTGAGGCCCTACTTGTTTGTAGTCGACGTGAGTGTAGCTGCGCAGGGTGGCCTTGACGAGCTCCGTCCACTCTCTCTCTCCCTGGGGGTTCTCCTGAGTGCCCAGGGCGTACACGTCATGAGGCAGCAGCGCCGTGGACTCGTCCGGGGTGTGTCCCAGACCGCAGCACGTCACCCAGGACTGGAGGCTCCGCGGGGGAGGGGAGCTTCCTGGATGTACACAGACAACCAGTGGTGGGAAAAGTAGTCAATTGTTTTTACTTAAGTAAATGTACTAATACTGCAATTCAGAACTACTTCGTTACAAGTAAAAGTACGGAATTGAAAATGTGCTTGAGTAAAAGACAAGTACAAAAGTATCGGCATCAAAATGTACTTAAAGTACTAAAAGTAACAGTACTATTTTCAAATGTCCGAAATGTATAGGGTTGAAGTGGTTAATGTATGTTTTCTAATCAAAATTTAAATCTCCAAAGTAACTATAGTAACTAAAAATTTCAAATTATTCTAGTGGAGTAAATTTAGGCTCTGAGATGTAGTGGAGTAGAAGTAAAAGTATTGGAAATTGGAAATACTCAAGTAAAGTACAAATACCTCAAAATTGTACAGTAGTACAGTACAGTACCTAAGTAAAAGTACTTAGTTACTTTACACCACTGCACACAGGACAGTTGTTGTTTGTTGTTCAAAATCAACTATTTTCGGCGGCTATTGATACTTTGTCAAAGGAAAGGTGTTGCTCGTCAAAAATAACTGATTTTGTTCTAAAATGAAAAATTATAGGTGGACTTCATGGAAGCTCATTTGCATTGACAGGTCTTTCCTTGTTTGTCCTCACAAGTCCGACTTTAATTATATCTCAGAGTCCTGAGGTTTGTTTTCGTTTTAGATAGACATACAGGACTTTACCACAAATGAAAAGTCTGAACTCTGGACTTTTAAATAGTATTTAAGGCTGGGTGTCATTAGGGACTATAGGCTAAGGCTACTGCACCGACCACCAGAAAGAAAATGTGTAATGTGTAATTTCCACAGTTATTTTACCCATGTTCCAGGTGCCCACAAACACTGAGACTGAATCGGGTTCAGTCAGCTGGGAGTGTCTGGTCTTCATCAGCTGGAGAAGTTGGCAGAAGGCCTCCCTCTTCTGGAAGAGACAATACTCAATCACACACTGTGGAGTTCTGGCTTTCTAGAACAGTGGATCCCAAATGATTTAGGTGCGGTTGTTTTCTTCTTTCTTCTCAAACAAACACGTGTATACATAACGGGGTACATTTCTAAAGTAACCATTTGAGGACTTTTAAGACCTTTCCAATACCTCAAATGAAAACTATAAGACCATAAATACGTCTAAGCCGGTAACCAAAAGATTATAATATGAAAATTAAAATGGACAAACATGCATTGGCCAAATTGTCAAATATTACCTAAGAAAGAGGCAAAAGTTTTGAAGCCGTTTGTTGTGAGTGTGTGTGTTAGTGCCTCAACTCCAACGGCCTGAAATGTACCCCCCCCTACTTTCCATGCCATAACCGAAGGCAGCATTCAGGAGAATTGCCTTTTTTCCCTACGTCCGAGCCTTCTCTCTCACGTACCCGGGCACTCTCGAACGTCAGCTCTCGGGGAGTGTTGTGCTGGCTGTCCACCACCATGCGCAGCTTGGCCGGACTGCTCTGGAACTTGATGAGCTGCAGGACTGACACACAGAAGAAACGCACACAATTCTAGTTAGACAAAAAATAAAAAAGGTATCTTTCCTTCAAGTTGTACTGCTTGATTCCCAAAGGTGTAAATTGCAGACTTGAAAAGAAAAAAGGAATCCAAGGCACTAACTACCATCTTGGCTAATTAGTCACCCTTAAATACAGCCAGGTGGTGGGTGTGATCCAATCATGTCATTACATCATTATGATTTCATTGGCATATGAATGATTTCATTTTGATTACACATTATTATTTCTTTTTTTCTTTAATTTTTATCCCACGATTTTTGTAACCCATTTTTCACCCCTGTGTCAATTATCTAATGTGATCCTGGGCTCTACACACCCTCCGCCAACCTAGTCCCTGGGGGACATGGGGAGAGCAACGGACTTGAACTCATGCTTCCTTCATGCCTGAGTGTCCAAGTTGCTCCTTTACACCTGACAGGGGGGAGTTTCCCTGGTTGAACGTAGCGCATGAAAGGAACACGTTATTCCGACCAGTTCCTTTCCCCTCCATAAGGCGCCCCGGCTGGCCAGGGGGAGGCAGTTTATAGACCAGGATTACTGCATGTTTTTGTGAGGGTACCTACCCTAAAGGACACGGGGAGAACATGCAAACTCCACACAGAAAGGCCCTTTCGCCAACCCCGCCTTCGGGTATGGGCACTGATGACGCGGAGGAGGAAACACGCCACCAGCACCCACAGCGCCCGAGTGGTAATCGAACCCAGGACCTTCTAGCTGTGAGGCGATAGCACTACCAACTGTGACACCGTGCCCTAACTGTTAGGGCACGGTGGCACATGTGTGTTAGGGCCTAACACACATTATTATTTCATTGGCATATGAATGATTTCATTTTGATTACACATCATAATTCTAGAACAGTGGTGTTGATTTCATCAGCTAAATCTATGACTTTTTTCACTGACGAAAACTAAATAAAAACTAAGCTATATGGTGACTAAAACAATGAAGGGTCCACCTTGAAAATGAGATGCTGCAGCTCAAAGGGCTATCCCTTCAATAAAAATCGAAACCTAAAATCAAACCCTGGACATGGCATTGGTTCTTACTCCGGTCGTGCGAGACTGTCTCCACACCAAACGAGCCAGTCTTCCTGTCAAAGAGCAACACCCCTGTGTCCACATCCACAGAGACTGTCTGCCTGCCGTAACGTACCATCTTCACCTGCGCACGCACGCACGCACGCACGCACGCACACACGCACACACACACACACACACACACACACACACACACACACACGTAAAATAAAAATATCATTAACAGAAAGTGGATGTACAACCAAAGAGGGGGTTCCACGGGTCCCCAGCTAAATGTGTTAATACAGCAACACAATCATTATAATTATTTATAACCCCTTTATCCATATTTTATACATACAAAAATAGCAGCTATACTGTACAAGCTAGCCTTGTACAGTTTGTCCAAAGGTACCCCAGAAACCTGTTGACTGACTGACCTAGGCTGAAAGGAGTGGATGGGCAGTGAGTGACCTGTTGACTGACAGACCTGAAAGGAGTGGATGGGCAGTGAGTGAGTGACCTGTTGACTGACTGACCTGAAAGGAGTGAACAGGCAGTGGCCTGTTGTTGCTGTGGCTCTTCACAGCAGGAGCAGGGCTTGGTTCTGGTTGGACGGGTGGTGGCGGAGGTTGCACTGCCAGATTGTGATTGGTCACCGCATCCTGGAGCGCTTTGAGTACCTCCAGACAGAGACAAGAGGGATGTGTTAAAATACAAGCCTCTCTTGTCGTCAAACAGCAACACTGTGTCTTCAAGCATGCAGGGAAATCGCCTGCAGGGTCCTGGAAGTAATAATTACTCTATGAATCGTCTAATATAAGTTGGTCATTTTTCTTATTTTTGTAAAAGTTTTCTGAGCTCAATTGCTACCTGTCAGTGGGGAGTGTTGGCTGGGAGGAGGAGTAGGACTAAGGCCCTATACGTCCTCTCTGGGGGGAGTGAATGAATATCAACTTCCTAATACATCCTAATACCGGGGGTTCAATTTATGACAGGCAATTCCTGTCAAAATATGACCCCCCCCCAGTCACAAAACACTTTGAAATAGACACTCATGCTTTCCAAGGTGTGATTTGGGGCCGTAGATATGAATACAAAATCAATCAATCCAGTCCAATACTTAGATAGGGAGGGGGGTGAAAAATCAATATCAGCATCTTAAAACTAAAATGTTGAATTGTGGGTTTGAGCTCACATGCCCTTTTCATGTAAATAAATCAAGCCACCTTAATTTAAGTGGCATATGCAACAGAATAATAATTAAATATTCTTTAGGGGCATGTCGTGTGATCTACCTGCACAGCCTTTGTGATCTACTGGTAGATCATGATCTACCTTTTGGGCACCCCTGAACTAAAGTAACTAAAATAATTGTAGTGGAGAGACAATATTTGTCTCTGAAATGTAGTGGAGTAGAAGTAAAAGTACAGAAAATGTGACATACTCATGTAAAGTTGGTCTACAAATACCTCAAAATGGTACTTAAGTAAATGCACCTAGTTACTTTCCACATTTTTATATACATTTCTATCCCACAATTTTGCAACCCAATTATCTAATGTAATCCTGGGCTCTACACTGCCTCTGCCAACCTGGGGGGGCAGCGGACTGACCTCATGCTTTCTTCTATGCATGAGGAGTCCAATCTGCTTCTTTTCACCTGCCAGGGGAGAGTTTCCCCGGCCGGACGTAGCGCGTTATTCCGACCAGTTCCTTTACCCTCTATCAGGCGCCCCGGCTGGACAGGTGGAGACCAGTTTAGAGACCAGGATTACTGCATGATTTTGTGAGGGTACCCTCACCTACCCTATGGGACACGGGGAGACCATGCAAAGTCCACACCACATTCCTAATGAAGTTTCTAGTACGATTATGCAGGCTAGCTGAAGCACATATACTTTCAGGTCATTTCAACTTACTCTTTTCTCCAGAGAAGTGAGGAGGCTGACCAGGGCTGAGATCTTACAGAGCAGGCTGTCTAGCTCCAACTCTTGGCCCTTAATGTTACACACACACACGCACACGCACACGCACACGCACACGCACACGCACACGCACACGCACACACACACACACACACACACACACACACACACACACACACACACACCATAAATCAAGAGGAGGATACTTATTAATGCAGATAAAAAAATAGATGCAGACCTTCATTACCCCATTCACTCCAAGGTTAATTAAATAATGTTAGGAAGCGAAGACCGTACGATGGACTCGATCTATGTTGCTCCCTAGAAGGAAAGAAACATGCGCAGCACTTCCGCGTTCAGCTTCCTTGGTCTCCTTCCAGGGAGCAACATGGAGTCCACGTACGGTCTTCGCTTCCTAACCTTATTTAATTAACCTTGATTCAATCCAGGAAGGCATCTGTATAATTTTAGATTTTAGCTTATATATACTTATATATTTATATAGTAACATATTCAGAGGACTCTTAGGATTTAGAACAGTGGTTTATTAGTAGTTCTCAATAATAACAGATATGCAAGGTCACAAAGCGAGCTTGCACATCGTTTTTGAAATATCTTGAAACTGTGATCATCGCCGTGAATAATGTAATAATAATAATTTAAGAAATAATAATAATCACTTCCCGAGTTCCCGTTCATTTCTGGTTTTATCGATCGCCTATATCAACCGAGAGCTATTCATGCGGTGGTGAAGAGCACGACCTATCATAAACCACTGAAAAGACCACATGACGTATACATTTATGTCATGGGCACTTAACCGTTGGATTAGACTTGACGTAAATCTATGTCAACGAGGGAATAATAATAATATTAATAATAATAAACTTTATTTATATAGCACCTTTCATACATAAAATGCAACCCAAAGTGCTTCACATAAAACAAATAACAAGCAGCGGAATGCCAGAGAACAAAAGCAGGTCGATACAAGACAAATACATACAAATTATTAGCAAATAAAAAAGCAATACAAAAAGAATATTTTTTTGCGGCTTACGCCTTTTTTTTTATTGATTTTTGAAGGGACAGACAGTAGGCTGACAGGAAACGGGAGAGAGATGGGGGGATGACATGCAGTAAAGGCCGTGTCGGGTCCGGGAGTCGAACCCGCGGCACACTGCGACTGGATTACCAGTCCGGTGCCCAGACCGTTACGCTACGGCCTGGGCCAAAAAGAATATTTTTAAGGAAAATTGTAACAGAACATTGAATGTGAACACAAGATCAATCTAAACAAATGCCAACAAACAGCTCTTAAAAACAGCAGGACACCGGTGTTCTTATGTTCAGCTTTGGGAATGTGTTAAGAGAGGGTAAGTAACCCTACTTACCAGGGCCTTTGTGCATTTCAGAGGGTAAGTAGGGTGGTCAAACACCTTGGCCAGGGTCTCCAGACTAGACAGGGTCAGGTCAATCTCACTGTGGATCAGATGAACACACACATTATGCACACGCACACGCACACGCACACGCACACGCACACACACACACACACACACACACACACACACACACACACACACACACACACACACACACACACACACACACACACAGATAATGTGCACAATGCACATACTGTAGGTCAATGTGTCCACTGTTCCCTACACTTCCGAAGTTCCTACATTATCCAGTACATTGCACACATTGTTCCGTCAGACCGCCGTTTCCCAAACAGTGGCTTGGGACCCATTCGTGGGTCGTAAAAACAAATGTTTTGCTTCCTAAATTTTCTTTTGGAATTATTATCATTTCAAAACATTTTCAAAAAACGTTCCCAAGAAAGCAACATTTTTCATGAATTAAAAATATATATATATATATATATTTCCCTGCATTCATTTCATGAAGAAATTAAAAAATAATCTAAGAAATTAGAAAACAAATGTTAAGAAGTATTGATGATAGTAGCCAATCTACAAGCTTGTAGATCAGCTATTTCCACTAGTTTGGGTCTCGGGCAAAGGTCGAATTTTCTCAAGCTAAAAGGTTCAGGAACCATCCATTCATCTTCAACCGCTTATCCGTAGTCGGGTCGCGGGGGCAACAGCTCCACCAGAGTGCTCCAGACTTCCCTCTCCAGAGCAACATTAGTGACTTCCTTCTGGGAGATTCCGAGACGTTCCAAGGCCAGTGAGTCGATGTGTTTCCTCCAACTGCGCCTTGGTCTGCCCTGTGGTCTCCTCCGAGTGGGACGTGCGTTAGACTATTATATTATTATATATAATATATCATATTATATAGGGCTTTATGCTAGACTAGAGCAGGAGTGGGCAATGTTTTTGGCCACATGATCACTTGAAAACCACCACTGTTTCATGTCTAAAATAATACATGGATAGAATAAGTTAGTTGACCAATAATAAAACCAAAAAAGAATGAGTCAATAACTTAAAAAATAAATATGAATAATAAAGGGATCAAATCTGAATGTCTGGGAGGAAAAGATGTATGCCCCTCAAAAAATAATGGTTAATAATAATGGTTGTTTCACTTGTTAGTGATCAACTCAATCCCAATCTGATCAGCCAATAATAGCCCCATTTTATGGTAGATCAAAAAGAGGCTGGCCTATAGGCTCTAACCATTAAAAGTACCAGAGTCATTTTAACCTGTTGAGGCCCTGGCAAGAGGTGCCGAGGATGCGCTGGAGGTGCCGTAGACTTGTCTCCCCTCTGTTGACACCCTCGATGTCAAAGAGCAGCTCGCTGCGCAGGTAGTCACCAAGCAGCGCGATCACCTCACCTGCCATGCTGTCGTTAATAACAGAGAGGAGAGTGGAAGTATACAGTCCAGAATATGAGTTACATGATACGTGCAATGTCGGCAATATCACCCGGACAGTTAATGTCTATTGACGTTGGTTTTGTTGTCCCCATAGAGTTTTCAAAGATGTTCACAATTTGTCACATTTCTTTTTAAAACCGATTACATGCCATCATCTGCTGGCTAAACTCGGTACTGTTGCCAGAATCCTGAAGAAAACTACAAAACTTTGAGAGCTGTGAAGTCGTTTGTTGAACCGGAAGTGTTTGTGTGATGAGTCATAGCTTCAGTCTGTGCCGTGCTCGCTCAGTGTAAACAATGGTTTTGTACTCACGACCTCGGATGAAAGGTTTATTAAGCTCTAAACATCGTCCATTAGCTCAATCTGAGCACTATAAATGCTTTGATCGCGTGCGTGCGCGTGTAAGAGGACTATTTTGGGTATTCGATGATGTCACAACATGGGTGCCACTGGAGGCTAGCGACGGATGCTAAATACAGCTAACGGACGGTAAATAAAATACTATACATTCTGGAATAAATTACATTAAAGAATCCCAAGATTTCTTGTGTTGGCACACGAGGTTGCAAGCACGAATCCCGAGAAATCGCGGGTTTGGCAAATATTGTTTCACAATTTTTCAATATAAAAAAATATATATATATTTTGAAAATAGCAGATCTACAATCTTAAAACGATAGACCAAGTATGAAACCATTAAAACCGGTAAAGGATCTGTGTAATTTTAGATTTTAGACATATTTTATACTTTGGGTATTCAAACACAGCATACCGTATCGACAAGCTCATAGATGTGCTATTTTGGGGAAATTGTGCAAATTTGTGCAAATCCTTGAATATGATATTTTTTAAAGCGAACATTTTTAACTTTTAAATCATTTCTTCTGGGTGTCCCTTTATACAAAACACTTTCAGACTGGGGTCCGTGGCTAAATACATATCATTTTGGGGGTCCTTCTTGATATGAAAAAGTTTGAGCACCACTGATATAGCAACATAGGTTTTTTCAGAAACCTGTTTAGAAGACATTTGTAGAATGGGCCTCAGCTCTTAATGGGTCACGTAGTTAAATTGGGTCTTCTATTGATCTGCTATTTTTTTTAAATCGTGAAAATGTGGTGCAAATCTTTGAATATATATTCTTTCAGAGCGAACGTTTTTAACTCAAATCTTTGCTTCTGGGGGGGGGGGGGGGGGTCCCTGGAACGACATATTTTCAGATGGGGGTCGGCGGCCAATTACATATATTTTTGGGGGTCCTTGACATGAAAATGTTTGAGAACGACTGACATAATAAACATGAGTTTTCCAGAAAACTGTCAAGATTTAGAAGACATTTGCAGAATCCTCCTCAGGCCCAAATGGGTTAAAGTACCTGGGTGGGGTCAGCTCCTGTAACTTGTTCAGGAAGGGTGTGTTTGGTGGTGCTGCTGGTGGTGCTGCCAGCCCTGTGGAAGGCACTGTGTTGTTGGCTGACACTGGGCCGTGCACTGGCTTCTCATCATCTGTCCATGCAAACGAAATGTGATGTCAAAACTAATAGAGGGTATATATGCACACGCATTATGCATTTGCGTACATTGCCTGTTTTTTTATATTATTGTAAACTGTTTATGCACTGCATTTGTTCTTATTTTTTGTAAAGCACTTTGTAACCTCGTTTTGAAAGGTGCTATATAAATAAAGGTTTATTATTATTGAGTGGTGCAACAGCAATGTCCGTGTTAACCTATGTGACTATGTGGCTATGTGTGTGGCTATGTGACTGTGACTATGAGTATCAGTAGGGGCGCTGTTGTGCCGGAAACAGAGAGAGAGAGAGAGATAGTGTTGCACTGTTGCCTAGTGCTAATTAAAGAGAGAGAGAGAGAGAGAGGCAGGGGGAGAGGGGAGTTGCACCACTCACTTCACACAGGTGTGATTTTTATTATGTGAGTGGCCAAATCGAGTGACACATCAAGTGTCAAAGTGAGTTTATAATGCAATCAGATAGGACTTTTCTGTTTGGATGTATATGGGCTGTCAAGGCCAGAAATTAGTTGTTTTGCTACTCAGTAGGCGTTCCTGCATACCGTAACTTCCGGGTATGATCATGATGTCACGCACATACCCTCTATTGACAGTTAAAACGTTTTCGAGCAGCAGCCGACATGTGTTAGGTTTCACAACAAGCAGTAACATGGCTGGTGCGATGCGATCAGAAATCACTATTTACATCTGAACGTCGGGCGGTTTGGACTAAAACAACAACTTTGGAGTATTTTTCGGAGAAAACAAGCAACAAAGAAACGACAATGAGTGGATCCTTATGGGAGGTGCGTGCATTGTCTAGCAGCCTGGGCAGCACGAAAGGTTAGTTTTGAGATTTGGCTGTTTGGTATTGATATAAACCTTACAACATCTGACCGGTTCGGTGACCTCCGGGGTTAAATCTGAACCCGTCATCTGACGGGTTCCGAAGCGTCTTGGCGTCCATCGTGTTAATAGTGTTGGACAAGCCAAGGCATATTCCCTGTGATCCCCGTTTTCTCTGCTATTGTTGTTTATTACATTTTTAAGGAGGCATCGGGACGTGCAACCCCCACACGAGCGTGTTGTGTTCTACGTCTCGACCATTACTACGATATATGACCAGTTTTGTCATGTTCACCTTGACATGATTTATTATGACCATGTGATCTCATTGACTTTTTCACTTCGGAGATAGCCTACTTATCATTTCCACCAAGGTTCATGTCTGAAAATGCTGTCAACACACGGACAGGACCGACCGATTACCCAACATAACATAGAGTATCCTGGTCTCTAAACTGCCTCCCCCTGGCTAGCCGGGGCGCCTGATGGAGGGGAAAGGAACTGGTTGGAATAACGTGTTACTTCCACGCGCTACTTCCAACCATGGGGAAGTGTGAAGGAGCAACTTGGACACTCATGCTGCGTCATGCATGAAGGAAGCATGAGTTCAAGTCCGTTGGCCGAGGGTGTGTGTAGAGCCCAGGATCACATTAGATAACTGACACAGGGGTGAAAATGGGTTACAAAATCGTTCTGGACCTTTGCGACCGCTAAAAAAACAATTGGCCGAAGCGTTAGTTCATGCATGGCACGGAAGTCACAAAAGCTCAGCTGTAATCAGCTGACAGTCCTAACTTCACAGGTCAACATGAACATGTATGAAACCAGTTGAGAACCATTCATATTAATACAGTAAGTATATGTCATAATAATGTGTGTAGGAACAACCACAGTACCTGAGCTCTCGTCCCCAGTCTCTGTGTCACGAAAGACAGGGTAGAGGAGTGGAGTGACCAGGCCTTTATGGGGGTGCTGGTACCCCAAAACCAGGTCCTCCAGAGTACGGAAACAGTTGACCTGCACCCCCTGTGTGGTCTGCAGGACACGCGCGTGCGCACACACACACACACACACACACACACACACACACACACACACACACACACACACACACACACACACACACACACACACACACACACACACACACACACACACACACACACACACACGCACGCACACAGGTTACATAAAGGTTACATTCACAAACTCATGAATATGTCCTCATGATAAAACACACATCACTCAGCACTCCATGGGCACACGCAGTGACAGCTCCGCCATATAGGGCAGCAGAGATGGCACACCAGCCTTTCTGCCTCGTCTTTGGGTCGAAACCCTCCGACAACCAGTCCGTGGGTATAAGTCCTAGGCTGGATCACCATAAGGAAACTAAGTTCTTATAGTCTTGCTTGGTGTTAAAGTGCTCTCTGTAGATGTTCTCATGCATGGGCCTGGAAGTCCACCCATTGCTATTCCGGGGTTAGCCCGACAGCGGACGGACATACCGCTGGTCGGCCGCCAGGTCTATATTGCCTCTCGTCCCAGTAAGCTGTTCATGGGAGGGGCCGTCAGGTAGCGTTGGCTGGTGGTAGATTCCAGTGTTGAATGGTGCCTGCTTGTATGCTAGTTACATAGTCTACAGAAGTTGCAAATGCATCCATGCACCTACTACACTGACGATGGTAGTTACACCAGAGCAGTTTAACGTCATGCCCCAGGACACACACACGCACACAGAAGTCAGGTTATACAAAGTACTACATAGTACATGAGTACATAACTCAGTGCTTAACTCTATAGAAAGAATCGATGGACCCAGATGGACCCTTTACGTTTACACTGACCCCAGTGAGGATTTCAATGGGGTAAGCTTTCAGTTTATGCACACAAACATGTGTGCATGTTCACAGGCTGTGATGACCCAAAACAGTACAAAGACTCAACTGTAAATACATGTCGGTGACATGCAACACAGACAAGCTAGCAGCATACTGGTGCTACTATGTATATGGCACATCAGTATCTCTCTCAGTGTCAATTATCTAATGAAATCCTGGACGCTACACTTCCTCTGCCAAGCTGGGGGGGGGGGGGGGGGACTGGCCTCATGCTTCTTTCTATGCATGAGTAGTCCAACTCCAAACTGCTTCTTTTCACCTGATATTTTCCGACCAGTTCCTTTTCTCTCAACTTCTTCAAGTCTATACTCCCCTAAGGTCATTGCAGCTTGCGAACGTTATAACTTGACGTCCCCAGACACGTTTAAAGGCTAGAGGTGACCGAGCATTTTCAGTAGTAGCCCCCAAATGATGGGATGAGCTACCCTCCCATATCAAACTGGCCCACGGCCACCATCGAGGCTTATAAATCTTGCGTTAAGTCTCACTTTTATAACTTTTGATCACGTTTCATAGTTTTGTGGTCTTTGCTTTGTTTCACTCTGCTGCTGACCATTCAACATGGTCAGCCATGTTCCAGTGCTGACCTTTAGTGTGTGCTCTACAACATACAGGTTGTTCAGTACAGACCCCCATATACAAACAGCATGATGTTCTTCATGCCAACTCTCACACGTTTAGGCCACAAGCAAGCATGATATATCACCATGACAGCCTCAGAAACACGCACGCACGCACGCACGCACATGTGCTGAGGCTTTGGGGCTCTCAGGGCAGAACTTATTTTAGATACTTTTGTTTTCATTGTGTGGTGAGTCACAGAAAACCTTTTTTCTTTTTTGGACACGAGGTACAGTACTTGGCGCTTTTGCCAGGAAATCTTCAAATAGGCTAGTAGATGCTTTCAATTTTTCATCCCACAAGGAACGCTTGAAAAGCAATTACAAAGAAACGAGAGGGAAAAAAAGAGACAGCGAGAGGCAAAGTAGCCCCAAAAATATCTCCATTGCCCTCATAGACAAAGCCAAAGTCAAAGCGTACACACAATATATGTTGCGAGTATAGTGGAGTAAATGCAGTAATATGAGGCAGTCAAATGTCAGTGGAAACAGAATGGCAACAGATGAAAAGGTGGTACAGGTTTGGGGATTCTTCCCCTGAGTACAATATGGTCGAAGCCTTGATAATGACTGAGAGACAATCCTTGACTGCAGCTCTCAGAGTTTTACTGAGCAGACACTGTTAAAGAATGCAGAGGCTGGCTTGTGGTTTGCCCCTTCAACATTCTTTTTTCTGCATGTGTCTTTGTGTGTGTGACTGTTTGTGTGTGTGCGTGTGCGTGTGCGTATGTGTGTGTGTGTGTGTGTGTGTGTGTGTGTGTGTGTGTGTGTGTGTGTGTGTGTGTGTGTGTACGTGTGTGTGTGTGTGTGTGTGTGTGTGTGTGTGTGTGTGTTTGTGTGTGTGTGTGTGTGTGTGCGTGCGTGCGTGCGTCCTAAATTGCACTTTTCTCCACTTTGATAAAGAAAACTAAACGAAACAATCCATTCTGGTTGGTATGTTTATTAAAGAACATACACTCACCACCATGACTATACAGTATCTCACATCAACGGAACCATTATGTATAGAACAAACGTCCAAGTCAGTCACTCGCACGCACGCACTCACACACGCACGCACGCACGCACGCTCACAACAAATAAATCCACCCATCGGTCAATGACCAATGTGTGGGTAGAGTAGGAATCTCTGATACACACACACGCACACGCACACACACACACACACACACACACGCACACGCACACACACACACACACACACACAATTTCCCCTCTGTGCCACTGAGATCATGCTCCAAGCATGCAGCCTCATGGTAGAGATGCTATTCAAACAACAAGGAATCAGCTTGCAGGTTTCTTTTTTTTCAACAGATCCGGCAGAGAAAGAGAAGGACAAACGCATTCCCTGTTCTCTCTCCTCTACACAACCAGAGGAGAGGAGAACAAACCATTGTTTATCTCTCTCTGGACCATCTGATGGCCTGTTGTTCTGCACTGTACTTACAGCATGGTTGTTTGTGGGGCTGTGTGTGTGTGTGTGTGTGTGTGTGTGTGTGTGTGTGTGTGTGTGTGTGTGTGTGCAGTGTGCTTGAGCTCCACGATTGTGCAGTATTAAACTAAGTACATTTAATCAGAACTGCAGCCTCACTCCCAATCTTCCACCGTAGTCTGAAAACCCACCTTTTCAGACTCCATCATGGCCCGTAGCACTTACCCTAGCCCCTTACAGTAGATATAACTTTATGTAGACTTAGATAGTATTTCATACAGACTTATAGCATGTTACGTAGACAGCACTAGAATAGCATTTTATGTAGTCATAGCACTTTATAGTACATATGTATAGTATAGTATAGTATAGTATAGTATAGTAGTATGTATAGTGCGTGCATGTACTGTGTGTGTGTGTGTGTGTTGTCTCAACAAGGTGTTTTTGCTGAGTGACAGCGGAGCACACATGGATCCTCACCTGCACAGCCAGCAGACCCTCAGCGTCAGGGAGGATGCGATATGTGTGAACGTGGCGTTGGAATCTGTTGAGACAGAAAGTAATTCCGTTATGACCTTGCCACAATAACACTTAAATAGCAGTCAACAAGAGAGACAGAATGAGCTTCAATTCAGCCTTAAAATAAAGACCAGATGTTCGGCAGCACGTTAAAGACACCGTAAAACGGTTCACAACAAGACGCCAGTGATTTCACACTTTACTGATGTGTCGCGTCTCATTTTAGAGCGCCGGTGAGGTCACAATACTGTGTGTGTCATCGCTTCTTTTGTCCATCAACACTGAAGAACAACGCGAGGCCGCGGCAGAGCAGTCGAAAATGTACTAGACTGTAGTAATACTGCAATATAGAAATATTCTGTTACAAGTAAAAGTACATTATTCAAAATGTACTAAAAGTACTAATGTATTGGCATCACTTAAATTACCAAAAGTAAAAGTACCAATCATACAGAATGTTCCATTTAAAATAGCTATTTGAAAATAGCTATTTATATATAGGGCTGAAGTGCTAAATGTATGTTTTGTAATAATAATAATCTAAATCTACAGAGAAGTTTACAAATAACTGTAGTGGAGTAAAAGTACAATAATTGCCTCTGAGATGTGGAGTAGTAGTATTGGAAATTGGAAATACTCCAATAAAAGAATTGTACTTATACAGTAAGTACCGCACTTGAGTACATGTACTTAAGTACTTGCCGCCCACCACTGACACACAGCAGGGAACAGCAGAACAATACTTAGACTAGAGAAAGCAAAAGAAATATAGGAAAAAAAAAGTGTGTGGTGGGGGGGGGGGGGGGGGGGGGGCTTGGGGGGGTTAAAGGAAAAAGGGAGCAGCGTAAGCAGGCAGGCAGGCTCAGCTTTCAGGAATGTGTCTGGCTCGGGCCGCTGAGCAGCGCAGCAGCGAGAGCGGCGGTGTGGTCACTGGCTGCTCCCCTCCCCTCCCCTCCCCTCCCCTCCCCTCCCCTCCCCTCCCCGCCCTCCTTCCAGCCAGGGGCCCCCGCAGGGAGGACGTACGAGAGGGGAACGCGGGGGAGACGGCGGGAGTCCGGCGGGGGGCCGGCAGGGGACCGACTGAGAGACTCCCAGGAGCACGCAGCTGGACTCGAGGAAAGCCTTGATGATGACTATTATGATGACAAATGTTCGTTGACTATACCTTTTTTCACCGACGAAAACATAAAAACACTAAGCTACAATGACTAAAATGACGAGTGAATATATAATGACAATTTCATTTAAAGATGGAGTGCCATGATTTTTTTCCACCCTAAAACATGACCATCAGGTATTATTATGAAAGCGTACAGTATTTGTTAAAATCATGCTTTTATGTGGACACGCCCACCAGTTCATTAAGTATGCCTGGTTTGTCTGGTGGGTGGTGATGGGTGGTGATCCACCTGAACTGTATGATCGATCCACAGCTGTAGTTGTATGATAAAGAAGGAGGGGTTAGGGGAGGGGCTGATAGTGTGGTGTCACTATATTACTGTTTATTTCATTGGCCCCGTTTGACTGTCAAGGGTTCAGCCTCTAGGAAGAAACCCTAAATACAAAGTTAATACACCATTGCACATAAGAAAAACTCCAGGGTGTCTAATGAAGTACTGTCACCTCATAGACACATGAAAAACTGGAAAAATACAAAAAATGTAAAACTAGGCTAAAATGTAGGACTATAGAGATTCTATCCTGTATCATTTTATGTTTGGTTGCGCTCGGGTGATGAAAATAGCAGATCTGTGAGCTTATATAGAATCGGCTATTTCCAACATGCGCAGTAATACATTAAAAGGTACATTTTACTGGTTCAATGTAGATGTTCCCATTTATCCAAAAGAGGTCAAAGACAGCTCCAAGCCTCCAACGTGTCTACTCAAGGAGCATTTACATTTCACAGGGTGAATAATGGAATGCTTTTTAGAGGTTCCTCAGAATGAACTGCAGGGTTCAAACCCTGACCAGTGTGTCCATGAAGTCAGAATCACACAACAATGACATGTTAATGAAGTCATTGAATAATCAATGTAATCAATAATCAAGTCTAGTGAATGGGTGAACAATACAGCACCGCACACAATACATAAAATATATGAAATAAGTAGGGCTAACCTTCAATGTTTTTTTTTAAAGTCGAAAGTTTTAACCCTAGTAAATTGAAAGCTTCGATGGCGATTACTGGAAGGTTTGTATAGATCAAACCATATGAAGACATGATCGCTGACCTCATGTGTTTACAGTTGCAGGAAAAAGGTGCTGAAATGGCACATCTTTCACACTCTTTCAACAGACTCTTGTGGTTGTGTGTGTGTGTGTAATGATCACAACACGTCACTCACACACGTGTGTGTGTGTGTGTGTGTGTGTGTGTGTGTGTGTGTGTGTGTGTGTGTGTGTGTGTGTGTGTGTGTGTGTGTGTGTGTAATGATCACAACGCAAAGTAATCGTTATCACGCCTTGAGGCACGATAACAGAAGCTAAGAATAGTCCAACTGATGGAACAACTAGTGGTGAAAAGTAACCACCGGTAAGTACATTACCTCAAATACAGTACTTCAGTACAATTTTGTGGTATTTGTACTTTTTGAGTATTTCCAATTTTCAATACTTTTACTTCTACTCCACTATAGGCAAATATTATATTTTTACTCTACTACTATTATTTGAAAACTTTAGTTTAATTACTTTTAAATAGTGATACATAGTAGCCTACAATCCTATAGTTTAACCATGACTTCAGCCGTATACATGTACGTATACATTTCAGTCATTTGAAAGTGCGTTACTTGCGTTACTTTTACTTTAATACTTGTAACAGAGCATTTCTACATTGCAGTAGAAAAGTAAACCGTTTGTGTACTTTTTCCACCACTGTAAAAAACAGAGAGAAGGAAAACATCAGAATTAGAGAAGATGTAGAGAAAGATGGATTTAAGAACCGTGTGCGTGCGTGCATGTGTGCGTGCGTGCGTGCGTGCCACTAGGCTATACTTACAGTAGGCACAAGGCGTAGGCTCCTGGCACAGACTCACTGTCCCTCACCAAGTAGCTGCCGTCCCTCCCCGCCCGCGCCAGCAGATCCTCCGCGTGCACGCGGCTGATGTCGCGGTGGTACCACATCGCCATGATCCCCATGGGCCCCGCCAAATGGCCGTCTCTAGCAGAAGAAAAGCCGGCAGGATTTCACCGGGATATAAATCCACAGGAGGTGAACGAAAAAGTCGGACACAAACGCAGTCATAGTCTTGATTGAACACGCATGTGCGTTGCGTGCGTGCAACGTGCTCACACACACATGTGACACACACACGCACACACAAAGTGGTTCAGAACGGTTCAGAAACCGCGGCGTTGTTGGCACCGCTGGTGAGATGCTCCATTCAAAGGAGCTCCAATCAGTCCTCCAATCAATCCAATCCAGTCCTCTTCTTTAACGCCTCAGAGCTTGTCCCATCCTCAGGTGCGCACGTGCACACGCACACATGTACGCACATGTGTGCGTACATGTCTGTCTGTCTGTCTGTCTGTCTGTCTGTCTGTCTGTCTGTCTGTCTGTCTGTCTGTCTGTCTGTCTGTCTGTCTGTCTGTCTGTCTGTCTGTCTGCCGCCACGCCGGCTCCGTCCTCTTGACCAGCGAAGCTCCGCCAACACCTGCAGGAGGAGAATGTTGACCTGTTACAAAGAGGACTCACTTTTTCCCTTCGAAGTTGCAGAATACAGCCCTGTGCAAGCGTGACACTCCGACATTAACCACAGTAACACACACACACACACACAGAGAGAGAGAGACAGAGAGAGTGAGAGAGAGAGGTGCATTGGAGCCTGAATGAAACCATCTCTAGCCCTGAGGCGGTGGCAGCAGTCGTACCTTTACCACACACATGGGGCCTAGTCCTGCTGTCCCAAAACAAACACACACACACACACACACACACACACACACACACACACACGCACGCGCACGCACACACAAACAACAGGGGGGGGAAATACATACAATACCCACACACACACACACACACACACACACACACAGTAAGATAGGACTCGGCACCAAGTCTGCACTGAAATCACGCAGGCATGCAACCACGCAGAAAAGCAGACTAATTCAAATGATTTCCCAGCTCTGTTGTTGCCATATAAGGAAAGCAGGGAACACCCTACAGAGAGAGGAGTTCAGCTGATGCTTGCAGTTCTCCGCTCCGAGCCTCTCCGTCTGTCTCTGCTTCTGCTGCCTCCTCGGGGTGCAGATTCCTTGGAGAGTAGAGGGAGAGATGTCTGTGTGGGCTAGTCCGGGACCGGGGGTCTCCTCCGTTCCATGGTGGCGTGCGCTGGCGTGTGTGTGCGTGTGTGTGTGTGTCGGAACTCCAGAGCGCTGCTTCCAGTCTGCCCAGCGGCTCTCAGCCTGTGTTGTCAGAGACAGGGAGGGAGGGAGGGAGTGTAGAGGACAACCCCGAGTCAGAGCACAGCAGCACCGACGCAAGCAGAGAGGAAGTGACTCGCCGTTCCAGATGTGAGCAGAGAGGAAGAGAGACAAGGGGGGGGGGGGGGGGGGTCAGACAGACATGCATTGCAGCCAAGTGAATTCTTTCTTGCAAGAGGCTTGACTGTGTGTGTGTGTGTGTGCCCCCTCCTTTCTCTCTCTCTCTCTCTCTCTCTCTCTCCACCCACCCCTCCTTTCCTCTGTGACCATCTGTCCTCTATTCCTTCCTAAAATTCCAAACATGACAAACTCTCACTCACCTCCTGCAGCTATACTGTAGGTGCTGTGGGTGGCTTGGCTCAGTCCCAGCATCTTCATCCTCCCTCCCTCCCTTCCCTTGTGGTTTCCTGTCTTTATCTTCTCTCTTCAGACCTTTTTTGTCTTGTTTATTTTCTTCCCCAAGTATATTTCCTCCTGTACGCCGCAACCCCCCCCCCCCCCCCCCCCCCACACACACACACACACACACACACACACCCTTTCTCCTTTGTCACTCTCTCCCTCACACTTCCCTATGCCCTCCCCTCCATCCCTCCCCTCCCCAGCTCCTTTCCTTCTCAGCAAAATGAACAAGGAAAGAAACAGGCCAACCTCCATATGGTTATGATCATCCCTCACTTTCTGAGTCTTATTTTTGTCTTTCCAAAACAACACCCCTCTCCTCCCTCCCTCTGCACTAGCTAGTGGAGGAGTGTGGAACTCTGCATGTGGGAAGCCGTCGGTTCCATCTTTGCTGTTCTGCCTCTCATTCTCTCTCTCTCTCTCTCTCTCTCTCAACTACTCAGCAGAAATTCAACCACCGCAGGCTCCATTAAAAACAAACAGACGCTAAGTGCAGCGCCATACGACTGTCTGCCAATGCCTGCTCTTCTTAATCCCCAAAACTTTAGTGTGTGACTTTCAGTGTGTGGCTCTGTGCACAGCCGCATATAGTGCTGTCTGACGTATGCGTCTGTAGCATGATAGCAACTGATTGTAACCAGCTTCGACAAAACGCTTAGGTACGCATTCGAAGGTTACCACCCCCCCCTGCATTAAAGTACTACATAACACAGACATCATCCCACAATTGCCTGTGCCACACAGCCACACCCTCCTGATGCGCCATCCTGTTGAGAGGGTTATCTAATAGTCCAATAAACAGGCTGTACACTTAAAATTATGGATTCACAAGATCTGGCATTTATTGATTGCCCACAATTATCCCAAATTGAATGGTCATGTGATATATACATGTGAACAGCAAAGACACATATGAAAGCAAATACGACCTGTTACGTCACGAATTCGGATTCGATCATTATCAGTCCACAGATTTGGGGGCCCCGCGAAGCACAGGACAGAGAGCTTGTCTATCCTGGAGAATTCTGACGTGTCCCTCTCTGCCCTGACAATATATACAGTACAGTAGCAATCTCACTGAAGTGACCTTGCATACACACAGCTCAGGCGGCACACTCTGAAAGTAATGGTAACTGCTTGAAGGGTCTACTTTACCCCACCAGCCCTCCTTGGTAATGAGTAATCAATTACCAGATATCATACAGACGTTCGAGGGGCACACCAATTCAGGGACGGTAGAACACTGCATTCAGGGGTTAGTGGGACACAGACATTGAATTCCAAAAGATGAAAAATAAAAAAGAATGACAATTAATAGTCAGGTCAATCATATGAATAGAAGTACATTGCGTCACTGATGCGGAAATCAAATCAACCATAAATCACATTGTACATATCAAACTTCTTGTAGTATTTTACTTATTGTCAGACATCATTTTGAGGCATCGTGCAGGTGGACACTGGTGGTGTGGAAAACCAAGTTAGTATGCGTGTGGAAACCTGTAAAATAGTAAAACCACTCCTTTTTTGGGGAAACCAACCACTAGGAACGTTCATTTTGTTCCTACCATTCGGCATTGTTCCATGTCCTGCACACTGAAAACATGTTGACAAAAATTGTACTCCGGGATGCCCTTGGGGGGCAGAGTTCTCGCGCGGGGGAGGGATGGGCAATTGTTTATTTGCCCATCCATCCTGTTGTCCAGTGGGTAATTGTTATCGCGAGTCGCAACCCGACGTATAGGCCTTGAACTGCTTAGGCTCCGGTATGCAAGGCACAAGGTGACAGGGCAGTTCGCACTTCCCATCAGGTGATTTTAGGACCAAACTCGTATCCCCCATTCGAACCAGAGACAGGGCCGTCTCTGCTCCAGGGGCGGTGGCACGAGCTGATGGTGCACTGCTCCTTGTCCCGCAGCGTCCCGCAGCGTCTGCAAGCCTGCAAGCCTGTCCAGGTGGAAGTTGTGATGGACTCCTTGGTGCTTGGGTATATGAACCCCGCCTGGGTACTCTCTGACTGACCTGTTATGGAAGCAAAAACTCGCAAAACAGTTCCCCTCCCCCCTTCATCGACAAGTATATATATATATTTTTAAACATAAGGTTCTAGAACTCCTGGTGTGTCTCATATTTACATATTTGAAGTTCAACACTGGGTGTAGCTGTGTTTTTGTTTTCATACTTACCGTTTTGTTGACAACTGTAGAGGAACCACAACAAGGACAACAGCAAGATAACAGAAGCACACAACATTCTTTTTGCCGGCACGTATAATCATTCAAGGAGGTTATGTGATTGGGTTTTTTGCATATGTTAGTAAGTTAGTTATTTAGGTCGCCTTCGGTTTGATTGACATACACAGAATCACAGATACATTTATTCAGTGACAATAAAACGGAATAGGTCACGGCTCGGTCACGGTTCGGTCATCCTACCCAATGATTTGTTGAATCCAACCAGGTGTCCCTCCTGGATATGAACTTGACACCTTGTTGTCCATGAGGGTCTTAATTTTGGTCTGTAGTCCACTTAAGTAAAATTTGGAAAGTCTGGAAAGTCTGGGTCTGTGTTGCATCCTGACCTTGTATGTGAGTGTACCCCCTGCTATTACACCTTCAGACATTGACGTCCCCCTGATCCTGTAGAGAATTTATTAGGGAATTTATAGGATTAGGGTTACTCTCAGGGTTATTCTCTCCCCTCCTTCATGTGACATATTATTGACACATTAAAACATATTATTGACATTTAAGTCTTTCAGAACTCCCTCCTGGACACCTCCTGTGGGACAAATTGTTAGTTACTTTTGATTATACATTTTGGCAATTATTCCATCTGTTGGGGGGCTTGGTTATTTAACCCAGACATTGCAAACCAATTATTCAAAGACATGAGCTTCTCGTATGCTCTCAGTCCCTCCTTGACACATACCAGGCCAGAATGACCCTCCTAGAACTCACTCGATTTTAACCACCTCTCTTGGGGGGATAATATTGAAAGAACGTTTATTTTCAGTATTTGATTTTTTCACTATTTTTATTGTGTTACATTTTTGTAATTGTCCCAATTTATATTGACCCCGTGTTTTTTTCTGTGTTTTCATTATAAGTTCAACTTGATTTGATATTGAACCTTTGGGAAAGGTCACTTAAAATTAATCATATTTGTAATTTGGATTCCCAGAGGGAACTTTTTTTCCCCCGAAAATAGCAGCTCTACATGCTGCTGCGTTGACATGGCATTATAATGGCCCAACGTGCATTCATACCATAACACAAACACTCACACAGCTGCTACTAGTATGGAAATATATGGTGCTGCTCTCTCCCTTGTCAATCCTGCGGCTTTGTGCACAATTTTATGGTTCACCGGTGTCATATATTAGAAGTAGCCTACACCTAATCTAATTAAACCATAGAGAAAGGAGCTCTCTAAAACAAACTTCCGACTGTACTGTAGTGAAAACCCGTGTCAAAGCATCGGATCAGTACTGACCGCTAGACGCGGCTAGTCAAGACTCCCTATTCCATTGACAACATGATTGACATTCAAGACACCAGGAACAGCATTACAGTACAGAATTTTTTTCCCAAAATGGTTCAGCTCCATTGTTACAAGAGCCTTTTTATGCAATAACCTACATGTTTTCACTTAAACTCTGCTATCTCAGTGCCACGATATCCAAATAAGTCAAACACTTCAAACTGGTTCTAACACCTGCGCATTTACACATTTCCAAGATGGAGGGAGGGCAGATGAAAGGCTGAGAAAAGTATCTAAAGAAACAAAATATATATATTCTTCATATTTCTCCTGAGCGTTCTCCCCATGGCGCATTTACACATAACCAAGATGGAGGGAGGGCCTAGGGAGATCGACGAAGGAGAAACTAAGAATAATTAAAGATATTTATATTTCTCCTGAGCGTTCCGCAAAAATGCACTTTTTATGGAGGGAGGGTACCTAGAGGAACAGATGTTCCCCCCTGCACGCATTTACACAGTTTAGAGCGCACTGCAGAAGACCCAGGAGAAAGATGGTCAATAAAAGATAAAAAGACATAACATTGATCTGCCAGAGTTTAACTATAATAACACATATCTCTTGATATAATAATTCATTGACTCCTACTTTAGGCTACTTATGACTCCATTTATCTAATTACACGACAACCATACCAACATGAGGCCTATTAATGAAATTTTGCATTATTTCCTCATACATTAATATCATGGGGACCCTGCTTAAGGTGTCCGTGGACACTTTTGGGACACTGCTTTGGGATCGTTATTTGGTGCATCTTCTATAGATCTGCTCCCTGTTTGTATTTTGCCTGGAACTCCACAAAGTTCCCCATAGACACTGAATAATGACACATTTTACTTTACATCTTACTTACATTAAGGTAAACTTACTTAAATTTGTAGTACTGTACTTACTTGGTCAATTTGAGCTATTTTTTCAAAGACCACTAAGATTTATATTTAAGTTAAACCTTTTGGCCCTGCCCCCTTTTTGGAGTTCTATATCTCATTTGGCCCTTTAGGAAAAAATACTTGCCCCCCCCCTGGTCAATCATTGAAGCGTGACCACGCTCAAACCTAGTCGAAGTGGGGGTAAACATATGTTTATTACGTGCTGCAGAGTGCACTATAATGTTACCCGAATTGTGGCCCTGTTCCAAAATTCCTGAACCTCTCTCATATCTGATCCAAAACAAATGGTCGGCCCCTTGAAGGCACAAGCCCGACAAAGCTTTAGTTTTTCCAAATGATTTTAATTATTTTCAATTTTATTCACTCCATTTAGTATATATATATATATGACTTTCCTGTGCAGTTACTTATTATGTCAGATTAGCATAAACGAGAAAACTATCCCCTATGGTGCGAGTGTATGACCGTCTAAGCCTATAGTCCTTTCCAATTGTTCCAATTAATGACTATTATATGAAATGATTACTCAAAGTGAATGTAGACCCACGTAACATTTGTTTTTTTCTTAATATTTAGCCTTATTTGATTTTCCAGTTTCTTCTATCACTTAAGTATTGGACACTTTGGAGTTATGTTGAAGTCATTGATGACACCTACATTTGTTATTCTATGTTATCTCACTTATTGTTTTCTGCTTTAACACTTATTAAGCGATATGTGAAACACTACATTGACACAACTTGTGTATTTTTAATCACACTTGTACTATTTATTTTGCTGAACGTGCCCCCACTCCGTTCCATAAATGTATTTCATGAAGTACGTGTATATACCCTATATACTGTGTAGGCCTTCAAAGGGGCGAGGGATAGGGGGATGATTCTCTGTTCAATCAATTACCTTACACTATGGTTTTGCCCAATTGCCTTCCCTTACTTTTGAAAAAATATATAGTTTGATAGTGGTACTTCAATTGCGTGTAACTACATTTAATCACCCTAATTTAGTTGTCTTTAGTATTGTGTTTTTGTACCAACGGCGCCCGAACCCTACGCAATCTCGCATTTATAATTTGCCATGAGAGTGTGTAAATCCACACTCATGCTTCTACTGTGTACAACTGTGGCAGGTCCAATATTTGATTTTAAATGGCTTTGGGCCTCTACTTGGGCAGAGTGGTGCAGGCAACGCACCCCTGGCCCATGACCTTGAGCAGTGTGGTCAGTGTCTCTGTGAGTGACTCCCCAGCACTCGGAACAGTTCTTTTTCTCCATAGCAGGTGGCATAGCAGTCTGGTGGCTGTGTGTGTCTGGCCCATGTGCTTAACCCAGTGCAGCACGGTCAATTCAATGTCTCTCAGCAAGTGCCCCCCCCCCAACTCTGGAGCAGCGGTGGTGGTCTTGTGCTGGCTGGTTGCTGCAGTCGACAATGTCTCTTTGGTGGAACAGAGTGTACAACTGTCTCTGGAGATACGACAGTAGGCTGATGCATATGAAATCAAATATCCTCCCGCCTGTGTTGTTGATTTTTAGACTATGCCCCCTCCTTCCTGGTCCCCTTCTAAGTTCTGGTGTTGCTGGATTGCAACTTTACTATGCGGCGTTTGTACAAAATCACAATTTGTCTTTCCCCTAATTTGACCCTAAACTATATTTCACTTGTGGAAAGTAAACACGTACTTCCTTAGCTCAATTAAGTACAATCTTGGGATGTTTTTACATAGTTTGAGTACTTTTTTCACACTTTTTTTCACAATTACTTCACCACTACATAATTTGAACTATTTTACTTATTTTGCAAATATACCTAGACTTATATATATACTATACTGGGCGTTCAAGCTTGTGGATTGGCTATTTGTCCCTACACTCATTTTTAAATGTACACTCTCCCTTTGCACTTCGGCATTCTACACAATGAGTCTTACTTTTACTTTGAGTATGTTTGATTACTGAACAGGGCAAGGCCCTTCTACATGGGGCCATTTGATTCGCTTACTGGTGTACTTTTATTAAGTATATTTTTGAATTCTGGACTTTATTATTTACTCACTCTGGTCACTTGCACTAATTACACTTTGAAAACAACATACTTTTTGTCCCCCCATTCAAATACCCCACTATTTAGTCCGAGTCAGCCCCCTCCCACCCCTCCAGTAGTTGTACTTAAATTTTCCCAAGCGTTCTGTCACTTGCGTTCTGCCCCCCCCCCCCTTTAATCTCTCTCTTATGGAGGGAGGTAAAATCAATATAAAAATCCCTCCTAGATGGTGTACACTTACAATATCCCCTTTAATGTGAACCCCACCCCTCTTACCGTTTCATTTTATTTTAGTCTGGTTTACATGTATTGAATACACTGGGGTTTTCCCCTGAACTGAATTCACACTTTGCAATTTATTCAGTCATTATTATTTTAATCAGACCCTACCCAACCCTCCCATAGTTCACGTACTATTATGTTTTATACTTGACTTTATTTATTCGATTATTATGATACCTTTCTCTCCCCCCCCACCCACTGCATGTGAAATTGAATATTATTGGGGCTTATGGTTTTGTAAATTGATTTCTTCCCAGATATCAAGCTTAAGGCCTGTCTACCGCTCAAATATTAGAACATTATTCCCCCCTTCTTTTAGAAGCGCACAAACGCGCACAGTCCAGATGGCAAAAAGTATTGACAGAAAGGCTATCTTTGTTTTGTGAAGAGTGAATTTCTACTCCCCGGAGTATTTTTTACTTAATTACAAATTTTAGTATCTTGCGAGCGCTACTGGGTACCACGTGACATTTCCATTCAACTTCACACATTATCTATCACACAAACCATCACACATGCACGAGCGTGCACACACGTGCATATGCGTGGCGAATATTTTACACTTCATTCACCTGCAACCATTTTAATATACATACAAATAAGTTTACAGAAGAACATAATCAAAAATGTACAGTTATTTTATTATTTTTTTGTCTTTTTCTGGATCCTTAATTTTCTCTTTTGTCATGACTAGCCTTCCCTGGCTTTTGCCCTCCCTGGCATATCTGTGCCCTAAGCAACAGATCTCTTAGCCCCCTGGCTTTTTCCTTCCCTTAGGCTTGGTTGATGTATCGATATTACCATTTACCGCGATATTTGAAATCAATATCTATAAACAACTATAATTTGCCTAATAACTCAGTGCCCATGCATTGACTGGCACCGACGCCGAATTTCCAGCCAACCTAAAAAAGGTAATTGATAATACCGATATCAAAAAATCAATATCACCCAAGCCTCGTGCTACAATAATGTCTGATTAGGACATATTGAATTCACCATCTCTGTGCTTATAAAGCAACAGATCTCTTAGCCCCCTGGCTTTTGCCTTCCCTGGCATCTCGGTGCTACAATAATGTCTGATCAGGACCTATTGAATTCACCCCTTCTGTGCTTATAAAGCAACAGATCTCTTAGCCCCCTGGCTTTTGCCTTCCCTGGCATCTCTGTCTCCTTGCAACAGATTATTTTAGCCCCCTGGCTTTGCCTTCCCTGGCATATCTGTGTCTGCAGCAACAGATTAAAACTTATTTACATAATATACATCAATCCGGATATCTCCCTTCATTAGACACTCAGGACCTTGAGGTTCAACCATGGAGCCCTAAGTTTCCATCCTTGAACCACAGTTTCCCCAGTGAACTCCACCTAGTAACTCTATTCACCAGACCCCTTATATAGGTGGTCGGCAATTATTAATAATATTATTATTATTTATTCTATTATCATGACTATTATTTTCTATCTAGTTTCCCACTGGCCAGGTGAGAAACTGAAAATATTGTGGATATTATTATTATTTTCACAGCACCACTTGATTGATTGATTGGTTTTTTTATATTTATATATTTATTAAATCACCTATAACCCCTTTTTAGAAGCGCACAACAGTGCACAAAGGCGTCTTTTTTAAAGAAAATTCCAAGCAGCAAAAAGTATATAATATGCATGTGGGCGTGGCTTATCTGGGGAAGCGCCCAGGGAACACTTGAGAAAAGGAAATTATGATTTATGCCTCCCGGTTCAATAATTATTAAACAAACACATGAAATAGGCTGTTACCAGGCCACCGTGTGGCCACCTTGTGCAATTTTT
Source organism: Protomyctophum parallelum (assembly GCF_964188405.1). NCBI lineage: Eukaryota > Metazoa > Chordata > Actinopteri > Myctophiformes > Myctophidae > Protomyctophum > Protomyctophum parallelum. The sequence goes on along the minus strand of NC_139711.1, from coordinate 19,190,004 downwards.
CAATTAACTTTTCGGAATTATTATTTTTCTCCTCTCCAATGTTATGATGAAATGGAATGGTTATAACCTTTTTATTAAAAGTAAAAATAAAAGTCAATTAAGTCAAATGTCACCTGTCTATACGTCAAGATAAGCGAGCAATCAGTCCATGTCAGGTAACTATCAGTTTCCTACTGTCCAATGCAGAGGGAATAGTTGGTCATCATATCTGTCTACTGGTCGTCAGAAGAGGAACATGGTCTATGTTTGTCAGTCAAAATAAAACCAATAAATATTAAATCAAATCAAACCAAAATTATGGGCTTTTATAGTGCCACCATGTGGCCAACTTGTGTACTTATTTTCCAATTAATTTTCATAATTATTATGACACTCCTATTATATTTTTGTAACCATGGCGCTTACAGTTTCCCAAGGAAAAATGTTTGCTCCCCTTTGAAAACGGTCTCGTCTGGAGCTGTCAATGTGTTAAATGGTGAAATCTACAATTTTTTCCCAGCCGGGTTTTTAGGGCTTTTTTCACACAACCTTTGTTTACACACCATTACCCACCTCACTGACACTTATCTGACTCCATTTGCTCTCTCTCTGGGTAATTCGTGTTCCCCCACACGCCGGGAGGTTGTATTTTATGATTTGACATAACGGGACAACTTGTGCATGTCCAGTGGTGGAAAGTAACCAAGTACCTCTACTTAAGTACTGTACCTAAGTACAACTTTGATGCCGATACTTTTGCACTTTTACTCAAGTACTTTTTCAATTCCGTACTTTTACTTGTGAAGGAGTAGTTCTAAATTGCAGTATTGGTACCTCCACTTAAGCAAAATAACTGAGTACCTATTCCACCACTGTGCATGTCCCAGGTTGGCATTTTTTTTGACCCACTCAATGTCGCAAATCCCTCCTCTGAGTGGCAGGACTTGGTGTACTTTTCAATTTATCAATATTTTTTAAACTGGCGCCAGGCGAAGACACAATAAACACATTTCCCATCTCATTCCGGCACCGACGCACACACACACACACACACAAATATGCATGCACACACACTCACGAGGGAAGAAAACCTCGTATGAGCCAGGCTGAGAGAATCTCCCTCACACTCACGCACACGCACACACACAGAGAGAATAGCACAGTCATGTATGCGCATTTTGCAACTGAACGCTAGCGCAGCCACAGACACACACGGGAAGTGGAAAGGCTAGCCAGGCAAACATTTCACCTCAGATCTTAACACCCTTACTTTTAGAGTGATCTCCTCTGGGCGCCTATTTTGATAGCGTATTCTTATCAAATTTGAAACCATTCCTACAACGCTCCCTAGCTAGACTGAGTCAAAAACAAACACGACCAAAACTAAACAAAAAACAACCAAAACTTTCCATGGCTTCCCCCACACAGCTCTTACACACACCCGCTGCACGCACACAGGCTTCCATCATTCCCCCCGCACACACATACACGCACGCACACGCCCGCACACACACACACTCTCGCAGCCGCCCCGCCGTGCGCGCACGCACACACGTATGATGACAACAACTTTTACAGCGAGCTCCAAGCAGCCTCCATTCTCCATTCTTTTTTCAGCGAAACATCAAAATCAACAGAGCTACACCAGCGGGATAAGCCTTATTTTACTTATGCAAACACAACACAGTTGGGAACAAACAGAGCATAGCGTGTTCACATGTGATCCCAATCCCAACATTTATCACTTAAAATTTATTGATTTATCCCCATTTAGATAAAACTAATAAGCCGACCTACACACAGCCCCAAGCTGGTAGAAATCTGCATCCAAATGCATTTTTTAAAGGCCCTTTCTAGCCAGCTATGGGGCCATGTCTAGACTACAATACTGGTCAAAATGACCCAACCTGCTGGACAAGATAACCGCTTTCAATCACGTCGGGGTCGTCACGCTGATGCGCCATCCTGTTGAGAGGGTTATCTAATAGTCCAATAAACAGGCTGTACACTTAAAATTATGGATTCACAAGATCTGGCATTTATTGATTGCCCACAATTATCCCAAATTGAATGGTCATGTGATATATACATGTGAACAGCAAAGACACATATGAAAGCAAATACGACCTGTTACGTCACGAATTCGGATTCGATCATTATCAGTCCACAGATTTGGGGGCCCCGCGAAGCACAGGACAGAGAGCTTGTCTATCCTGGAGAATTCTGACGTGTCCCTCTCTGCCCTGACAATATATACAGTACAGTAGCAATCTCACTGAAGTGACCTTGCATACACACAGCTCAGGCGGCACACTCTGAAAGTAATGGTAACTGCTTGAAGGGTCTACTTTACCCCACCACTCCTCTGTCACAAAACTCACACACAAGCACGTAAACGCTCTCACAAAACCACGTTGTTTGCATCGCCTTTTTAACATACTGAATTGGACAGGGGTTAAGTGAGGTAATGGAGTAGACTAGAGAGCACTGGCTATCAAAGTTTTTGGCTTCAGTATACCCCTTTTCCTGATTTCTGGATCAAAATACCCCCTTTACCCGACAAAAGGCGGATTAGAAAAAGAGAAATCATAATAACTAGCATATTGTTATGTTGTGCTGTGTTAGCCTAGTTTTAGTCGACTAAATATCATATGATTTTAGTCGACTAAATCTACAGTTGATTTAGTCGACTAAAATGTATTTTGGCGGGCCTTGATGCCGTCGTAATGACTGATTTTACACTTCAAATCAAATCAAAGTTTATTTATATAGCACATTTACATTGACCGAAGACAAACCAAAGTGCTGAACAAGAACATGTAAAAAACAATAAGTGAAGAAAAAAAAGTAAAAAAAAAAAAAAGTTAAAGCAGAAGTATATACGGGTGCAGTACTTAGTTTAGACAGTTTTTGGTTTAGACTAGTCATTGGTTAGACCAGTCATTAGTCCTACAACTATCTCAAACCCTCACCCTAAACCTAACCTCCCACGGGGGAGCACACCTAAACCTAACCTTAACCCTGCATGTCTAACCAATGACTGGTCTAAACTAAGTATGCAACCCACCAGGAAGGGTATTATGCCAAATCAGACAACATTAAAAGCCAGGGAGAAAAAGTGGGTCTGACTTTAGAAGAGATTTAAAAGACACTCTCGGTCACCTCTAGTGACACAATGAGGTTCCACAGTGTGGAGAAGGAGACACATGAGGTTCCACAGTGTGGAGAAGGAGACACATGGGGTTCCACAGTGTGGAGAAGGCTCTGTCACCTCTGGTGAGACAAACTTTTCTCAGTTGTTTCTAATAAGATTTTTCACATATAATCTGATTCTGCCTTGTGCATTTTTGTATTGCGCATAGTTAATGAGATAATTTGCATATTAGACACATTAGCTGAAATAAAGATATATTAAATACATGAATGTATAATATGGCAATATGTTGACATAGTAATATCTTTAGGGCACAAAATATTCATATTTTATCAAATATAATTATGTGAAATTAGGTTTTAAGGTGAGATTAGAAGATAAATTATGCAAACGAGGTCATTCTTCAAATGTATTGTTAATGTATGAATTATTCTTTAGATGAACAACACATCAAAGCAGACATTTGCCTAAATATGGTTCTGTACAATACTTAGTTACAACACCAACTTTGATGAGGCTGTATATTGCTTTGTTTTAAAAATACAAGGTTTTCTTAATTTCCTGAAAAATGTGTATTTTTCATGTTATGAGGTTTCCTCCCGACAGCAGATATGTATGTGTGTCTGTGTAAAGGGAAGGTCATTTGAGTTGATCTTACAGAAGCTCAGACCGTCAGAGTTGACAATTCAAGAAGAGCAAAGACCTTAAGAGGCTTATTCGTAAGACGCAGTGGAGGCCAAACATAAACACTCAAGTTACTATAATGACCCTTACCTAACCCTTAAGGACAGAGGTCAGTGAATGAATAAACAAACAAATGACATTCTCCCTGCAATGCCACAAGCCAATGAATTACTTCATCACAAGAATGACCGTATACATTTATGATAAACAGCCTCCTCCTACGAATGTACAGTAATATAAGTCAAGTGAAAAGGCGTTAACCAAACTTAAAGCATTAAGCATTCTTTTAGTTAGACGTCTGAAATGAATGTTTTTTACTAGTGGTCTAGGCTTAGATTAGACGTTCAACATCGTTTCAACGTCTATTTATAGACGCTCTATATTTAGATCTTGATTAGTCTATTTTTAGACCGTCTATAAATAGACGTTGAAACAACGTTGTTTCAACATCTAATCTAAAACTAGACTTCTAAAAAACTTTCATTTTTAGACAATTTTTACCCAATTTATTAGACGGCCATTTAGCCGTCTAAAAGCCGACTATTGCTCAGTGGGCTGCAGGGTAGCTAGAATTATTATTACTATAGCCTACAGCAGGGGTTCTCAACCTGGGGGTCAAGACTTCTCGGGTGGTCGCCAAATCATTTGGCGGGGGGGAGGGGGGGGGGGGGGGGGGTGGTTAGGTTGCGAGACATGGCCAAAGCATTTCCGACAGCGCGACCCGTTGTGAGCTTGTATCTGCTATTTTTGTCCAAAAGTGCCCTCTTTTCAGCCCCTGCCCCTCTAACACTGCATGTCCCTGGTACCATCAGCCGCTTTCCAAGAAGAAGTGCTAGTTAAAGGTATTACACAAGATGACCCTGCAGGTATTTCCCTGTGAACTTTGGGTCATCAGCCGGTGAGCAGGCCATCTAATCAGCAGTCCTGGGCAGCTTTAAGGAGATCCCAGCTGGTCTCCATCAGTCTAACGAGTCTATTATAGGTGGCTGCAGAGGTATTACATGAACACTCCAGAGCTGACGAGGTTCGCCAAACAACACATCTCAGGAACACACTCAGTCGACTGAGGGTACTGTGATATTAAAGTAGATACAGGAATATCCTAATTCAAGCCATAATGGTGACAATATTTCATTGAAAGCGCCCTCAGCTCACGGCATACTTCTTAGTAAAGTATGAATACAATTGTTTTTCTTGTGTTTTACTAAATATTTTGGTCTGTTTCTCTAGTGTGATGAAGTGACAATGAGATTTATCAAGACACCTGCTGCTATTATTCACTTCATCAATTGAACAGATTCATGATGATACCACTAATAACTTATTTCCCTAAAGCTGCCACATTGTGCGCAGATGCTATATGGGTTGTCTCAGAGTAATCTAGTAAGAGAGTGGTGACACTAGTGTTGACTCCCATTGTAACAATTGAATGCGGAAGTGCTCATTCTATCTCAATGGGATAGTTCCATAGAGTATTAAAAGGATAGATATGAACCGGAGCGATAGCTGAAAGGAAAGATTTTCTAGATGGTAAAAGTGGTCATTTGCATTATCCACGTTGTTCATCCTGTAATAAATGTTTTGGGCTTTTGGGCTATTTCCATAATAATCATAATAAAAAAGAATCCATGTGTCAGAATGCATAATATTATTTACATAATAGTATCCTATGTAAACCAGGTCAACCACTGGTTTCATGGACTCATTGTCCATTTCTTTACTTTTAGAGATAAACGGTGCTGTGTATATGTGCACATAACCGGTGTCTATACATAGGGTAAACACTAACATGTACCACTAGAGACTGATCTACGTAACTAGTGCCTTATGTTATCCAATGGCCTAAGCTCCACTGACCGAACATGGACCAGGGGGGCAGTCAGCCAGATATTTCGTGAAGCCTCATTTGAAATCGGTAGTTCATATAATGGCCTGTTGTGGCGCTGGACTGGACCCAAAAAGCCCCATAGCTCCATAGAGGCCCATGTATTTTGGCCCAACTTCACCTAGACTGTATTACCTTAATAAACATGGTCATGAATACTTTCTTCTTCCAGTCACTAGTTTAAAGTCTCATTTCTAATGTCATAATATTGTTTTTGGAAAATTATGGTCCCATTAATTAAAAAAATGACCATAAAGAAAAAAAAACGCGTATGTTCTGAGGGGCGTGGCTACCGTTACAGTCTATGATCGGGATTCCCCTCCCACTCGAGTCAAAATAAAAACCAACGGAGAAGAAGGGGGGAAGTCCCGCCTCGTTGTCTGGGCAGCCAATGGCCAGCTGGTCCAAAACGGAGCCAGCCAATGGCCAGCTGGTACCAAACGGATCTAGAAAGATGGCGATTTACAGTGCAGGAATAACAGGCTTCATTTTACGTCCATGTTAGACCCGGCGAACGCTTTGTCCATATTTTTTACAGTCTATGACATGGACACAGACAAAATGGCTGCCATGTAACCAGGGATAAGAAAGTTGTTTTTGCATCCCAATGATATCCTACTATAAATGTGCCACACCTCTGTCTGTCTGTCTGTGTGTGTGTGTGTGTGTGTGTGTGTGTGTGTGTGTGTGTGTGTGTGTGTGTGTGTGTGTGTCAGGGTTGACGTCACGCCTACCTAGTCGTGACGTCACCCCACCCTCTTTATAAGGAGGGTGGGGTGACGTCACGACTAGGTATCTCCCCATTACACCGGCAAGGTCAGCACTTTCCGCACTTGTGACGAAGAACCTCTACCAACCCTTACAGTGTGTGTGTGTGTGTACGGTTGTAATGCAACGTAACTTGAGAACCGTTTGCCCCACCGACTTCACATACAACACACGCGTTCCACACCCCACAGGGAGTACAGTGCCCGGTATCGAGTCGGTCGGGCCCACGGTTCTCCAGAACCACCACAAAAGGCTCTGGTCAGGCTCTGCCAGTGGGCCTAATCAGCCTAAATCCCCTCACCTGTGCAATTTCCAGCTGCCTCAGCCAATTGATTGCCATGGCAACCCCACACATGACAATTGATTACTTAACCAGTCCACTTTTCACAGTCAGTTTGCCCTCTTCACAGTCACACACAGGCAGACAGGAAGATACAGAGATCTCCATGTGGGACACAGACAGAAAATGGGTGTTATGACAATCTATTGACAGGTATTATTAGGTTCCCAAGTTGCATTGTTCTCAAGTAGGCCGTTGGCCGACGGGTACGTACAGGTCTAGTAACCCAAACAAAAGCTATTCCTGTATTTTAAGCACTCTTCTTTTGGCTTTAATCCCTTCGAGTCCCCATACTGTTGATTATTTTTAAACTTGTTGTGGACCGAAAAAAGCAGTGGGCTAATGAATTAATGAGATTGTCTCTAAAATAAGCGTCCTCTGACACTAGGCTGTGCGCGTGCTGCAAATTCCTGTATTTTAAGCACTCTTCTTTTGGCTTTAATCCCTTCGAGTCCCCATACTGTTGATTATTTTTAAACTTGCTGTGGACCCAAAAAAGCAGTGGGCTAATGAATGAATCAGATTGTCTCTAAAATAAGCGTCCTCTGACAGGCTGTGCATGATGTTCTGTGTAGGGCTCCTCACCCCAAACCCACGTGAAAACTATAGGTATGTCCCCTGCTTAAGCTTATACAACAAGGTTAACTGTATAAATTCACAGAGGGCAGCAGTAGTAGCTCTCACACATTACTGTACTGCCACACCGGAGTGACATTTAAAGGATTACACAGCAAAGGAACTGAGGAAAAAGGTGAGTAGGGCTGAACCTTATATGCTGGCTCTCACAACATGGGTATCTCAAATAACCTTTTATTTTTAATTTAAAATCGTGAATTAAAAGTGTAATATTAATATTAAATAGTAAAATGCATATTTTATAGTCATTGTCAACATAGTCATAGTCAACAAACAGGAGGGCACAGATTTGCTGAGTCTAAAAGTGATGAAAAAGTTGGCACACTCATAGCCACGTTGCAGGATAATTTATTCAAGGAATACCAATGTTTGGACCTGAAAAGGCCGTTTTGCAGGGTCAATATTTAATAATCATATGATCATGAGCTGTGGCACAGGTGTGCTACGTTTTGAATGGTACAATGATTACTAATTATGTGTACACTGTACAGTGATATGACATATATCACTACTGAGATAATGGTGGATACAGTATCAGTACCAGTACATTTAGGATAGTTATCAGATCACCAACTGGTGCATTGTTTTCCACTCTAAGAGGAGAACCATGAGGTGTAATGAAACGTTATAATTCAGTTAAAGGAAAAAGATTCCTGTCAAAAAACGAACCTAAGCAGCCGTGAACTGATTTAAAAAACGTGTATATCTAATTTGTAGCTTAATGTATAGCAGCCAGTTTCCAAGAAAGAAGTGCTATAGTTAAGGGTATTACACAGGATAACCTTGCAGGTACTTTCCTATGAACGTTGGGTCATCCCCCCAGCCGACGAGCAGGCCATCTAATCAACAGTCTCAGACCCTGGGTCTCCACCAGTCTAACCATTCATTATAGGTGGCTGCAGAGGTGTCGAGACCTTCCGCAAGCCTCTGACAGGCGGAGGGCAGTCAAGTCACCCATTTAAGTAGTCTGTTACATCTTAACACTCCAGATGTGACGAGGTTCTCCAAACATCTTACAATTAACGCACCACCTTTCTCTGTGTGTGTGTGTGTGTGTGTGTGTGTGTGTGTGTGTGTGTGTGTGTGTGTACTTACGTCTGTAATCCACGTACGTAACTCGAGAACCGTTCGCCCCACCGACTTCAAATTTGACACTCATTCCACACCACCACGCGGATTGCAGTGCCTTGAGTCGGTCAGATACACTGTCCAGAACCGCCACAAGCTCAGCTGCCAGTGGACCTAATGAGCCCAAGTCCCCTCACCTGTAGGCCTCATACACACATATCAAATGCATGTCCTGTGTTCTGTCTGTGTTTGATAACCGCCTCAATGCTTTTCCAATGGAAGTTCAAGTCACATGGTTTGACCAAACATTTGTGTTTGATGGGCAGAACACAGCCATCAAACACAAATGTTTGGTCAAACCATGCAGTGACTTCCATTGGAAAAGCATTGAGGCGGCTATCAAACACAGACAGACCACAGAACATCGTTCTGTACGTGTGTATGTGGCCATAGAATTCCCAGCCTCTGCCTTAGCCAATTGATTGCTAAGGCAACCCCACACCTGCAATTTGATTACTTAACCAATCCACTTTTCCCAGTAAGTTTGCACTTTTCAGACACAGGCAGACAGACAGATACAGAGATCTCCATTATATGGGAATAAAAGGGGCACAGACAGACAGACTGTTAAAATGGGTGCTATGACAACAGGTATTGCATAGTAGGTTCCCAACTTGCATTGTTCCCAAGTAGGCCAGTGGCTGACGGGCACAGGTCTAGTCAGATTTAAATACAGTACATCTCAGGAACACACTCAGTCACTGAGGGTACCTAGCTAGTCCGCAATATCCTAATTCAAGCCATGGGAACAATGTTTCAATGAAAGCACCCCAGCTCACAGCATACTTAAGCAATATTACACGAGAGGGGGTGGTTTAACGTCATTAATGCGCGCCTGCGATACTGCAGGAACTCGCCCACAGGGTGAGTTCCGAAAGCAACGCAGAAGTTACCTTGCAACAAACAGTTACCCTTAAAACTAAGAGAATCACTGAAAGTTTTTTTTTTTTAATGATAGATGTAGCCACTATGACCACAAATGTCCCAAGAAACTAGCTAGCCTAGCCACCGAGTATGCTGCGCTCTGGGAAAACAGACTAATGCTTTAATCTGGCATATGAATTGATAGTGATACACGCGTTAACGTACTACCTTGTTACACATTAATAACTTCATATATACCACTGATAACATATATGGAGATTGGAGGCTTTTGTGCTGATTCTGGACAATGGTGTATCGACTGACTTGATACCGGGCACAGCACTCACTGTGGTGGTGTGGAACGCTCATGTCGAATTTGAAGCCTTGAAGCCAGTGGGGCGAACGGTTCTTGCGTGGATTACAGACGTACACACGACACGTACGTACTGTACAAGTGACGCGATATACTGTATATTATCTTGTATATCTGTTATTTTTTAATAACCAATGTATACAATAATGGTTCAAGTGGTTAAAATCTAAAATGACACAGATGCTTTCCCAGTTTTAATGGTTTATACAGGCATGAACCTCCCATCTTTACGGAGAACAAGATAATATGTTACAATAACCACAGGGGCCAGTCAATTTCATCCACATTCCACAATTATTCAATTAGGCTACTAGATCTGTCATTTCAACCAAAAGATAAGGCTGAAACTTATTTGTCTAGACTCTAGAGGGTAAAAGTTTAATTTGTGTCATCCACTGTGCATCCTTTAAAGGTATATTCAGTGATTTCACTCAAAAAACCTTAGGTTTTGTTTTTGGCTGTGGGACCCAGCCTTTCGTCCAATCAGGATAGAGAGTCAAAAACGAAACCTAAGGTTTTTTGACCCCCAGGGGTTAACTGGGGACAGGGAGGAACTCCTTATATGGCCAGCACACTCTATGGTAGGGATGATTATCACAACAAAATAAAAAAATAAGTGATATTTGAATTAAGTGAAATCACTGAATATACCTTTAATGATTTGTAATAACATTTTCATAATAATCATAATAATAATCTATGTAGACCAGGTCAACCACTGGTCAATGGTCATTGATAGATATACTTTGCTGAAACACACTGTATTATATTATAAACAGATAAATACAGTACATTTCATGTTCATTTCACACGTCCATGTAACCCAGGGGTGCCCAAAAGGTAGATCGTGATCTACCAGTAGATCACAAAGGTTGTGCAGGTAGACCACATGACATCTCCCTAAAAAAATGCAATCACTTGAATTAAAGTGACTTGATTGATTGATATTATTGATTGACAAAAAGGGCCTGTCAAACCTGAGCCTGAGCTCAAACCCACAAGAGTGTTGCACACAAACGTCAAGTTATATACAAGAAAACCTACCGATTCCATTTCTCCTCTCTATTTTCTGTTCCAAGTGCATGTCTTATGTAACTATTTCCAGCAAAGGGATAATAATTATTTTGGTCAATAGATCTTGTTGAGCTGGTCATTTTGAAAGTAGCTCTCAGGTCAAAAAGGTGTGGGAACCTCTGATGTAACCCAAACAAAAGCAATCCTTCTTCTTCTTTGGCCTTTAATCCCTTCGAGTCCCCATGCTGTTGATTATTTTTAAACTTGTTGTGGACCCAAAAGAGCAGTGGGCTAATGAGATTAATGAGATTGTCTCTAAAAGACGCCCCCTCTGACAGGCTGTGTAAGCTGAAGGCAGCTAGGGGCTTATACAAGGTTGAAAGGTCACTGTATATTAATTCACAGAGGGCAGCAGTGACCACTAGCGCTCACACATTACTTCACTGTACTGCCACACTGTCACACATTACTTCACTGTACTGCCACACCGGAGTGACACTTGACGGATTACACAGCAAAGGAACTGAGGAAAACCGTGAGTATAGGGCTGAACCTTATGCTGACTCTCACAACATGGGTATCTCAAATTAACCTTTATTTTGAAAAATGTATAAATCGTGTTACTGCATATTTCATATTCATGGCAAACAAACGGGCGTTAAGGGCGCACACCAGTGTCGTTAAATAAATAAGTCTAAAAGTGAAGAAAAGGTTGCACACTCCTAGCCACGATGCAGGATAATTAATTTCAAGAAATACCAACGTTTCGACCTGGAAAAAGTCTCCTACAGGGTCAATATTTAATAATCATAATTATGATCATAAGCTGTGGCACAGGTGTGATACTTTATGAATGGTACAATGATTACTAATTAAGTGTACTACCGGTACTATAGTCATGGTGATTATTATTTCACTACTGAGATAATGGTTCTGCCTGAGGAGGGTCCAACACTCTGATGGTTACAGTACCAATACATTTAGGATAGATATCAGATCATCAACTGGACAGTCAGCTAATGGAAAAACATAAAATCCTGTCTAACCAAAGCTGACGTGAACTGATTTCAATAACATGTATAACCAATTTGTAGCTTAATGTATCCAATTGTGTTCTTAATGTGCACTTTTCGTTGCGAGGTCTCCCTTGAAAAATGGCTAACAAACAAATTCAGATTTCAATACAAATTATGCACCTGACCAGTGCAGTCGTAATGCTGTTGTTTGTTGACAATTCCCATGATGTTCAGCAATGTCTCAATTAAGTTTTGATAATGCGATAATAGCATGTTGTTTTTTGTCTTTCATTCACAGCCACCCTCATCAAATTATTCACAGCCATGTCGAAGTGAGTATTGAACTAATTATTCGTTCAACTCCTCAAGCATATTCAGAAGCCTCTGTGTCATTGTTGAGGTGTCCATAATATTCAGTTATCTAGAACCTTGCTAATGGACATTAGCTCTAGCACTGGATACTATTCAATAATGATGTAACATTTGCCCTTCAGCTCTAGAAAACATCATTCTCTCACTGTCACTCTAAAGAATGAAGCATAGGTGCAGAGGGTCAAAGTGCAGGAAGCAACAACCTCTACAAGGGATTACAAGCTTCGTTTTGTCAGATCATCCGCAAAATAAACGGATTACAATACACAAAGCTGAAGCAGATTACGAATGGCAACACAATCAGCTAATATAATTCACTGTTGAACCAACCAAACTTCCGATACCAGCAGCATGGAATCGAGCATGGAAGAGTAGTTTATATTCATCAGGCTTGACATCATGCTGATCAAAACACGGGGGACACTTCTCCTTGAAATGTTACATGCCGTAAATGCTGTATTAGATTAGACAAAGAGCAGGTGCCTGGCTTGCAGGCCTTACAGCCACTAATCCATGATCACAGAAATGGATTGGAGTGAGGGGTCAGTGTCATCCTGACCTATAGTCCTAATTGGAATTGAAGACTAGGCAGCAGAGTAACAGGTGTCCCTGAGATCAGTGTTGATTCCGTCGACTAAAACTACGACGGAAAATGTTCGTCGTCTACCTTTTTCTACTGACGAAAACTAAATGGAAACTAAATAACACCTAATCTATGACTAAAACTGAGACTAAATATAATGACAATTTCGTCAACAAATAAAAACTAGACTAAATGTTAGAAAGGGACTAGTGGACCAGAGATCCAGTAGTATAAGTCATTTTACACTTGGTTGCATGCTGACGCGTTGTGGGCTGGTAGATCGGCTATTTTCAGCAAGTGAAAACAAACAGTCATTACGACGGCATCAAGGCCATCCAAAATACATTTTGTTCGACAAAATCAACTGTAGATTTAGTCAACAAAATAATTTATGATATTTAGTCGACTAAAACACTAAAACATTCCAGGTGACTAAAATGTGACTGAAACTAAATGAAAACTATTCAAGAGACTATGACTAAAACTAAAAATCAAAATTTGCTGGCAAAAACAACACTGCAGCAGAGCAACAGGTGTCCCTGAGATGATGTATTAATTCCTTGACTGTACATTTATACTTTTATACCTCTCCGCTCAGGGTTTTCAAGAAGACCAGTGGCAATGGCGACGTAAGTGGCATTCTAACGTGATCACTTGAGGGAGTTTCTCTGCCTTGGGGAAGGACGGGGTGCAATTTATAGCTCTGGGCAGCAGCCTGAAATGTTGATGAAGGCGTCATCTTTTCCTATCTATGTCTTTGTTTTCTTTTAGATTACCTTGTACTTGGGGAAGAGAGATTTCTGTGACAATGTGGACAGTGTTGAAAAAGTCGGTATGTACTGTAGCCCTATAAGCTCTTGAGTGTGTGTGTGTGTGTGTGTGTGTGTGTGTGTGTGTGTGTGTGTGTGTGTGTGTGTGTGTGTGTGTGTGTGTGTGTGTGTGTGTGTGCGTGTGTGCGTGTGTTACAGTTTCATTCTCTTTTCTTTTTTGGCAGATGGGGTTGTTAAAGTTGATCCTACTAATCTCAAAGGCAGAAAAGGTAATTATGTCCAGTGATGTGACATTCTCACATTTTTCACTTAAGTAAAAGGTATCATTATCACACTCTAGAAATGCTCTGTTACAAGTATAGGTCCTGTAGTATATTCAGTATATTGGCATCAAAATATACTCAAAGCTACACTATGTAACTTCCCTCTTCTACCCCAGATTTTTAAGGTTTACAAACATAGTGCCACTGTTTAAAGTACCAACAGAAAAGTACTGCAGAATGTCCCATTTAAGTTTTCAAAATGCATAATTAAATCTTCTGAAAATAGCAGATCTACAAGCTCACAACATAAATGGATGCTACAAGTTTTCAAATAATTGTAAAAACAATAATTACAATAATTGTCTCTAAGTAAAGTAACAATACCGTAAAAAGTTGTACTGAAGTATAATAGTTGGAGTATGCATACTCACACACACACACACACACACACACACACACACACACACACACACACACACACACACACGTGTCCATCTTCTGCCTCTACAGTATGGGTGTACCTGGCATGTGCCTTCCGCTACGGCAGTGACGACTTGGACGTGATCGGAATGTCCTTCAGAAGGGACATCTGGATACTGCGCCAGCAGCTGTATCCAATCGAGGGAACGCCACCCAAATCTGCAATGATAGATTCCCTGATGAAGAAAGTCGGGGAGCAAGGGATACCCTTTACATTCCAGGTGTTTGACGATATTCTAGACTGTACTGACATGTTAAACCATTTCGACCTGATACCAGATCCTACAAATGTCTTCTAAATCATGATAGTTTTCAGAGAAACGTTCAGTTGTTCTCAAACTATTTCATGTCAAGGACCCCCAGAATTATATGTAATTGGCCGCCGACCCCCATCTGAAAATATGTTGTTCCAGGGACCAGCAGACCTACAAGCTTGTAGATCTGCTATTTTTCAATAGCTAAAGGGTAACATAATGCTAACATAATAAACACCAAAAGGGGTTCCCGTTCAGAATTAGTTAAACCAGGGGGATTTTTAAGACCCTTACCCACTAATGGCCAAGTTGCCAACCTTAATAACATCTTATTGTGCCTTAGGCCAGCTTTGGCTGACTTTTTGAATGACAATAGAATAATGTGCGATATGACCACAATGTCACGAAATATCTCATTTTAAAGCTGCACATCTCTAGTTTACACCGAAAAACAAAATATGTTCCTAGCATGTTCCTTCGTTTACTTATAAGCACTTTAGTACACCTTGGTTTGACTTATCACTGAAACCAAGGTCTACTAAAAAGCTTATAAGTAAACGATGGAACAAGCTATAATCATAATTATTTTTTCATTGTAAAGTAGTGACTTGGAGCTATAAAATGAGACATTTCGTGACATTGTGGTCATATCTCACATTTTTCGATTGCCATTCAAAAAGTCGCCAAATCTGGCCAATGCTGGCCAATGCCCCATTTCTTAATTCGTCATTTTAATGCAATAAGAGGGATCAGCGATCTAAATACAATACATCAACTTTTACTTTCGATTTCAAAGTAATACCCAGAAGTTCCACTTGATGGCAGGAACGTTCCATTATTCTGATTTTGACAAAAGTGTTAAATCTGGCTAAATCACTTCCTGTCAAACGAGGTAAACAAAGGAAGCTAATTTGACCCCTAGTTTATAGCTTGTCCGTCCGGATTGCTAAACTAACATTAGCTTTGTCATAACTTAGTCAGATTAAGCTTAAAAACGTCCAGGAACATCCCAAAATATCAATAAAATAAAAAAATACATCAAAGGTCAACAAACTATATACCACAAAAACTGCTCAAACATTGGCAAACTTTTCAAATAAAATAAGACGGAAAGGTTATGCAAATAGCTGCTCTACAAGCTAGTAACCAAGTAAGCTCACACCACCATTGTCATTGTGAGCTTGTAGATATGCTAGTTTTCACAATATTATTTGTGTCAAACAAAATGTAATGCCTAAACTTCTACAATTCCAAGTGGGGAGTCACAGCCTGAAATGGTTGAGAACGACTGTGTTAAACTGACCACTGACACCCTTACGGCGTTGATTTCGTCCACTAAAACGATGACGAATAATGTTCGTCAACTACCTTTTTTCACTGACGAAAACTAAATCTAAACTAAATGAAAACTAAGCCATGATGAATAAAACTAAGTCTAATTTATCGACAATTTCGTCAACAAATAAAAACTAGACTAAAATGTTAGGAAGGGACTAGTGGACAAGAGATCGAGTATACAAGTATTACCCTTGGTTTGCATGCTGAAAATAGCCGATCTACAAGCTCACAACACGTTGCGCTGCGACGCTGTGAGCTTGTAGATCTGCTATTTTCAGCAAGTGTAAAATTAGGTAATTACGACGGCATCAAGGCCCGCCGAAATACATTTTAGTCGACTAAATCAACTGTAGATTTAGTCCACTAAAATCTTATGATATTTAGTCAACTAAAACTAGACTAACACCAAAACATTACAGGTGACTAAAATGTGACTAAAACTAAATTAAAACTATTCGAGACTATGACTAAAACTAAAATCAAAATTTGCTGTAAAAAACAACACTGTCTGCACCCTTACTGTGCTCATATACTGTGTACTGTACATCCCTTCGTGAGCTTACGTATGTTTTTCCTGTCCGTTCCAGATGCCAACAGATCTTCCGTGCTCGGTGTCCTTGCAGCCTGGGCCAGGTGATAAAGGCAAGGTAGACTGCAATTATATTTCCGCTTATTTACATACTAACTACTTTTAAACTTTTTCCAATACACAAAAAAGTTTTTTTCTTTTTTCTTTGTATAGGCTTGCGGTGTTGACTTTGAGGTGAAAGCCTACATCGCCAACGAAAGAGACAACCCAGATGAGCAGATTTCGAAGAAGTATGTATGCTCACTCACTGTCAAACTAATATTCTGTATGACCTCGCAAACATCGACAATCGTCCCTGTGCTCTTTGATTAAATGAGTAGCTGTCTGATTCTCTCTACTCTACCCGTCTTTCTTCCTGCATGCTGTCAGGGACCATGCCCGCCTGATGATCCGTAAAGTCCAGTTTGCGCCGGCAAACACCAAAGCTGGACCCAAGGCTGAGATTACAAAACAATTTATGATGACTGACAAACCAGTTCACCTGGAGATCGCCCTGGAAAAGGAGGTATACCATGTCCTAGATTAGAAGAACAGTGGTTCTCAAATGTGTTTGGCTCAGGGCACCCCTGTAACTTATGTTTTCATCCGTGGCAAACCCTGAATTACATTGTTATACTTTACAGCACCATTACCTTACATTTATGTCATATTACAGTACGTAAATATGCAAATATTTGCCTCTAAAACACAGCATGAAAACTATAGAGAATATCTGTTTACATTATGACAGATAAGTTTAACCACATGAACCCAGGCCAGGTATATCCCTATTCTGGTGGGAACATACAAAGAAATAGCAAATCTACAAGCTCACAACCTGCTCCGTTGAGACATGTTGTGGGCTTGTAGAACTAGTGATTTGGTGTAGATTGAAAAAGAAGATCAAGTACAGTGCAAGTAATAAGTATATGAGGTCTAAGTGGTTAAAACTGAAGTGATATTGACAAATTGCAAATATTATTATTTATTTCTGCGGCACCCCTGGACTTGCATCATGGCACCCTAGGGTGCACTCACTTTGAGGAACCACCGCATTGTCCATAAATTGTGCTGTAAAATAAATGTATCCCCATATTATGAACGTTACATGTTATTGTACATACTAGATTTAATGACATTCAACGTCTTGTCATCACTCTTAGCTATACTACCACGGAGATCCAATCGGTGTGAAAGTAAAAGTCACCAATGAGACCACCAAAGTTATAAGTAAAATCAAAGTCTGGGGTGAGTAGTAAGAAGAAAACGGAAAACGTGTGTGTGTGTGTGTGTGTGTGTGTGTGTGTGTGTGTGTGTGTGTGTGTGTGTGTGTGTGTGTGTGTGTGTGTGTGTGTGTGTGTGTGTGTGTGTGTGTTTTCAAGCAGCTCATGATTTCAACTGATTTTTTTTTCTTTACATTTAGTGGAGCAGCAAACCTCCGTATGCCTTTACTCATCTGACACTTACTGCAAACCTGTCCACACTGAGGAGTATGCGTAAGTCTCCTAATTCATGTTATTTATGAATAGGAGTTGATTTATAACTATAGAGAGAAACATTTGAGAATAAAGACGCTGTTTATTAGTAGTATTATATGAATTGCATTTAAGATAAAAAATTAAGAATATATCCAGTGAACGTGAAATGAAATCAATGCATGAAGTGAGACGACTCCAGAACTTTTAACTATTATTATTAACCACATATTATTTAAATTATTAGCAATGTGATTTTAATTGCCAGTCATAATAATAACCCTCTCATCATTGTCACATGCAGGGAGACAATAAGTGCCAGTGGAACATTCGAGAAGGACTACAAATTTGTTCCCGTGCTGGCCAACAACAAAGAGAAGCGCGGTCTCGCCGTGGACGGACAGTTAAAGAATGCTGACACCAACCTGGCGTCCACCACCCTGTAAGTGTAAGCCAAGCAGGGTGGCCATGACTGGCTGCTTTTTCAACAACAGTGGTTCTCAAAACAAATTGGCTCATGATGGTCACCCCTGTAAATAACCTTTTCCATCCACGGCACCCCTGAATTACATTGTTACTTTATAGCACCTTTTCGTCATATTAGCGGTACGTAAATAGTACATTCTCCCCCCCAATCAGACTTTAACCTGCACTTAAACCACAGCATTCTGGGGCCGGGGAGAATTCAATAAAAAATAGCCACGGCACCCACTTTGAGAAGCTGTGTTCAAATCTATAAGGTCGCTTGTTGTAAATATCCGTAGTTGCGGGTTGCAAATTAATATGCATTTGTCTGCTGACCCCCATCTGAAAATAAATAATATTAAGATAAAAAAGCATATCTACAAGCTCACAACGCGTCATGAAAATCGGCTATTTTAGGTTTAAATATCTAGGTTTAAAGTGCTCATGCTTGTTTTCATAGACCTGGTCGCTTATTTCTCTTGCGAAATCTGGCAACACTGAAGCCGGGTCATAAGCCAAGGACACTCTTTCATTAAGCTCAATTTATGCGTGTCGCAACGGGTCACATTTATGGCTGGAAAATCTATTATTCTCAGTGAGTTATAGCATAAATTGGGCTGTCTTCTCACTGACAGTCTGTGATATAAGTCTATAAGTCAGTCATTTCATATCAAGGCCAATTATTTATTCTGCATTTGAGCCACGGACCACCATTTTATTAGCCTCTCAGAGCCAAAACTTAATATTTTTGTCATTGTTGGATACGATTTTGTCCACAATTCCATGCTGTATTGATGTGGTACCATATAGGAGAGATAACAGGCAAACGTTGATCAAAATAACAATTATTCTATATTCTCTAATGTAAATTAAGTAATGCATATTTTAACTTAGCTGGGGACCACCTGGTTGAGAGCGCCAAAGTTAAACTATTCCTGTACTTTCACAGGAGCCAAGGGAATAAAGAAATGCAGGGAATCCTCATCGCCTACAAAGTAAAGGTCAACTTGATGGTCGGAGGTGGAGGGTAAGTCCTGGACCTATATCAATAAACAATACATCCTATGATATCGATTCTGGATCTTCAATCTCTATTCTAGCATGTTTTGATTTTGTTTTCTTTGTTTCATCTAAACACAGCCTTCTGGGTGGCCTAACAGCAAGGTGAGAGATAATTTATGTATTTATTCCATGCAAGCATTCACACCACCATTTAGCCATAAGCTATCTTTATGCAACAAACGTAGTACTTCGGTTTAACCCCTTGAAGTTTCAAAACAAAAATAGCTGATTGAGATGTGATGTGAGCTTGTAGATAATCTATTTAAAAATAAATGATGATAATAATAATAATAATAATAATAATAATAATGATGATAATAATAATAATAATAGTGGTTAAAGAATAATGTTTATTAATTATTATTTTCACTTACAGTGATGTCACCGCTGAGGTCCCCCTGATTCTGATGTCACCCAAGCCTGCAGGTGCGTGCAATGTTTAGCAGGAACCTACACAGTAGTAGTCAGACATATAAGGAAAGAGAGCGTTACAAAAACTAATTTAAGCAAAACCTAAGATTTGTCCCTTAATTCTCCTCTTTGTTTTGTCCAATGCCTCCACGGAGCAGAAGTGTAAGTAAAACACTATAATGTGACAAACATAACATTCTGAACTGTGAACTGAAGCCTGATTTATTCTAGCTACTTCATTACGTATGTATGTGACACACAGTTGATGCCTCCCTGTGTTTTTTATTTTATAAACTGCAGCCAATTGGACTAAAGGCTCCGTAGATCAGGTGAGCTCCCTTGTATAAAAGTGGCATGTGTTTCAGGCCAATTGCCTCTTCTGTCTGATATAGCAATGCACTTCATTAGCAAAGTAATGTTTGCCTTATTTAAGGGTAGTGATGCGCCATCCTGTGAGAGGGTTATCTAATAGTCCAATAAACAGGCTGTACACTTAAAATTATGGATTCACAAGATCTGGCATTTATTGATTGCCCACAATTATCCCAAATTGAATGGTCATGTGATATACATATGAACAGCAAAGACATATATGAAAGCAAATACGACCTGTTACGTCACGAATTCGGATTCGATCATATCAGTCCACAGATTTGGGGGCCCCGCGAAGCGCAGGACAGAGAGCTAGTCTATCCTGGAGAATTCTGACGTGTCACTCTCTGCCCTGACAATATATAGAAAATCTCTCTGTCACTCCGTGACCTTGGCTGCACGCAGCTCAGAGGCACACTCTGAAGTAATGGTAACTGCTTGAAGGGTCTACTTTACCCCACCAGTAGCATCTGCACAAACATGTCTTTGGAATGTTTTGGTAAACAGAAATTGTTGTCATGCCGGTATATAGTCCTATAGGTTACGTAACTGGGTGCATGCTGAGTTTGTTCTAGAGATGTATATGCATCTTGTATAGGCTACTGAAAAACAAAAGTGAAAAACAAATGGTAGAAGCCGCCATTTGCATTTGAGAAACTCCTGGACTTTGGCAATCACTGCTAATCAATACTATTACAGTGCAGAGTGTAATAGAGGACACCCCTGCCATGCATAGTCCGCCATGGCACCGGTGGAGGTGCGACAAAGAAAGCAGGAAGACCATCCTTCTGTATAAAATAACGGGTTGACGTTGAACTCAAAGGCTATAAGCTGTAAGTGCTCTTGGTTTGTTTCATATTCTCACAGATCAGACATTAATCTTCAGTAGACGCACCACCGGATGGAAAACGACTGGTGGAGACAGCTACCTCATATGAAGACAGAAGTGGATACTCAAGAATTCTCAAATATTATTGTCAGAGCTATATGTCACTGATGAAGCAGCTCTATATCCTTCTGCCGGCCTCCATAGATTAACATACAGATAAATGTGTGCTCTAAAATGTTCTACAGTTGTGGAAATGTGTCATAGTTTACAATGTAGTTTTTTTTTTTTTTCTTCTTCTTCTTTTTACACGTTATACAGAAAGTGAAGAGATGCATTTATTCACCATCTCTATACTGCTGCATCATTAGGACTTGGAAAATGATGACCAAATGCAGAGCAATCTGAACACAACACAACAAAATAAACACTTTGTTTCACCCAATCTACTCCTTTATCTCTGATTATTTTGATCTCTCTCTCTATCTCTCTCTCTCATGAGACATGACATGTTTATATATACAGAAATGTCGACCATCTGAAAAGTATGTTAATTTATGCACTCAATGCGTGATCTGGGCTACTTTTAAACAAATTATTTCATCAACGTGGCATGGTATAGAGGTGATAAGCCTGTGGCACTGTTGTTGTTGTTGGTGGTGTTATGGAAGCCCAAATCTGCTTTGACAGCAGCTTTTAAACTCATTTGTATTGTAGAATCTAGTGTCTCACACCTTCCTCTTGACACTCAAACGATTCTCTGTGAGGTTCAGAGAATCTATGTTCTGCCAACGTTGAGTTGGCTGGTCAGTTAAGCACAGTGATAACATGGTCAGTACACCAATTCATAAAGCTTGTCGTCAACATACGGAAGCACACAGTCCTGTAAAATATCCTAATAGATGGTTGTGAACTTGTGATAGATAGTTGTGTTGACTCTGGAATTGATAAAACACAGTGATGATTTGGGACCATGTTATGTGAATGGTGTTGGTCCACTGACAGTGAAAACTTCACACTGGAGTCAACACAACCATCTACCAGGATATTTTAGAGCACTTTGTGTCTTTGTGCTTCAGTATGTTGCTTCAGTATGCTCGATTTGGCGCACAGGTCTGCCCACAGTGCCAAAACGACCAGTAGGCTAATTGGTGTTTTTGATTGATTGAATTGATTGACGAGCAGTTTAAAGAATTACAGTACATTTCAAGCACAACTCAACTCACAAACACAAAATACAAAAACTGAGTGGACGACACCATAAAGCATTACACTTGTTTACAAGAGGGTCCACCGTTTTCAATTCATCATAAACTGACCATGTACTGACCTTGGTATTATATTAGTGTGCTTATCTGCAAGTCAAGTCATGTTTGCAATCATACGTACCCTGCATCGTGTATAACAACAACATCCTCGTTTGGCAGAGATAGACAGGATTCAAGGGAAGTTTCTCTTCTGCTGCGGTACACGGTACTGTCCACTTTGCGGCGCTGTTTCACTTCCATGCGCAGCAACACCCCAACAACAGCGCTATAGCTACTAGTACAGTGGGGTGAATAACGTCCAGTGTTATTCGCTGCTCTACACTACAGTCTAGTCTAGACACCATTAGCTTAGCTGGGCTGTTTGTTTATATTCCTAGACAGAAAAAATGTCAACTACGACCGGCGGCGGAGAGTTTGGAAACCCTCTACGGAAATTCAAACTCGTCTTCTTGGGCGAGCAGAGTGGTACGATGTTGTTTTGTTCTGGGGCTCTTTTTTGCATTTTGGGGTTAGCTTTTATTGTTAGCTCGCATGGTTTGGGATGGTGTTGTTGGCTGTAGTTCATATTATGTACATATTATGTATTCATGTATATTATGGTGAGCATGCCGACCTATTATAGAGCTTGTATGTTCTGATTCTGAATTAAGAAGAGGCTTCCTTGATAAAACCTCAACCCACCACGATCCCTGTCTCGATCCTCGACATGAATGACGTCTGTGTTCTAGTGAAATCGAACAATTGACACACACTTTTATAGATTCCAGAGGAAAACAACACGTCGTTGTTTGTTTCAGTGGGAATAAAATGGCTACGGGACGTGTTAAAACAACTAAAAAGCCTTAATTACAATACAAATGTGTCTCTCGTGATGATGTCATTGAGCTAGCCAGCCCCAGTAGGCTAATGTCGTATTGTTGCTAAAGAAGCTACAGAGAAAGGAACACCTCGCCGTTATTTAAAAAAAATAAAAATAAAACGCTGACATTTGCATCAAGTCTGTCCCCTCTATTTACTCTTTCCCATCAAAGGCCACTCAATAATAATGTTTCATAAGCTGACTGGTTTCTTCTCCTATATGGAGTGCCCTGGCCTGCCTTGATGCTGTCTGTACCATGCATCAGCATCATCAGCTCTGATATACACACACACCCAACATTTAACTAATGTTACGACAATGTTGAGCCTGCAGTATTAAAAGCCCTCCAGTGTGCTCCATGTGGTGTTTCCTAAAACTAAAGCACCATAGATAGAGGCTACACTGCACATGCAGAAGTAGCAGATTTCATTGGCATTTACTAGCTAGTTAGTTAGCTTGTTTCATGGCCACAGCCTTTCAGCTGCATCCTGGCTGCAAAAAAAAAGCCACGTCGCCCAGTTCGGATCATCAGGCCCCTATGATGAACGATCCAGTGCCATTTGTGTTTTCAGCCAAAGCACTTATACAACAACAACCTCCATGGACGTGTTGTTATGTGTAGCTGGCTTGGTTAATTTAGCAGCGAAATACAGTTGTTTTGTGTGTGTGTAACGACATTTAAAAGCCAAACCACTTCCATCATCAACCACCAAGGTTTTGGCTCCACCCTATATCTGCCAGCTCAGCGTGTGGCTAGCTAGGGTTCAGCAGTCCAGCTCCACATTGCATCAATGATGTGATGTGAATACTAAACTCGTTGGCTTACAATGTCAATGGTTCTCTGTTTTAACATATATTTTTAGTGAAGGATTAATGTCAGATAAGTATCAGTAGAAAAAAAACCTTCAGGTTTTCTGGAAATGTCAGTGGTTCTCAACCTAGGAGGGTCTCCACTTTATTTATTATTTTGGGGGGGGGATCTAGATGACAGTGAATATGCTATTTTCACAATATTTATCTGTGGAACGTCAGAGTCAAACTAAATGCAATGTCTCAACTCCTACAATTCCAAGTGCATGGGAGTTCAAATATGATTATTTTGGGGGGTCACATCCTGAAAAGTTTGAGAATCACTGCTCTATGTAAAAACAATGTGCCATTTTAATTATCTTTAACTATTGTCAAAGTCATAATGGGTGCATGGCCAAAGGTCAAAAGAAATAAGGTTTATATTTGTATTCTTTCTTGTGTACACAGTTGGGAAGACATCTCTCATCACCAGGTTTATGTATGACAGTTTTGACAACACGTATCAGGTACAAAAAAAGTGTGTGTGTGTGTGTGTGTGTGTGTGTGTGTGTGTGTGTGTGTGTGTGTGTGTGTACCCCAATGGCACTGACACATACACTTATCGCAGGTCTTCCAAATATATATATATATTTTTTAAAGTCATGTGGTTATAATAAAGCAAACAATGCTTAAAAACAATGATTGTCTTGCAGGCAACAATTGGCATTGACTTTTTGTCGAAAACCATGTACCTAGAAGATCGTACGGTAAGCTTTGTCTTTTATTTTACTGTGCAATTTGGTCATTTCATATTTCCATTGCCTCTGTGCTGATTCATTAGAGTAGTCTAGAACTTAGAGCATGCTTTTAGTATGCCTTCTACGTGGGGGCCTCCAATTGCTTTCATTTCTCCATTCCATGTTGTGTTGTTGCTCTTTATTTTACCATTGATTGCATTAGACCTGTGATCTTTTGGTTCCATTTCATCCTCATTTTAAGTTTGGTTTTTCCTTCCATCCATTTTGCTGGGTCATGACATCTACCCGTTCCTACGTTCATTGCTTGGTCGGGGCTACAGATTCGGCTGCAGCTCTGGGACACAGCAGGGCAGGAACGATTCCGCAGCCTCATCCCCAGTTACATCCGGGATTCTGCTGCTGCTGTGGTGGTTTATGACATAGCTAGTAGGTATCATGGCCTTGCTTTGCCTCCTTGCCCTTCTTCCTTTTGGTGTGTGGAAGGGCAAACAAACAGCATTTTACTAACCTGGCATTGACAACCCTGCTGGACAGTACAATGAACACAGTGTTTCGGGCTTTTTGTATATATCTATATTCTATATATTTTTTTTTTATATTGAATCAGTTTGTTCCTTTCTAAGATGTCACATGCAGGGTTTCAGAAATGCTGTTAAGAGTGGGGCTGGTGTAGGCAATATAGGAAAAGGTGTCACCTTACGGGAAAATAATTATTCCTAATCATCTTCATAACCTTTCAGCACAGTCTTTTTGCATGTCTTATCATCAAACTCAAACTGATCTCCTCTGGCCCTGTTTGCATTCGAGCAACTTTCCCCTTTCCTCCCTGAAAGTGAATTTTCTCTGCTGCTGCCTGGCTTGCAATTCCTTCATGTCTATCCTGTTCTCTGTCTTCTCGTTCTGCCTTTCCTTTCTTTTTCTCCACCTCCTTGTCTCTCTCTTCTCCGTCTCCAATCCTCAGGTCCGGCTCCAGCTTTGGGACACTGCCGGACAGGAGCGTTTCCGTAGCCTTATTCCCAGCTACATCCGCGACTCTACCATCGCTGTGGTGGTTTATGACATCACCAGTGAGTCAGGGCCATCCTCTTAACTGATCTTTTGAGATCTAGGACTCTGTTAGCATAGTGTGGCACTCATTGCCATTTGTCACAAACATCATATACTAGTAGGGATGTTGAAATACTTTGCGATGCTTCTTTTTTTCCTCCTTCAAGCCTCTGCGACACAGTGTTTTTGCTTACTAACACAGGGCTCATTATGTACTCTTCTGAGTACATCTTAACAGACTAATAGTGTCTTGTGGCAGCTTTATTTGTAGACAGAATAATAATGGATATCTGTGTCTTGAGGACAACAGGTTGTTGATGCATACATCGATTTCTCTTGTTTCCTGCCTTCCCTCAGATCTTAATTCGTTCCAGCAAACTTCAAAGTGGATTGATGATGTCAGAACAGAGAGAGGAAGTGACGTCATCATCATGCTTGTCGGAAACAAAACGGACTTGGCTGACAAAAGGTACACAGTAACCTGCTTGTGTGTTCAATGTGTGAATGGTATTGATGATTATTGCCACCGTGAATGATTTAGCTTTTCGAAGATATATTGGGAATTACACAAAAACATTGTATTATCTGTATGAGCTCTGCCAATGCCTGGTTCCCCGTTTCTTCCCTCTGTGTTTTTTGGTATTTCATCTGGTTTTGACTCATCACCTCTTGATATAATATTATGCTTATATAGCATATTATTTTTCTTTTGTTTAATTCAGAGTTTTCCATTGGGATGATTTAACCAGATTTATTTTCTGCATGCCATGTTTTAGATTTTGTTTGTTTTTTATGTTTTCTTTCCTGGTCCTGTCTATCCATGTCACTTTTAAATTATTATTATTATTTTTGTGTGTTCTCCCCCAACCCCATGCCACCACCCTACCCCTTCCCACCTGGGACCATGGCAGGCAAGTTTCTGTTGAAGCTGCAGAGAGGAAAGCTCGTGAACTGAATGTGATGTACATAGAGACCAGCGCCAAGGCTGGTTATAACGTCAAACAGGTTGGTGTACAGCGATTGGCAGATGTCCATGGGCTTATTACTGGGTCCCCCCTAAAGCTTTCACCAAAGCTCATGTCAGCTATAGGTCATGTCAGCTAGGTTAGCAAAGGCAAAACCTGTGATATCTGGACTGTTGTGTCCTTCGTTTCTTTTTTAGTTTTTCCATTTCTGTGGATCAGAGTGTGGCTGTGGTGTGCAAGTGCAACTGGGAACTCTCCCCAGCTGTTTTCCTGCCGTTTCATCTTTTCTCGGTGCAGTGGACACCCCCACCCCCGTCCCCCCCTGTCCCCTCGTCTGTCTTCCTGTCCGTGGTATAATTAAACTAACCTCTCTTTCTCGATCTTACCAATACCAGTGAAATCTGTGTTGAGCTATCTCTTTGTTTCTGTCCCCCCTCCCATCTCCTCTTCCATTGGTTTTTTGGTTTTTATTTTTGGCCACTCCTCTGCGATGTTTCTTCCCATACCTGTCTGTTCGTCCATCCCTCCCTCCCACCTTCCTGCTTTGACCTGAGCAGACAGATCACCACGGAGGAGGGCGAGCAGAGAGCTAAGGAACTGAATGTCATGTTCATTGAAACCAGCGCAAAGACTGGCTACAATGTCAAACAGGTAGAGATTCTGCTCTCTCTCAGGGTAGTTTAGTCAAGTCTGCCCACCCACCCAAGTCCACGCTTGTCCGTTTTCTTTTGCCTCTCTTTCTCTCACACTTTGTCTTTGTGCTGGAACTCACACTTCATACCGATTGACACAACTCCTTTTCTTTTAGATGTTTCAGCATCAGGTTCACATGTTAGGCAAAGATTAACTGCTATTGTGTTTGTCAATCTCTTCTGCATGCTATTTTGGATGTATGCAATCTTGAAGATTTACAGTGCAGCCTTCAGTTTCATAATGAAATTATGCTGGGATCAGACTACACAAATTCAGCCCATGTGGATTTTGTTTGGATTGACTAAAAAGTGTTGTTTGGAGACGTGCAGACTTGAGTTTGACATTGATTGGACAATATGTGCGTGCATGTCGATTGTCGACTAAGTTCTATTTAGCATTATTGCGACATCCCATTATTCGGTTGGTCTGACTGGTCCCATTATAACTAACACTATCCTCACATTAACCTAATGGTCTGACTGATCCCATTATAACTAACCCTGTCCTCACACTAACCTAATGGTCGGAATAACGGGATGCCGGAATTATGAGCGGACCCCCTATTTACAACCACGAAATGCAAGAAAGCTGATTAGCTGAAGTTGCTGAACCAAAGTGACGTCTTCTACCTATCTCTCCTGTGCTCCTTGGGTACAGCACACACACTGTGTTTATTTTGCGGCCCACTTAATTTCAGTGACGAAGTAGAGAACGCTAAAATAAAATTAAACAATTTATTTAGTTGGCTCTGGCATCAGACGGTGCTTATGTAGCCACGATTGACCTGCTTCCCCAAACTTGCGAACAATCAATGGACAGCGTCATGTTGCCCAGGCAAGAAGATGACACTATGATTGCATAATTGACATGGTGACTATCATGAAAGACAAAATATTGTGTGGACTGATCCTGGCATTAATCTGGTATTAGATTTGAATTATGATTTCACTGCCTGAACTGTTTTTAATGTTTGTTTTTTGCTAATGTTAAACAAATGAATAGTAATAGAATGCTGTATAGCTGCGTCGTTTTAGCTTTTAATCTGTTTGACAATAATGTTCCACTGAGACTTGTAAGCATGTTGAACTAGCTAGTTTGTCTGATTTTTGCTTTTTGTTTGCTAGCTGTTCCGTCGTGTAGCCGCTGCCTTGCCTGGAATGGATAGCACACCAGAGAAAAGCAAAGAGGACAGTATCCTTTTTCAATGCTATTATGGCTGGGTATACTATTGATCTGTGATTATTCCAGTGGCCTTATTATCATATGGATTTATTTAGTTAGGCCAGGTGAACTTGTTACTTGTGGCACAAATGTAATTGTTTCTATTGAAGATAAGGTGGCAATCAATTGGCCCCACAACTGAAGTTCCATTTCCGTATAGACTATAGATGGTTCTGTGTTGTATAGAGAACACAAATGTATGATGATGCATTACCTGCTCTGGGTCCACCTCTTCCCAGTGACGTAAACGTCTGCCTTGGATGTATACTACCTAGCAACAATAGATTTATTTTAATTTATTTTCCATCATAATTATCGTCAGAAAATGTATTCAAACATTTTAATAGCGGGGTTATCGGCAATTATTTTATATTTTGAAAGTATACAAAATTATTAAATGTCAGTCATTTCTTTATATATTTTAGTTATTTGTGATAATATATGCCCTGACTTTTGTTTACAAAGCCTAAAAGGCAAACTATTCATAAGTAAACATATCTAACAATAGAGTACCACCTCAGAAAATATTTGGCTCTACACGTACTGTACCACCATTATGACTTTGGTTAAAATACAGTAGCCTACACCTAACCTATTCACAGAGGAGGCTAATTAATTCTAATTAATATACAAATATATAAGAATAATATATTTTTCCACAGTAACACAGCCAACAAACAAAATGATAACAATAAAACTGGGACTCAGTTCTCACACGACAGACACACACTGAGAAGTTTCACTTTTACCGTGCTTCTTTTAATTAGTTACGGCTGTTATTGAATCAAGTAATCAACTATTTTCAGGCTACACTACGTGTTGTAAGATGTGCCATTTGAAATGGGTTTCATTCATTACAATAGCAGTGTAGCACACTGTCTGTCCGCACGCGTCTAATTTTCACTCCTCTGCAGTCTGCCCTGCCCACCCACTCTGCCCTGCCCACCCACCCACTTTTCCATTTGAACGTCACCAATTTTTGCTGGGACCACAACACCAGTCTGTGTGTCATTCAATTCACTGGTGCTCCTGGAGCAATAGTGCTGTATACAGTAGGTCGCTCTGACACAGAGACATCCACTTCAGTGTACATGCAGCTGCTGCTGGTCAAAGTATTATTGTCTTTTGTAGTTCAATTGACCACGATTGCACCATTTTAGGCGTGTTTATTAGTATATTTGTTACCACCTTTTAGTTTGTTGTGATCCGTGGCATGAACGCATCGTCGGCAGTGCTCGCAAAGCTAACGTAAACACGGCACTCATTGACAAGTTGACAACGCAAAGCAAAACTTGCACCCTCCCACCAGAGGGGACATTAAGTACCGGACCTGGTATGCGTACCATAGGTTGAGAATCACTAGACCATTGAAACCATCTATAAATGTGACCATTTGTGGGGATTTCTCTTAACTTTCTACCAGTGATAGACATCAAGCTGGAGAAGCAGCCAGAGATGACCGTGACCGAGAGCAGCTGCTCATGCTAGTATTCCACACACCCGACCACCTGACCTGCCTCCTACCGCACCAACAGCTTGTCTCTCAGTGGCCACTCTCCACCCATGGCACACTGCCACTGGAACGGAGGACCTGTCTTTTTTTCCCTTTTCGACTCAGTGACTTTTCGGAGTATAACCGTGTGGATGTGCTATTCTGTATGGAAACCCGGTTATCTGGAATGGATAACATAAATAATTAGACGGTTTAAAAGTAAAAAAAAAAAAAAGGAAATAGGTTAAAAGATATGTTCAGATTTTCATCCAACTGCATGGCATTACAGTATATAGGATTGCAGACTGACATAGCTAACTGCTCTTGAGTTATTGCACCGTTTTGGAGCCTTGTGCTGTCACACATGTTATTGTTGTAAAGTAATACTGCTTGGGAATATTTAAATGACTGCAAGGTTGAGGTCTAAGTTCCTTGATGTTTTGCTTTTTACTTCCAATGGAGAGTTTGGACTGTGATGATTCAAATTATGTACCTTCAGGATAAACGGTTACTGAATATTTCCCTTTTTTGATATGCCTAGATCAGGTAAAGGGTTCATATTAGAGAATTTGCTATGTTGCAAGAACATTAGGCTCAAATCTAAGCTTGTTGTTGATGATGGTTTATGGGACCACAAGTTAGACATTATTTCAAAGACATCTCAAGGCACAAACAGCCAAAGACTACTGTAGTGAGTTAGACCAATATACATAACTTGCAACATTATTTTTTATTTTCCTAAAGCAGGTGTACCCTGGAGGGTGCTGCAAAGGGATGTAATGAGATGGATATACATGTTCATCAAAGGGAACCCATCCCAAAATTTTAACAGCGTCTAACCCGAAACTATTTATGCCCACTTTAAAACTATAGCAACTGTCTTTGCAAATTTGCTCAATTTATCTGCACGCAAACTAACACGTCTGAGGAGAGGTGGTGTTGTGTTTGAAAGTGTAAGAGGCGTAAGCCAGTTCTGACACTTTTATCCACACTAATCGTAACATGTCACTTGGGTCCATAGCATAGGACATCTTCTTTTCCATCCCTACCCATCAATGTTTTGTGTTGTGTTGATCACAGTATTGCAGGAACATGCAGCATGCTCATCATGCAGGATTTCTACAAGGTTAAGAACACAGATGCCTTGCTTGTTTGTTCACCAACGTTGTGCACTGAATCAAGCCACAAAATTGTAAAGAGTAGAGAAGCCTGCAGACTGGCTCACGGCTTCACTCGTTGTTTTGTAAAGCTGGTAGATAGAAGTTTGTCCTCGGATACAGCTGCCGCTTACTAACACCCTTGCTGTAAAAAGTGCAGATAAGTTACAGTAGCCTATATTGCTATATCGCCTGTGTAGGACTGTTTGGTTTAATATGTTTTTATTTATTTTGTAACTCGACACAAGTGATTAACATTCTACACTTGAACAAAATTGCAGATACCGGGCCGGCACACATGTATACAGGACATTCAGTTATTTTATTTATTGTTTGCATGTCCATTTGGACACTGTAACTAAAAGCAACATTTAATGGCAAAGTGTTTTTTCTCGTCACACTGCTGGAGACGCCGTTGTGCAGTGTTTAGTCGCTTTATCAGTTTACAGCCACAGTGGGGAGAGAAGACCCTGCCTGCACCCCAGTTACTCTTAACGCACATAACGCAGTCTCACACACAAGCCAACTAACTAGCCATATCACACCACAATACAATTGTGCATTTGCTGTAGCTTGTTTTGAAATGTAAACATTTTAAAAATAATTAAAAAAAAAGTACACCGAACAACCGTCTTAACCTTAGCAGCTCTTCTAATACTTGTCACTGACTGAATACTCAGCTCTGTGCTATTCTGAATTGTGTCTGTCCATTTGAGAAAAAAATGCTGTCTACTCGTGTTTAGCAACGTTTATGTGAATAATGTACTATTACTATCTGCTGTATAAAAAGGAGAGTTAAAGAAACACAGAAGTGTAGCCTATCACATGGAATAAAATAAACATATTTCACCAATACTTTAGTTTTGTTTTTGCATTCCCTTTACCTTAGAACCACTATAGTGCATGAGAATGTTGAATTAGGCTACCTTGTTTGATTACCTATACTATTAACACACTAAAGACTAAATACTTGTATGTCATTAAGCAATAAGCATGTCAGTTGAAGGTGATGGTGGCGCAATCTAATGGGGGTGTGACAGTTAAAGTTAAGCAACTTCCTATAACTATAGAATTTCAATGGAAGGTGTGACGATGTTTACATGTAAACTTCTGGCACAAAAGTGTATGCATGCTGTGCATGCATGATGTATTCTTGTAGTGATCAGGAATTATTCATGCCTATGATTGTTACAGTACTTTCTCTATTCAGTGCTGCTCTAGTCTTGCAGCAGAAGTCTCCTGACTGAACAAGACAACTCTTTTAATTGTTACTCTTATGTAATTTTGAGGTATTTGTACTTTACTTGAGTATACTACTATACTTGAGTATTACAACGCGATGCATTGTGAGCTTGTTGATCTGTACAAAATCTATTTTCAATAGATTTTGTACACATCTTGTGAAATGGCACATTCTGCACAATGACTACTTTTACTTTTAATACTTTAAGTACATTTTGATGCCGATACCTTTGTACTTTTACTCAAGTACATTTTAAATTCCGCACTTTTACTTGTAACGATTCAACGAAGTAGTTCTATATTGAAGTATTGGTACTTTTACTTAAGTAAAACAATTGAATACTTTTTCCACCACTGCCAGGATGTAACAAGTACAACCTTGAACCTTGTGAAATATAAATAGAAATGATTACAAGTAAAATCACCACAAGTCAATTGAACCCCCTACAATGAATAAATTAAAGGCGAGTTGTACCTGACCTTGGGCTTCATATCACGCACTTTGTTGCTGAAGGGTGAACTTGAACAGCAGTCAAGTTTTGATTGATTGATTGAAATATTTATTAACAGTTTGTAGAATTTACAGTACATTTTAAGCACAAACTCAATACAAAGACTGTCAACTGTGAGTGGACGACCCAATTAAGCATTACACTTGTTTACAACAGGGTCCACATTGTTCAATTCATCAAAAGTCAGAAAGTCAGAAAAGAAACTATTAAATGAGTCTCTCAGAGAGAGAGAGAGAAAGGGGGAGGGAGGGAGGTTTAAGTAGGATAAACAGCAAAATAAATACACAACAGTGACAACACCACCTTTATAATAATGACAGGCAGTAGGCACCAAGACATTCGCAGACTAGTGCGGTTGCCGTGGGTGACAACAAGTCAACGACCCGACCCACCCAATCACAGTGCGACTGCGACCGACAGTTGCGGGCTATGGGAAACAAGCACCTGCGCGCACACACACTTCCGGAACACGTTACAGGTGCGTGCTGCCAGAGGATGGGATCATAGAGGATACATGCCGAACAGGGAGAGTAGGGAGGGAGGCAACAGGTCAGGAATCCAGCACAAAAATCCTGCTCAACTCGATTGGTGGTGATTTGTTGCTATATAAGTTAGTCTTGAGAATTTATTCAACCCAGTAGTAGACCTATATAACCACACAGACTGACAGCAGGACTGATTCAAGGGTCTGTGGTTGCATATTGGGAGTTAAGTTAAGCTATTTTATTTCACAGGGGACATTTTATTTCACGGGGACAGGACGGGCACTCACTCACTGACCCACTTTGGAAAAAAGGATGTCGACCAAGCGACGCGAGAGTGTTCTGCCTGATGATGGTCTGTTCTCTGACTTCAGGAGACAGTGCCTCGCCACGGAAAACTGGCACAAGAAGTATGACAAGAACGACATGCAAGTGTGGGTCGAAGTGGGCCTACCCAAACAACAAGTGATCAAAGGAGCGTCTAAAATTCACAAGATCAAGGTAAACGTCTACCGGGGTACTTTGTTGTACACTTCGTTTTTTAAAGAACACGTTGTCTTTGTCCTATAACCTTTGAAACACTCATTGAAGTTTCACAGTGCGCGCGCGTGGGTGTGTGTTTGTGTTTGGGAGGGGGGGGATGTCAGCAAAAAGATTTGCTGACTAGGCCTACATTTTTACAGAACCTACATATGTCTGTCCTTTTGTTTGTACACTTGTACACTCCTTGTACACTCATGTGGACGAATAAGTAAATTAATTAAAGGGGTGTGTGTGTGTGTGTGTGTGTGTGTGTGTGTGTGTGTGTGTGTGTGTGTGTGTGTGAGAGAGAGACAGTGTGTTGTGTTTTTTATTTTATTATAATATATATTTTTTTCTTCTCCTTTTTCAGTGCAAGATGACAATAAAGGACGTGTCAGCTGCCACCATGTACGACGTCCTTCACGATGGCCAGTACCGTAAGAAATGGGATCCTACCATGTTGGAGAGTTTTGATATCGCCCGTGTCTCTGCCAACACTGATGTGGGCTACTACTCATGTGAGCATGCCCTTATTTGATGCAACCTCTCTTGTCACTGCACATTCCACTGTTGTTTCTCCTGATGTAGGAATACTGGCTAATACATATAGCCTTGATACAAGACTGTCATAGGCCTATATTATATTAGCCTGGCTAATAAGCCAGACTAATCTGGTTTATAGACTAGGCACTAGGGTATGTGCATGCTTAAAGTGAATGACAAAGCAACATGCAAAGTGAGTTTATCATTTAACGTTGTTTAATTAAATCAGATAGGACTTTTCTGTTTGGATGTATGGGCTGTCGAGGCCAGGAAGTAGTTTTTTGCCACTCAGTTGGCGTTCCTGCATGGTTTGATGATGATGTCACACGCATAGGCCTACCCTCTATTAGCCAGACTAATATTATATGACATTATGACTGACGAGGAGTGATGACCGACTTGAGACAAAGCTAATAATGACCCAATAACTGCATATGCACTAAATATAATGTATGATATTTATAAAAATGTAAAACTCATAAAAAAATAAACTGTACAGATGTAGGCTACTGTACTGTAACACACACATGTGTTATACTTATAACACATGCGTTAAAGGAGCATTCAGTGATTTGGGGGGAAAAAAACCCGGTCCGCCCCGGTAACAAGACATGCACTCACTACAGGCCTCAATCATGATTGGCGGAAGGCCCATCTCTATCCTGATTGGATGACGGCTGGGCCACCTAGCTAAAAACGAAACCTATGTTGTTGTTGGTTAACTGGGGACAGGGAGGAACTCCTTATATGGTCAGCACACTATAGTAGGGAGGATTATCACAACAAAACAAAAAAAGAAGTGATATTTGAATTAAGTGAAATCACTGAATATACCTTTAAGTTTAAAGTATATATTTGTACATTCTGGAACAAAATGCACCTGTATGCAGGACTGTGTATTTTTGTCCTCATCAGCAAAGTGCTAAACCTGTTTGTATTGTATTTCTTTATAGGGATTTGTCCAAAGCCTCTGAAGAACAGAGATGTGGTTACGCTGCGTTCGTGGCAGGTGACGGATGATGAGTACATTATTGTTAACTACTCTGTCAAACACCCGGTAAGTCGGTCACACCCTGTCCACATAACTAGCACACAGCAACCTCTCTCTCTATCTCAAACAACATACCATTCCTATGGTTCACGTCACGGAACCTATTATCATCCTCATGCTCTGTTCTGCATGCCCTGCATCTTAGGACGGTGTTTTATATTGTCTAACAAAGTACAAACGGTTCATTTTTATCTTCATGTTGCATGCCTGAAATATGTGGCATATTTAATCTAGCTTGTGTATAGTTATAGCAGCAGACGTGCTATTTTTGAACATCTTGAAAGTGTGAGAACTAGTACTGATTACGGACAAATGTGTAGAATCGGCCTCAGGTCTTAATGGGTGTAAAACAACTACTGTTTGTGTATTGTGTATAAAAGAAAAGTAACCAACAAGCTGCTTTGTCTCAAATTCCAGAAATACGCTCCTCGTACGAACCTCGTGAGAGCCATCTCCATTCTAACAGGCTACTTGATCAAACCTATAGGACCTAACAGCTGTTCCTTCTCATACCTTTCGCAGGCCGACCCCAAAGGTGAGGCCAAAACCAGTAATAAATATGCACTGACCTCATTCATTCACTTCACCAAAGTATATATAAAGAGCATTTTGGGAAGTAAAGTAGAGCAGCATTTTAATTTTATCCCACCGTCTGACTTCAGGTTCTCTCCCCACCTGGGTGGTGAACAAAGCATCTCAAGTTTTAGCGCCAAAGGTAAGTAACATTTACTAATCACTGATAGTATTGTTCCACTCTCTTCTTCAACAAGCATGATCGATTTCCTGGTGCTTCATCGAAGAGTTGGACATTTGTGTGTGCCTGCTTGTGTGTGTGTGTGGGCCTGCTTGTGTGTTAAGTGGCTATTAATGTGTGTGTGTGTGTGTGTGTGTGTGTGTGTGTGTTTGTGTGCATAAGCAATGGTTTCAAGTGTCTTAAATAACAATGGTTACCATAGGAACCCAGCGTGGGGGCCTGTCCTTCTGGGTAGGTTCCTTACAAAGGAGTGTCACAGAGCTGTCGCTCTCTGCCCTGGTAGAACCTGTTCTTCTGGTTTCATACCATTCCATTGCTTGCAACTATTTAGAATAGATGCAATTGTATCGACATGTGCGAAACCGAGATTGTGTGACTCCCATTCCTCCTTTGAGCAGGAATAGTGACCTATTTATAAATTAACTGCTTCCATCCCCTCCCCCCAACAAACCATGGACATTAAAAAAAAACAATACTAAAGACATTATATGTACTGGTTTTAAACTCGGTTTGTGTTAATCAGTCACTTGATTTAATCAGTTAAGACACATAATTTGATAACACGGCACTGTGCAGTTTTATCTTTATCTTTGGCTTTTGTTGACTGAACATGAAGGCGTGGTGAGATTCTACTTGTTAACCTATGACCTCTCTGACCCGCCCTTTCTGTCTTGGGCCTTCTCTTTCCAGGTGATGAGGTGTGTGCACACAGCGGGCAAGGAATACACTGCGTGGAAGGAACAGAACTTTCCCGACCAAAAACCCTGGCTGTTCCCAGAACAGAACACCTTGCCCATGATGGACCCGGGGGAATTATCATTGCAGAGAGCAGATTCACTCGAAAATGTGGACGAGACTACAAAGATGGACGATCAGGAGGAGAACGAGGACAGTAACTGAGCAGCTCAATAAGGGGGATGAAGGCTAGTGGATGCACTATTACTCAATATTTAGGATTCATAATTCTTTGTTAAATTCCATTATTGATACGTAGAGACAAAGATTGTTGGGTCAACATTGCAGCAATGACAATGGAAGTAAAAAATAGCACTTAAAAAAAAGAATGCAATTGTTCAGGTGCTGTGGGCACCTGTGTGAGAGAGCGAACTCGTATATGTGCAGTGCACTGACTCACACCAGAAAGCAAAATCTATCCTATACCTATAGAATTTACTGGTGATCAGCTGTATCTAACCTACCCCCATATATATATTATGTATGTATGTATATATATAATTTTGTTTTTTTCCCCCCCCTCCATTATGTGGCATTTCATTATTTTGGATGCTCAAGGGAATAAAGTGTTTACAGCAGGTTCTGTTACAGATGGAACTGAGCACAGTGCAAGTTGCCATTCTGGTCAATCAACCTAGAACAAAGCTAAAACTCTCCAGTGTTTAGCCATATAACTACGCTTTCTTTATACACTGTGCAAGTATAGAAGACTCAATTGTGGCAGACTCACGAAATGTGTTTTGTATTTGTAGTAGCTATGTGAATACATAAGGCTCGCAGGGAAGGGAAAGTAAGCATGTCTATCACGCAAGAACATCGGTCAGTCAATCATTTAGTATGGGGAGAGTGAATTGAAATAACTTTTGTTTTGCCATTTGTATTTCTATACTCAAATTATACTCAATTCAACATAGGGTTATTTCAATTTATTTGCGTGTTTAAGACGAAGTATGAGCTGCTTTTGCTAGCTTCTTGAATTTTAGTTGAACACGGTAAATTATCATTACTTACCAACATTGTAAGTCACAAAAACAATGTTTTGCCACTGACCGTATACTGTTGTATCTTACTATCAACATATTTATATACAAGATAATGTCAACTTGTTAATTTCATGTTTAATAACCAACTCTTAGTTTGGTCTTTGACACAGGATTGTCACTGAAGGTTCTTACAACAATGTTTGTATTTATTAAGGTGTGCTGCCTTTAGTAGTGTATGGAAAATTATTTAACTTCAGTGTAGTAAGCCGCAACATGATCTGTTGAACTCAATGAAGGAACATATCAAAAGTTTAGAACATTTTTCATTAAACAGATTGAAGATATCCATTGGTTTATTCATTTTGAGTGTGTCAAGCCAGAGAGTAAATGGTGACCCTGGCATCAAGTGGAGTTTAAATGTTTTCTGAAGTCGTTTTTTATTTTATTTTTTAATAAACCTCACTGAAATGTGCTTCAGTAGTCACTGTACTTTTGTAATTGAAAGTGTGACCAACACTAAACAGAAACCCAGGTTTAAAGTGGAACAACAAGTTGAACTGTCATTAATGCAGGTCTTAAGGCAAGCTGTCACACAAACTGATTTCTTTAGGACTCATTGTATGCAGCGAGAAACGTCAATGACAGTTATCATATCTTACGTACACCATAAATGACAAGTCAAAAGGTTTTTTCTCATGCAGTCTTTAGTGCCATCCAAGTACTGTAGATGCATAAGACGATAGTGTTTCGATGCACTACTATAGTATGCATGCATTTAACCATGGATTCAAAAACTTTACAATTAATTACACATTAAAGATACTGTTCAAACACTTCAAATGAAAACATACTGTATGATACACAGCAAAGTGTAGTCTCAATTTGCATTAGAATCTTCCTGTTGACCATTGCGAGTTTAAGTTATTACGCTAACCGTTTGGCACATCAAAACATTTTCAGTTCATACAACAAATAGTGTATCAGTAGTCGTAGTATAAAACATTTTCTAAATATTTACTATTCAGTATTAAGGCAATACTAGGGCTTACAGCACGCCATTTAAAAATCCCTTATATCAGTTCATAGCTTCATATTTACACAGGCATATTCATATTTTATGCACAATGGACGATAAAGTACGTTGTTGGGTATAAACAGTGAATAATTCTATCTTCCAGCTTGACAAGGGTGTTTTGATGCTACTGAACGCCCTTGTCTTTGGTTAAAATACATTAGTGTTTAATTGATAGATTTAGTGATGTGTGAATATTTAAAATATGTGCCATTTGAAACATCACCAACACATGAACACTTTGTTCCATATTGTAAAGTGAAGTCATGTTTTCGACTGCAGAGTAAACATTAAGTAATGTCAAGATGTGTGTTCAGATGAATTGCGATAATTGTTCTTAATTACATTATCATTGTGTGGTCTAAATGTGTCACATAGACTAATCAAAGTTTTGGTTATGAAAATAATCATTGGTTGTTGTGGTCCAAAAAGAGCTTGTGAAATCTCTATGGCTCCTCTTGTGAGTCATCCATATCAAAGTGGTGGAGAGCATGCTTTAATAGCATCTCCGTCAGCGTGGCGGTCCCAAGTATGTAAGCTGTGAATGGAACCGTTTAGTCGTAGATCAGTCATCCTTAAGTCGAAACAGAATGAGATATAAAGTCTGTGAAAGGGAACATGACCCGCTGAAGAACAGAACATCAGACACAAGGCAGGATCTCAATTCCCTTCCACACGCTTCTCTCTTCCCCTCTGCTGCCATCTAGTGCACCGTCCTCTCTTTCTGTCTCTGGTAGTCTGATGGGAACACATTGCCAAATGTGTATTAGAACCCATAGAAATAATAACAGGAGTACATACATATGACATGGATCAGCAAGCCGGGCTGTATAGGTACAGTAGTAGCTAGCTTCTATTATAATTATTATCTCTGAATTAATTCTGTTCAAGTGGAGCAGGTGAGAGCAATTACTTACTATAAGGAAAGAAGCGAACTCTCATCAGAATTTCTCGAGCAGTCTTCAAAATCTCTACAGCCTAAAAAAAAAAAACAGTCCAGCAGAAATTTAGATGCATATTGTTGTTACAGACATAATTACATGAATAGTTTGTGTGTGTTGACAGGGCATTACATTTCTGGAAATATTTTGAAACAAATGTGGAAAACACTTTTTCCAGTCCTGGAAAAGGGTTCTGGAATTTATCAAAAGATCCCGGATTTTTTTTTTGGATATGCATTGGTTATGCATGTTTTTTTCTTATTGCAGCGTGATCCTATGCCCTGGGATAGGAGGTGTAGCAAAAACATTGTTGCACGGAATTTGGAATGGATTCATACCATTCTATATTCTCTGCTTCATTTTGCTACACTGCCCGTCTTTGTGCATTGCACAGGAGTAAGAGACTCATTATTGCGCTGAATGATTGTTATATACTAGTATAGGCCTGGATATTGGGTTAATTATTCTGGAAAAGGTTTGGAAATTCATTGGTATTGGTGTGCAGAACCATCCATCTTGTTTATGAAAAAACTTTACATGTCATTTACATTGTTCTTTTTTTGCCGTTTTGTATCTATAAAGATGGCCAAAGGATACAATGAATACAAGAACGCTCGCCCCAACACACACACACACACACACACACACACACACACACACACACACACACACAGGGTCAATTCCAGCAACCTTATTCGTAAACTTAACCTCATAAAAACTATGCCAAAACAAAAATCTAACCTCAGAGTTATTCCAGATCATAACCTCAGTAAAACTATGCCAAAACCTAAAATTATTGCCAACCTTATCCTCAGTCAAACGAACACAAGAACCACTGGGTGGAAATTTTAGGGGTGGGTCCCGAACCTCGGGACCAATCCGGTACCGAACCGAACATGCTCGAGTACCGGGTACCCATTAAAATAATTCAATTTCGGTGACACCCTGCACGCACGCACGCACGCACATAAAACAGCTGATTATAATCAGATCATGCTACTCGGAGAGCCAGCAACACAGTTGGAATGTTAAAGAATGTTTTTATTCCATCAGAAAGTCGTTTTAGTGTCATTAAGTCGTTGTAATTGCTTAAACATGTCACTATGTGTAATGTTTTAACGATTGGATTAACCAATGCTAACAAATGCTAACCAGAAAATAGAGCATAATAGAGTATGCAAATTCCGCAAAAAATCGCCTTTTGTACACAATCGCTTTTGAAGATAATACTAGTCTTTTACTAACTGGCTAACAGAGAAAGAAAGAAGTATTAACAGTCGTATTTTGTAAAAAGTGTGTTTATTTTCGGTCCTCCTAAAGCTAATTCATGCTAATGTTTTAGCTAGGGGCACTGGTCATCACAACAAAGGAACATGGCTTCTTATTTCCAATAGCAGAAGAAGACTCTAGAATTTCACATATTTGTTGTCATTGTCAGTAGTAGTAAGAGGTAACTGTAGTATCCACAAATGGCTCAACTGTTAAAGGAAAGGATGTTGGTCTATACTCTATTAATCTGTCTTAAATCAAAGTCTTAAAAATAAAAGCTTTGTGAAAAACAATTGACCTTAAAGGGACACTTCACCCTTTTTGCAAAAATATATATGTTAATGACGTTTAGAAGCTTTAGAACACTTTCCCAGGGGTCTTTATGTGTGTAATATGTGGTTTTAGATATTTTAGATTGTAGCAGTGAGCCCAGTGTCTCTGATGTCATGGACACTGGTCTCACTTCCTTCCTGGACTACAATTCCCAAAATACTTTGGTGCACTGCTCCTCCTTGTGGATAGGGGAGGTCCGTCTTACTGAGACCACATGTAGTCCAAGGAAACTCTGAGAAGGAAGTGAAGTGGTCACGTGACTGGGCTGCGCCATGACACTTTCATGGACACTTTCATGGGAGCCAAACTTCCCAGAAGTTTGGCAGAATGCATTGGAGTCAATGAGAGCTCAGTGACCAGCTCATGAACAAACAGTATTTATGAACAATTGAAACCTTTTGTAAAGTAAATCACTTCTGGAAAATAACAGAAGACATGTAACACATTATTGTCTGCTGTGTTGTTATTCGATGTGTACACTGTGTAATTTTTAATGAGGTATGGTATCTCTATAAAAATAGAGATACCATAAAGTACAAAGTACACTTCTGAACGCACCAAGTATCGTGAGACTTCCCACCGTTTCCTGTCTGGCAGCCAAATATCGCGATACTTCGGAGCCAGAAACGA
The DNA here is from genome assembly GCF_964188405.1 of Protomyctophum parallelum. Taxonomy (NCBI): domain Eukaryota; kingdom Metazoa; phylum Chordata; class Actinopteri; order Myctophiformes; family Myctophidae; genus Protomyctophum; species Protomyctophum parallelum. The sequence goes on along the minus strand of NC_139711.1, from coordinate 19,147,606 downwards.
TACCTGCTGCTGTTTAGATCCTCAGATAAAATTATATACTCTGCACTCTGTGCACATCGAAAAGTAAGTGATTAGAAAACAACCTGTGATATGTCTTCTGTTATTTTCCAGAAGTGATTACTTTTCAAAAGGTCACAATTGTTCATGAATAATGTTTGTTATGAGCTGGTCCAGCCGGCTCCATTCACTGCCATGTATTCATTGCACTTCCTGTGTGATTTTGGCTCCCATGAAAGTGTCCATGAAAGTGTCATGGCGCAGCCCAGTCACGTGACCACTTCACTTCCTTCTCAGAGTTTCCTTGATGTAGTCCAAGGAAGCTCTTAGAAGGAAGTGAAGTGGTCACGTGACTGGGCTGCACCATGACACTTTCATGGACACTTCCAAACTACACCCGGAAGTTCGGCAGAATGCATTGGAGTCAATGAGAGCTCAGTGACCAGCTCATGAAGAAACATTATTTATGAATGACTGAGACCTTTTGTAAAGTGATAGCTTCTGGAAAATAAAATAATATATATAACACGTTATTTTAGGCTGTCTTATTTTTTGATGTGCATACTACTTAATGTGATTTATTTTTTCAAAGAGCAGAGAGCAGCCCAGGCAGAAAACTTACTATGTGCTCTTCTATAAATACCTCAATAAAAATAAATAGTTATTAAGTCGAAAAACAACCACTCGGAAAAAACGTGTGATATCACTTATGTCTTCTTTCATATTCCTGAACCAATTATATGACAAAGCTCGCAGTTGTTCATGTATAATGTTTGTTATGAGCTGGTCCAGCCGGCTCCATTCACTGCCTAAAACCACATATTACACACATAAAGACCCCCAGGAAAATGTTCTAACGCTCCTAAATGTTATTAACATATATTTTTTAGCAAAAAGGGTGAAGTGTCCCTTTAAGTTTATACCATTTATTTTTTTACTATATTATCCACAAATGGCTCAACTGAATGAGGAGGAAGAGGATGTTACACTATTTATTCATTACATGTCTTAAATTGACATTGAGCTTTTTTGTTAAACATTTGACCTCTTTTATATCATTTTGGAACCGAAATAGGGAACCGTTAAGAACCGGAATCGATAAGCAGAAACGGAACCGGTACCGGACTCGAAAAAATCCTAACGATACCCATTGTTACGAAGGAACGGAGTGCCTCTCTGACATCATAACCGGGGCGTCAGAGCGACATCACCCCTGACATCCCAACACCATAAATATCAATGCCTACGCAAGTTACGACGGTTTAAGCTAAGACGGACCCAGATCACGTAGCAGACCTCGGATACTATATCAAGATCTGCTACCGACCGCCGGTTCTACACTTGCGCTCAAGGAGAGAGATTTCTGTCTCCATCTCCTCGGCATTATCCCCGACCAGACACGGCCATATCTAGGTCTCGGTCACACCCATCCCTGGGTGGAATGGGGGCGAGCATTCCAGTTACCAATACAATAACCCCAGATAAGACACTCCTCCACACAACACTAGCCTAAACAGTAACACCTGACCAAGTGGCCAGCAACAGATTGACATTGGTAGATAATGAAAGCATATACACCTCATCTTTCATCTCGACTTAACTCACAAATGGCGTGCCATGGAATAAAAATTCCGTGCCAAGGCATAAAAAGATATGAATGTATATGTATATAAAATGTAAGCATATTGAAATTTGAACACCCACCTGCTGAATGGTAATATTTATGGGATTGGCCAGCCCTAATAAAGCAATAAGCCACTAGGGGTCATAATTTACCTTGTATTTTATAATGGCTGACCACCAGAAGAGAATATCCCATCAATTCTTCCATAGACTTTTCAAAAAGTATTAATTTAAAGACCTTAAACCCTCGGACAAAGCCAAACTCGGATGATGAGAAATCATGACAAACCAAAAAAAAGTGTACACTGCCCTTTTTTCCCTTCTAATTATTTGTTCCGCCCAAAAAAAAGGGTTTATTGTCATGATTTGTCATCATTCGAGTTGGCTTTGTCCGAGGCTTAAAGGTCTTTAAATACTTTCTGAAACGTCTTTGGGAAAATGAATGGTAAATGCTCTACCCAGAGGATATATGGCCCATATCCTCCTAGGCATACATCAGACAGACACGCATCATTCTTTCAGTTAGAGTAGGTCTAATGCAGAAATCTTTTGCTTTGAGTTGGCACACAAGTCTTTTGTTTGAGTCCAACCAAACGAAAGAAAAACATTATGATTCATAATGGATCACTTTGATGAAATGTGACATGTTTGCATGCTTGCGATAACATGCTTGAGGAAGGCAAGACATCAATTTCAATGGGGACCCAATCTGCAGAAAACAACACTGTTCTGTCAAAGAGTTCTGTGTCAGTTTTAAATTCACCAAGTGGCATCTTAACACATCCTATTCCTATTATATGTACCGGTAATAACACTTTTTCCTTACCCTCGAGTGTTCTATGTCCTGGAAGTCCACCTCATTGACAGAAAGCACCTGGTCTCCCTCTTGCAGCCCTGCCCTGTGAGCGTCCGAGTCTGGAACCACCTACCAACACACACAAAACAACACATACTGAATCTACCTACTATACCAACACACTCAAAACAAAACAAGACAACAGAATACTTACTCAATCTACAAAGTTCAAACCAAACGTTGATTCCACGTTAACAGACACCTGACCTAGCCTGTCACAATTAATAGATTGTTTGTTCATTTATTTTATCACACGATTTTTGTAACCCAGTTTTTCACCCAGTGTCAATTATCTAATGTAATGCCAACCTGAGGAGAGCAACGGACTGACCTCATGCTTCTTTCACTGCATGAGGAGTCCAAGCTGCTTCTTTTCACCTGACAGGGAAAGGAACCAACCAGTTCCTTTCCCCTCCATCAGGCACCCCGACTGGCCAGGGGGAGGCAGTATACAGACCATGATTACTTCATGTTTTTTGTGTCAGTACCTACCCTAGGGGACACGGGGAGAACACGCAAACTCTTTTGCCTATATGGGCACTGATGACGTGGAGGAGAGAACACTCCCCCAGCGCCCAGTGTCCAGCGGGAATCAAATCCAGGACCTTCAAGCTGTGAGGCAACAGTGCTACAGACTGCTTTACCGTGCCCCCTCATCCTAAAATGTCATGATCGTTGACAGTCCTACATACACACCTTAGATATGAAGATTCCCAGCTGGGAGGCCTTGCCTCCACGGATGTTGAAGCCTAGCTGAGCCCCCGGAGGTTTCTTCAGTACGACGGTACGTGGCAGGAACTGGGTGAGCTCATTGTTGTAGTCAGGGTGCTGCACTCGCTGCACACAGAAAACATTGCTGATAAGTTGAATGACAAATTAAATGGCTTGGAATTGTCATGATTTATTTTTTATTTTTCTGTATAGTTTAAAAAAAAGAATATAAATCAAATCTCGTTCTTGTCAGGTGAATAGCTTGGTTATACCTTTACAGGCACTAGATTGGATGAATCTTGAATCTAGCTCATACTAAACTAGCCCTAGAATGTCTCCGTTGTTACATACATTGCAAGTATTTCACATACCAGAGCCATAGAACACTTCCATAGACTTACGGTTACGGCGGCAGAACGGCGGCATAAATGTGGTCGGCACTGTGTACTCGCCGTTTAGTCAAATATCTCCACTTTTTCACGAGCTGCACCTGGACAGCTTTCTCTCCGGTCAAAGGGGCCCGGAATGGCAGCTGGACTGAATTTATAAACACTTCCTCTGATCATCACAAACTTCATCAGGGAAACACAAAGGTTTGGGGCCCACAATTGGCAGGTGGTGTGATTAATTACCCAACATCAATTGTGTGCACCTGCCACACACCTGCCAATTGTGTGCCCCAAACATTTGTGTTTCCCTGATGACGTTTGTGATGATCGGAGGAAGTGTGCAGCTCGTTAAAAAGTGGAGATATTTGACTAAACAAACGTTTTCTGCCAGAACTTTTACATGGATGTGAAACTAGAACACTATCTCACGTGTCCTCTTAATTCTTTGAAATTATTTATTGGGCGAGTACAAACGGAGTGCCGATCACATTAATGCCACGCATGTTTCATTGCAACCAGGAGCGGGTGCAACTGATCTATGTCAGAATTTACGATAGTATATGAATGATCACAGGAATAAAAACTTGAAGATATCAATGAGAGTCCAGTTCAGTGTTTGCTTTGTTTTTTCAGTTGAGATGCATTATTTTGCCTTATTTTAAACTAATTGTTTTTAAGGTTTGCCCAATCATCATTTTTAGACAATTGTACTTTAGTCTTAATTACATGCATTGTGCACTTTAAATTAATTATGTCAATTTGTGTGATTACTTTGGATCATTATGTGCTGTGATATGATTGGAGACAACATATGATTTCAACACAAGGTTGGTTATAAAGAAAGACGTACCGCTTATTAAATTTGTAGTACATTTCAGTATTGATACTTTCATGTACATTTAGTAAAACATGCAAGTGCTTTTTCACCACTGAATTGCAGTAGTGACAAATTAAATAAGATTGAAATGCAGACCTCCTGCGGGGATATCCATGCTGGTGGGCTCTCGTACGAAGGCAGGAACACCACCGGGAGCTGGTAATCATCATATGGAATCTTCTGGTCCATGCCGAGGCCAGGCTCTCTAAATTATTCAACAAAACAAACACAATGGCATTTAGCACAGTGACATTTACAACAACGCCAAAAGTTGCCTTATGACTGCGAGATGGTCTCTCTCTCTCGATTGCTAGCTAAAATAAACCAGTGACAACTCCATACAAAGAACAAATCATGCACAGACAATTCATTCAAATGTTAATAACCAACTCTACGTCGTTGGTTATGTCTCACTACAGAAACACCTGGAAGAAAGCTGGCTGCGAGCTAGGTGCTGTTAGCTTGCTAGCTCTGCTGTAGCAGTGGATGGATGCCGTAGTAGTAGGATATACTAGAATGTTATTTCTAGTATATGCCGGTCGCTATTATCAGCTTGAAGCCTATTTTTTATTTTTGGCAACAGAACAGCGGATTTGATCATTTCTCCACTGCGATCATATAGTGATGTAAAGCCAAAGGATAGAACAACAACTTCACCAATGTTATGAAATGCTTCAGCTCAGACGTACGCTCCCCTACTCTATGGTACGCTCATAGCGCAAAATACGCCACGACCTGCGCATGCGTAAATAAGGACCAATGACAACGTCTTCTTCTTCTTGTAAATTTCCAGCAGACTCGATGCCTTATCGGCACATTGCTGCCCTCCACAGGTTTGGAGTATAACTCAGTCTCAGTTTCTCAGTTTGGTGCAATTTAAAGTGCCCACCCTAGTCCAAATCTTTAACTCTCTTAGTATTTATCCATTTATGTCAGAATCGATGAATAAAAATTTGGGCTATGCCCACCCAGTGATCCTGACCCGTTCTCAATTCAGTACAGTCCCTCTCTCTATGATGACCCAGCCAGGCCCAGCAGCCAGAGTTCGAGTTGGCGCAAATCCTTCCCTCAAGAGTTTATCAATGTCCTCTATCTTCAGGAATCTCCTGGCTGCATCCAAAATCACCATTATCCTTTCTGATTTCCCCTTCATCTCGACAGCACAGTTTACCACCATGGCGATAAACGCCAAACTGGCTCTTGTCCATGCAAATGGTTTGCTCTCGAGTCCTCTCTCTTCGTTTTCTCTCTCGTTTTTTTCCTCAATTTCACATTTTTCAGCCATTCTCTTTACTGCCTCCACGTAGTAGGTATACCGTTTTCTACTCTAACCCGATTCACACGTTCTTCCCTCTTTCTTTTCGGACACTGTGCTGATCCTCAGTAATAGTCCATATAGGCCAGATGCCTCATTATCGGATATTGTTGCCGTAAAAAGGGACAAAGGGACAATGTGATTTTTGTATTGCTACATGTCTGTAGTTTATAAAATGATGTGATAGCAATGTCAAAATGGCCCTTTTATCTGATATAAAATTGTAGTGAATGACATAATAACTAAGCAAATAATGGGCTGTTTGGATGATTCTGCCATCAAAGTATAGGTTTTCTGTTGAGTTGATTTATGAGCTGAATGAAGCAATTCAAGTGCAGTGTCATGTGTCAAAGGTCAATCTCAAGGTCATTTTCGATCCAAAATGTCCTATAATACTACACTAAACCGTCTTGGACTTATTTTGATCATGTTTTCACCTGCAATTTTGGAGTTTAGACAACAATTATATGGTTTTTCATAATCAAGATTATACCCCTAAAATCGTATTCAGCTGCCCTTCTGAAACTGCTATCACACATTTTATCACTCTTGGATGTCAGACGAACAAAATTATACCACATATGTCTTGTCCCTTTTAGTGGCATCTCATAATGGGCAGGGAATGGGTTGGTTCACTCCTCTCTCTCTCTCTGTTTTTTTTTTACACTTCCCTGTCACATTTCCTGACTCCTCTGCATACTGCCGCAGTATGCCCATAAGCCTAGCAGCAGAAACATCTGAGAGGACCTTTCTCAAACGGCCAACCACCCCCCCCCCCCCCATCCTTAAGGCTGCTGGCCATGGTGCTGAAATAGGCTACTCATGGTTTGCCATACTACTCAAGTGGTTTCTTCATGTTGCAATTAGCCAACTACAGGGGTGCCCACACTTTTTTGACTTGAGAGCTTTCTAAATGACCAGCTAAACAAGATCTACCCACCGAAAGAATGAATATCCCATTGCTGACAACAGTTTAAAAATGTACCTGAGGGGTTTTGGTATAGCGGCACTGGCGTTACATAACTAAGCAAGTATTGGGGAAATAGATAGTTATTTTTTTGTTTTTCTATATAACTTTGTAATACTACACTCACACTCTTGAAAACAAAGTATTACACTGTGGGTTTGAGATGACTTTTTTTGTCAATCAATCAAGTCACCTTAATTCAAGTGGCAGATGCCCAAAAATAGTTTTATATTTAAATGATACATATTTCTAGGGACATGTGATCTAGGCTACAGGTAGATCATGCATCTACCTTTTGGGCACCCCTAACATACGATACACCAGCTTAAATGCTCCACATACATTTCTGCTCTGAGGCAGCTTTTGAATGCTGCTCTCATGGCAGCTTAAATGCTGTACACCAACATAGTCATTTTAGTTGCGCTCGAGTGTTGCGATCAGAGAATTTCAGATCTACAATCTCACACTGCGACACGTTGTGCTATTTTCAGCATGCAACCAAGTGTAAAATCAGGCAAATCAACTGTAGATTCAGTCGACTGAAACTGTACTCTACTAAAACTAGACTAACACTAAAACATTTCAGATGACTAAAATTCCATTTTAGTCAAAAGACTATGACTGAAACTAAATCAAAATTTGCTGTCAAAATCAACACTGATTCGTGATTCCTAGCCAGGCCCGGTTCATTGTCATTTGTTGCCTGTCATGTTTGCCGGATTTCTTGCGTAAATTCAGAGTGATGTTTGGGTTTATGTATCCCCACAGTCCTTTGTTGTGTTTGTTGTGTTTTGTCATGTGTTTCAAGTCTTTAAAGACTTTCAACACAAGAATGGAAACCAAGTAGCCTAATAATAATAATAATAATAATAGCATGAATTTGTATAGCGACTTTCATGAACCCACCTACATCAAAAGGTAGGACGTTAAACGATTGTTTAATGTCCTACTTTGTTTCCTGCGTTTGTCTGAGTCTTGAGTTCCTGCACGACGTGTGGGCCCTAAATCAATCAATTGTAGTTCTATTGAAGACACAGCAGTAAATGCAGTACAGTACTGCATTTACTCATGCAAGTACTGGAGTATTTCCAAATGTCAGTACTTTTTGCTTCTACTCCACTAAAATTATTTCACAACTTTTGTTAGTTATTTTGATATTATTACAAAGCATATACATTACCCAGTTCAGCCATATCGGCCATTTGAAAATAGCCGAACCACAAGCTCACAATGCGCCGCAGTGCGAGCTTGTAGATCTGCTATTTTCAAAAAATAATTATTATACATTTGAAAACTTTGTGAAACAGGACATTCTGCACAATGTGCATACTTGCTACTTTTGGTACTTTAAGTACATTTTGATACCAATACTTTTGTATACTCAATAGCCTCGGTACCCCTGCAGGCTTTTATTTTTTTAATTTTCTTTTTAATTCACTCTCAAAAATGAATGTTTAATTCTGTACTTTTACTTGTAACAGAGTATTTCTACATTGCAGTATTGATACTTTACTTTTACTTAAGTAAAGCATTTGAGTACTGATGGATCATTTTGAATTATTAAGACATTAATTGTTTGTGGATGTCGTAATCATATGCCCTATGACTTAATCAGGTGCCTTTGTATCTTCATGTCACGCTGTCCCACTGATTTTAGCCAGCGTGTAGATAAAATTGTTTTTCTCCCATTTGCCACAGATTACATGTATATCTGTGAAAACCGTTGTTTGACCCTGTAGCAAGGCAGACTTCATGGCTTTCCCCATCTTGATTAAATTGCTATTTTAACCTTGTCCATTTGGTGACAAAGGGAGAGACATTTTGTAATTGGCTGAATGTGGATTCATTCTTTGTGCTCTCCGAACTAAAGTGAACTGGTTGAAACATATGCTCCTGAGTCCTGACTGGACAATCCTTTCTTTCATGTGGAGTGGACTCATCTATTCTTTTGGTATTTAAAGGTATTTTTCTAAAAGTATTTTACTTAAAGTATTATTGATCATTCTCACTAAAATATTCCTGTTAAAGCTAATTCTTAACTTAATAATATAAAGGTTTATAACAATTTTTGTTACCGGCTCTCTGCCTAGGTTTTTGGTACTGAGTATTTATTTGTACTTTTCAGGAGTTTCTTGCTCTGATATCGAAGTATTATACAGTCCTTTCTTATTAGCATTATTAATTACCTTAATTAGTAATTTTATCCATTAAGTACCATTTCCACCACTGAGATGATGGCTTATAAATCTGATTTAACTGATTCAACAAACTTCATAACTATAAGCCATATTTGCATGTCATGTTATTGTCTCCATCAGGCCGAAGGCATGGGGAAAGAGTATGTTTTGCACTCTGTCCGTACGTCCGTGTGTGTGTGTGTGTGTGTGTGTGTGTGTGTGTGTGTGTGTGTGTGTGTGTGTGTGTGTGTGTGTGTGTGTGTGTGTGTGTGTGTGTGTGTGTGTATGTGTTTCTGTCCGTGTGTCCGTGTGTCCATGTGTCCGTCTGTCTGTCCGTCCGTCCGTCCGTCTGTGGACAGCTAATCTCTGGCACCGTTGGCTTGATCGCAGACATACTCTGCACACACACTCCCTGAATGCCACAACTGAATCTCTGTCCCAAGGTTTTCACATTGGCCTCTTATAGCGCCACCAGGAGGCCGCTTTGTGCAAAAAAGATTTTGGACAGTACACCTACAGATTTTGTCCAAACATCACGCAAATTGGAACACAGTCTCTCTAGAGCCATTCAACGAAACGGCTCTTTCAGATTTTTCAGACTCCATCCTGATTGGCTAATATTGGCTTCCAAGAGTGCTCAGTTTCAAACAAAATGCAGCAAATCATGAACACATGTCGTGTGATTTCCATTAAATGTTGCACGCACATTCCCACTAGGCCGAGGAAGAAATATCACTCACACACACACACGAAAACATGTTTATAACAAACATCACACACACTCCTATGGTGGAGACCTGTGCCCAGAAGAGCACTTTTTCTAGTTCAGTATAGGCTATCCCTCCCTACTAGTGCTACCCCAAATGACCCATTTCTTAATGAGAACGGTTTCATATCATTATTAGAAACACATTTTTGAGCGGCGCCTCCGCTCCATTACGCAGGGTCTGGATGTTCCGAGGACCCCCTCACACGGTAACTGTAATTTCTCGAAGATTAAAAAAATAATAATAATCAAAGTACAGTACAGAGCAGAGTATTCTTGCCTCTTTGCACATACTGCCCACTAATGCACTTTTGCTGACTTTGCTACTATTGAATGTCATGAATTCTCTGTCTCTATAGTGCCCTGTTCTTAGATCTTGTCTTGTATTGAATGTTTGTTGTGTGTATTCTTTTCTACTATCTGGCTGCAAACAAATTTCCCGCAAGGGACAATAAAGCTAACCTTGACCTTGAACCTTGTACACTACAATACAGTACAGTACAGTACAGTACAGTACAGTACAGTACAGTACAGTACAGTACAGTACAGTACAGTACAGTACAGTACAGTACAGTACAGTACAGTACAGTACAGTACAGTATACAGTTAACTATACCAATACATGTATAGTTGCACCGCTCAGTTCACACAGGTGTGATTTTTGATAGATGTTGTTAGTTGAAAAGTGGCTCATTTTACCCCGTTCTAACTTCTCCCTAGGGGCTATTTGTATGTCATAAGGTCAGATGATTTGTGGACCACTGGACACAACGGAATTCAGGCCCATGGGGCTTTTTAAGCTATTTAGTTCCAATCCAAACAGTGGATTATTACACAGACTGGCACAGTTCGTTGCACACTGCTGACAAAGATGTGACAGTTCAATTGAATAAAAGAAAGTCAGAACAACAGAATTGTCCTGTCCTGTGTGTTTAGTTTAAGTATATAGGCTGTTATAGCAATCTTGATCTTGTTGACTTGTTAACAAAGTGTTCAATCAAGCAAGCAATCGATCAAGATTCAATCGCAACATTTCAGCAATTTAATCCGTTTGATTAAATCACTTCCCCTTTCTTGCTAAAGCAGATTTTTGCCTCCGCCCCTCCCCCGTGGACTGCATGCACCTCGCGAACGCACACACCCATTCATTAGAGCCATTCACATGCCATGCACGGTTTTACTTACTTTACTTAATTACTTAGGCTACTAAGAGTGGAATGAATAGAGAGTGAAGGCAAAAGACCGTTCCGGACCCATTCCACTTACACACCAGATCAGACTCAAGGCGAAGAGAAGACATATCTGTGGTTGGATAGAGCTGCAGCTGAAGACCACCAAAGCGACGCGGCGTTTTCAGGTAAATTGATAAGCCGTTTCTACCAGGCATTATATTAACATATTGTCAGATGGAGAGTCACCAGACAGACAGACAGAGGGGGGTGGGGGGGGGGGGAGCAAAGCAATTCAACTGAAGATAATCTGACTGTTGCACTGTAATTTAATTTAAAATAAAAAAGCATGCATGTTGCTTTCCATTCAGGGGAAAAAATATGATTGTTGTTTTTTATTATTTTTGCCATTGAGGGAAAAGTCATCATGGATGAGAGCACTCAGAGCAGTGCTGCATAGGATCACAATGCTGTCATAAAATGAAAGAACACCTTTGATTGATTGATTGATTGATTGATTGATTGATTGACTACTTTATTTAGTCAGAATAAATGTAAACAGCACGTGATGCAGTAAGACATAGGCTACAAGGAATGGATAACACACAAATCCTGGGTCAAAGTAAAAGATACACATTCATTCAAAGGAACAATGATAATTTCTTAAAGCTTTGGACATGGCTGTCAAACATTGTATACAGACCACTTTGCAACGAACTTCCTCTAGGCAGCAACAAAATATTCATTTGTGAAATATTTGCAAGCCTATCTGCTTGCAGCCTTGGACATTCATAATGTAGGAAACATTTTGACCAAAATATGGATTTTGGGAGTAAAATGGCTATTATAACCGCCTGTTTCTACATGTCATTGTGCCTTAAGTCAAACGGCTACATTTGCCAATGATTCAGAATGCAGAATGTCTGCATTTCTTTCTGTTGTGCAGTGGTGGAAGATTTAGACTTATACTTGTGTTTTCCTGGAAGTCAATTTGGCTTGAGAAGTCTTATTAAGTCAATGTGAAAATCAAAATATACTTATGGTAAAGTATTAATTATGCATTTCAGAATATATTATTGATATTAATATCATTATGTTGTTCATGACTTTAATGTTGAAGCTGTAGTTGGAACTCAATTTAATGAATAGCCTATAACCTATACAAATATTTTAGGTCTACTTTATCAGTTGATTTATAATTTGTATTAATAACTCTATATCTTCAAAGTAACTAGCAGCAACTAAAGCTGTCATAAATATCCTGGCACCCCTGAATATCATTGTTACTTACTGTTATAATTAGTCCATGTACAGTACATCTTAGTCTGTGTACTGGGGGGGGGGGGGGGGGGGGCACAGGGCATTCCACACCTGAGTGGCAGTGCTGTGGAAAGTGAATTTGTTCTATATGTGGGTGGCACCAGATCATTATTTATACTCCCTCTGTTGTGGCTGTGAGAATTGCTCACCTTTGTGAGGTAATGGGGACTGAGGGCACAGAGGGCAGGGCTGAATTTACAATTTTGAATGACAGCCCCATTTTCAACTGCTTGACTCTGTCTTCTACCCGGAGCCATCCTATGCCATCAAAATGAGTTGCATAAAGGTGGGTCTAGGACTAGAAGGATTCGGATTAGTTTGTTCTGGGAGGTTTGAAGCTTAGTTTTTTGTGACATTGAGATGTTAGAGAACCAGGAGGTACAGGCGTAGTCAAATATGGGCTGAATAAGAGCTCCAGCTAATGTCCTGAGAGCCCTCTTGTTTTTTTTTTTTTTTTTAAGATATTTTTTTTGCGGCTTACGCCTTTTTTATTGATTTTTGAAGGGACAGACAGTAGGCTGACAGGAAACGGGAGAGAGATGGGGGGATGACATGCAGTAAAGGCCGTGTCGGGTCCGGGAGTCGAACCCGCGGCACACTGCGACTGGATTACCAGTCCGGTGCCCAGACCGTTACGCTACGGCCTGGGCCGAGAGCCCTCTTGTTAACAAAGGAGGAGATTCTCCCCAAGAATCTTGTCCTTTGATTTACTTTTTTGATCGCCCTTGTTGCCATGCCTTCACCTGTCAGCTTGTTGTCCAGGATACAGCCCAGATATGTAATCTCTACTTTGCTAGCGATTACAATGTCGTCAATTCTGACATTGAAATAATTTACTCTACTAAGGGAGTGTTTAGACCCAAAAAGAATGGATTCTGTTTTACCAAGATGCAATGAGAGTTTGTTATCAGTAAGCAAAAGATTTGTTATCAGTAAGCAAAACATCGTAAGAATAGTAATGGCTCGAGTATGCTTCCTTGGGGAACCCCACAGTCTACTATTTGTTCTCTTTCCTCCAGGTATAGGATTTCATCCAACTTACCGAAACCTATCACCTCCAGTTTGTCTAGTAGTATTGAATGATTTACGGTATCAAACGCTTTTTGAAGGTCCAGCATGACCCTGCCGCAGTATTTGCCCGAGTCTACCTCACGTTTGATGTAGTCGTTCAGGTACAGCTGTGTCAGTGGAAATTGTGGAATGGGATGTTCTGAAACCAGATTGGAAGTCGAACAGTAGATTGTGTTTGTCTAGGTAATTGCTGATCTGTTCGTAGATTAGTCTCTCAATGATCTTTGACGTGGAACACAGGTTCAACCGAGTCCAGTTTTCTTCGACAGAGGTGCTATTTAAAATGTTGGACCAGTCCGTTTTATCAAGTGGTGTTGTGAGGGCTTCATTGGAATACTGTTTCATTGATCTGTTTTTGACTGTGGTATGGCCTTGGACTACAGATTTATGGGTTTTACGGGTGCAGAAAATTATATTGTGGTCACTGGTCACTTATACCCACTGTTTTTTTTGTTGTCCACCGCAAAGCCGCAAAGCCTTTCCAAATAATAATATTTACAATAGCTCAAATTTATATAGCGCCTTTTTAAGTACCCAAAGCGCTTCACATAAAAACATTCAAGAAAAGAAAAAAAGGCAAAACAAGTACAAAATCAGTGCAAGGTTAAAAGGAAATAGGTTTCTAGCCCTACGTTGAATCCTATAAGTTACATCCTTAAGCTTACATGGGAGATTTTTAGTGAAGCTACTGTATCTGTGCAAAAACCATTTCCAAGAGATGGGGACATTTTCACACAGATTCAGGCTTAATGTTTGTAATGACATGTAATACAGTAATGATGAGTCAATGTGTTCTTGGATTTAAAATGTCCTGCTGGCAACTAAACTCCTGCAGTGAGCCAAGCGTCAATCAGTAATATCCACGTTCTTCCACTCCTACAGACTACATGACATGTTAAGTCCTGTTCAAAAATGCACTGATTTTGGTCACTAGTCGCTATAGTCACCTAATCTTAATGTAATTATTTTCAGAATCCCCATAGATTATTACACACACCATCACACGCACACTCAGACAGACATACACTTGTACAGATCAAATCAAATTAAACTTTGTTTAACAAGATTGTCCAAATTGCTGTAGGCCTACAGGGTAGATGATGATGATGTTATGATCTCGGTTAACCACCCGAGTGGTCCCTTAAGAGTCTCTCCATCTAACTAGAGAAATATACAGTATTGGACAGAATAAATGAAAATGAAACAAGGGCAAGAACAGAATGGATAGGAATAGCCTAGAACATGCATCTCATATCATTGTGCACAGACATCAGTCTCTGATAGTTAAGGGTCATCGTAACGCGGATATAAATATGCCTATATATGTAGATTTGTGATTCACCAATCACTCAAAAAGTCAATCGGATAAAGGTCATAAATCATGACAATAGAACACATTCAGTAATGCTAGACAAAACTATTTGACATATAAGTTACTTTCTCAATCTAATCAAACAACTACAACTACTCATGGCTTTGAAGATAACTTTGTATACCTGCAGGCTTGGTTGAGTCTTAAACAAACTCACTTATCCTTAGGCTTAGGTGTGTCGAAATATAATGTTGGCTGAAGGCCACAAGTTAAACAAGGAGTTGCAGTTTCAACATCAGTCTTTAATGAGGGTGTTTACACTCTAACAAAATATGTTAGACGTTGGAGTGTAGAGTGTGAAGGCCCTTGGGCCCAAACGTCCACACTGTTGTTGTTTGCTGCTGGGGGGGAACAAAATAAAACAAGAGTCCTATAGGATATACTGTACAACGTGAGTATTCATTTCTACAGTCTGTATCTTCCAGAACTGTGCAACTGTTACATTATGACATGGAATTACTCAACCGCTTGCTTTTGCTTTCTTCTTCAAGACGTTAGAGTGTCTCATTGAAGATATTCAATGAGACACTAGTATATTGTACTTTCTTGGTGTGTTCATCATTGCAACATAAATGTAGTTCCTGTAAATTGAGTAATATAAACTATGCTACTGGAAAATTGTAAGCCTCAGCCTCATTGTCAAGCCTTCATGCTAGCCTATCACTGCGTTTCACTGTCAATAGATTATTTGTCATTATCTTTCTGCAGCTATAGTAACACGATAACTGTCCCTTTGTAACTCTGAGAGTGTACAAATGGAACCAAAATTGGACCCTGTGCATCAATGTAGTTCCACTGAGAGATGTTATTGTGTATGTGTAATGACAACACGCCCCATACCCACACCCCCCGACGAGGTACCCCTCCCCATTACCCCCACTCGCTTCTCGTGCCTGTCACTGTCTGTGACCATCCTGCTGTGATGACAAGGCTCTGTTGGTGTGGTAGGAAAAGTAGGAAAAAAAAGTAGAAAAACTTGGTCGAAACGTTGTATGTTAATGTTCCTGCCTGCTGTGTTCGTGAATACAATTCATCCTGGAGCATTACAAAATGAGTAGCAAGCCCTTGCTTTCGTCGTGTTGTTTTTATCAAATGTTTTTTATTAAAGACAAAAAATCACACGTTAACAACTTAACATCATGAATGACTAAAGAAAACAAAACACATATAAAAACAACACATAACAGCAAAAGCAAGGAACACAAAAACAAACAATCCCACCCACCCCTCCACCCGAGACCAAAGATGCCACACAATGTCAGTACTCCTACTACTGTGCAATGGGAACAAAAAATAAATAATGATAATAATAATAATGACTAAATCATGCCCTTAACCAAATCTGCAATACCAGACCAAATCTCAATGTTTTCCTCTTTTGCACCATGCAATCTTGCTGTAGACATTTCTAAATAAATGATATCTAGAAAGGTCAAAGCCCATTGGCGAAATGACAATGTATGAGGTGGTTTCCAGTGCGAAGCAACCATCTTCTTTGCGGCCGTTACGCCAGCAAAGAAGACACGAATACGGGTATTATTTAATGGTAACTGGGATACATAATTTAATAAGAATAGAGATGGGGATGGTGTGATTTTAATTTGTAGAATAATCGAAAGATTAGCAGCAACCAGATTCCAAAATGTGAGGACACTCGGACACTCCCACACCATATGAAAGAATGTACCTATGGTGTTCGAAGTGCAGAAAGTGCAGTTGTGATTATTTAAAATCCGCAAAGCACACAATCTGCGGGGGGTTAAGTATGTCCAATGAACAAAATTTAGATGAATTTGTTGATGATCAGGATTCCTAGAAGACAGGACAACATTAGACCACACTGTATCCCAGCTCCAATCTGGATCTAGATTTGGTATGTCATTCCTCCATACAGTATCGACAGGCAAGGTCCCATAACTAGATTCTAATAAATAATCATACAATACGGAAACAAAACCTCTTGCTTTCGTCGTGTTGTAGAAAAAGTACTCGCCGGCATTACTGCAATGTAGAAATGCTCTGTTACAAGTAAAATTCCGGAATCCAAAATGTACTTGAGTAAAAGTACAAAAGGTTTGGCATTAAAATGTACTTAAAGTGCCAAAAGTAGAAAGTACTCATTATGCAAAATGTTCAAGTTTTCATCTTTAGAAAATAGCAGATATACAAGCATCGGGCTGAAGTGGTTAATGTATGTTATGTAATAATAATCAAAATCTACAAAGTAACTAGTAACTAAAGTTTTCAAATAAATGTAGTGGAGTAAAAGTACAATATTTGGATCCAAGATGCAGTGGAGTAGTCTAGAAGTAAAAGTATTGAAAATTGAAAATACTCAAGTAAACTACAAAATAAGACCTCAACATTTTTACTTAAATACAGTACTTAAGTAAATGTTTGTAGTTACTTTACACCAGTGGTGTGACTTAACACTCTGGCCTGTCAACACTTTCCTCTCAAAGACCCTTTGGTCAGTGACAGCCATTGTAACGTGTGCCAGTGGCTAAACGTCACCCCAGCACAGAGACTACAGATGGACTTGTATTGAGCACGGACTGCCCTGCTCAGGCGGAATCCGGAGAACTCGCCAGTTTAACCAACAAATTTAGTGCATTTTAGTTTTACTTCACCTTCATTTAAATTGCATTGAAATGAGAGAATGGATAGTTTTTTAGAGTTAACACTGAAGAAACAATATAATTCATTAGAAAACAATATCCTGAAATGGTAGGCCTACTTATCATTGGTATTCACATACTCACCTTTTTATCATCATCTAGCTGACCATTTAATTGCACAAAATAATTTGATCACTTTGGAAATGAACTATAACATCTGTGAGTTTGACATACTATACTGACAAGTAAGACGCGCAAACGCGGGAAGCGAACGCAGCTCGTGTGTGTGTGGTTGTGTGTGTGTGTGTGTGTGTGTGTGTGTGTGTGTGTGTGTGTGTGTGTGTGTGTGTGTGTGTGTGCTACAGCTGCGCCCTGTGTGTGTGTGTGTGTGTGTGTGTGTGTGTGTGTGTGCTACAGCTGCGCCCTCTGGTGGCGGGCGGGTGGTGTAACAGCGGGACACACAGACATTCAGCCCTTGCTGTCATAGTAAGTGGCTCATTGCGTTCGCAATGAAGACAGCATGTTAGCATAACGATGAAGACATTTTCGCCACAGCGACTTGGTAAACTGGCGAGTTCTCCGGTATCCGCTCAGGCAAGGCAAGACAAGGTTATTTGTATAGCACAGTTCATACACAATTCAACATGCTAATACACTTTTTTTAAATTAATTTTATTATTTGACAAAAAATATTCAAACAAACAAATCCCCCCCCCCCCCCCATACACACAAATGGCAGGGTATAACTGCCTAGAATGAAACATACATGTAGATAAGAAAATCAGATGTCTTTTAGGGTACTGTTACTATATTGATAAATCTTCAATCTGGGTACCCGTCTGCAAAACAAAGGAAAAACAGCTTTTGTCAACAGTCTGTCTCGAGACTATGAAATGTTTGAGAGAGAGAGAGAGAGAGAGAGAGAGAGAGAGAGAGACATATAGAATGACCTCTAATTGAACATCAGAGCACAGGAGAGCAGGGACCTCTTTCCTCGCACAAAGTATTCAGAGACAGTGCTTTCTCAACTCTCACATAGGTATTTTCACCTCATCCACTGGCGGCAACCTGAGCCTCTCAGGTATCTCCAGGCTACACAAGACACACACTGTGGAAATCCTGCTCTGAGTGTGTACAAACGGAGGCTTTTTTTGTGTCCACTATCAGAGTTGAATTAACACTGAGGATCCACTGTGCAGGACCTGCTCTTTCTTAACAGTGAACGAGGAGAGAGGAGGCGATGTCAACGGACAGCAGCTGTCGCATGGACTGCTGCGGGGGTCTATACAGGGGTCTGTATAGCTGCAGCTGGAGCCATCCGAGTGACAGGAAGAAAACGGAGACTGAAACGGAGACTGAGAAGAAGAGAAGGGTATGTATTTATTGCCATGCATCAGGGGCGTGCAGAGAGTGTTAGAGGGGCAGGGGCTGAAACCCCAAATAAAGAGGGCACTTTTGGACAAAAATAGCTGATCTACAAGCTCTCTTGAGAGCTTGAAGATCACAGAAGGCCATTTCATATTGCATGAAGATATGAGCAATAAAGACAGAGTATGATACAAAACGTGTTTTGCACCACAAGTCATCATGAATAATGTTGATCACAATATTACGTCCAACGACAACGAGACAGCCTACAAGGGAAGAGGTCAATGAAATCACTGACACTGGTGCCAGGAGAACAACCTCGCTCTCAGTGGCAACAAGACCAAGATGCCGGTCGAGGACTTTAGGAGGTTGACGAGAGAGCACAGGCATTTTGCTGATGAAGGCCTGAGTAGCCTGAAAGTCTCTAGGCGGGTGCTGCTACACCAGAATGTTGTGTGCGGTACTTAAAAGAGTATACATGTTATGTTACCAACAGGAATCTGTATGAGGGAACAGTAAGGGTGAGCGAGAAAATAGCAGCCAGGAGAATGAGACTAGCAGGACACTGCCAAAGGCACCAAGAGCTGGCCGACCAGCAAGTTGTTGCTGTGGGAACCAACACATGGGCACCGGTCACGAGGGCGTCCCACATTAACATGCATGGAAGAAAGATGCGCTAAGTACAGACGAGCTAGCCAGATGTATGGAGAGGGGGGGTGGGGGGAGGCAACGATGTAGGACGACCTAGAGAGGAAGACTGTGATTTTATCAGTGGTGGAAAAAGTACTCAAATGTTTTACTTAAGTAAAAGTACAAATACTGCAATGTAGATGTACTCCGTTACAAGTAAAAGTCCTGTATTCAAAATGTACTAAAGTAAAAGTCCAAAAGTATTGGCATAAATATGTACTTAAAGTACTCAAGTAAGCAGAATGTCCCATTTCACAAGTTCAAAATTGGACGCATTGTGAGCTTGTAGATCGGCTATTTTCAAATGGCCAAAATGTATA
The DNA here is from genome assembly GCF_964188405.1 of Protomyctophum parallelum. NCBI lineage: Eukaryota > Metazoa > Chordata > Actinopteri > Myctophiformes > Myctophidae > Protomyctophum > Protomyctophum parallelum. The sequence continues at coordinate 19,128,000 of NC_139711.1, read as the reverse complement.
TAGGGCTGGAGTGGTTAATGGATGTTTTCTAATAAAAATTAATTAATTACTAATTAAAAGTAACTAGTAACTAAAGTTAGTGGAGTAAAAGTACAATATTTTGATCAAAAATGGAGTGAAGTAGAAGTGAAAGTATTGGAACTCTCTCAAATCTCTCAATAAAAGCTACAGGCTACGAGAGCTTTTATTGAGAGGGAAAAGGAAGTTGTCGCCGCCTGTTGTTCCTGTCTGGCGACTACAATACTACAACATGACGTAACCATATCATCCGCTCAAGCCCGGATCATACGGACTTTTGAAACAGAGACCAGGCTTTCCTCCGAGGTGGTGGAAAGCCTGGTGAGGCGAAGTTAGTACAGGACACTAGTGATGCCAGTACTGTAACCAGTACTGTAAACTGTACAGGACACTAGTGATGCCAGTACTGTAACCAGTACTGTAAACTGTACAGGACACTAGTGATGCCAGTACTGTAACCAGTACTGTAAACTGTACAGGACACTAGTGATGTAAACTGTACAGGACACTAGTGATGCCAGTACTGTAACCAGTACTGTAAACTGTACAGGACACTAGTGATGCCAGTACTGTACAGGACACTAGTGATGCCAGTACTGTAACCAGTACTGTAAACTGTACAGGACACTAGTGATGCTAGCACTGTACAGGACACTAGTGATGCCAGTACTACTATACGGATGTGAAACATGGAAAATGAACAAAGGAGACAACAAGGCAGTTGACGTGTTTCACAACAGATGCCTATACGAAGAATACTCCGTATACACTGGCAAGATCACGTCAGCACTAAAGAGCTGCTAGAAAGAGCTGAGTGAAGCTGCATAGATGGAAGATGATTGGACACATGCTACGACAGGACCACAACAATGACTGCAACATGGCATTGACATGGCAGGCATCAGAAGGGAAACGAAAAAAAGGAAGACCAAAGACCACCTGGAGGCGTACCGTTGAGAAAGAAAGACAAGAAGCAGGATGGAAATCATGGTCTGAACTGAAGTGAGGATTGCAGCAGCTGACCGTGAAAAGTGGAAGCACTCTGTGAAGGCCTTACTGTATGTGCCACAAGGATAGGTAACAGGTAACGGCTCTCTGTATCCATAACCTTTAACCATGTACAAGTCATGTGACATGATGACACTGTGTTATTATATGTTTCTCCTCTATTTTCTCCTCTATTTTCTCTTCCCTGCAATGTTGATATAGCCCTCACAAAGAAGTTCACCCACTCTTTTTAACTGTGTGATAATGTGACAAAACATTTTGATTTGATTTTTATGTATGGTTAAGCAAATTTGTACTTAATTGTTGCAACAATAAAAAAAACTAAATTGACCCTGCACACAACTATTCAAGTCCTTAATATGTTTCTGTCTATAATGTAGTGATGAATATGTAAATTACATAATTTATAATTCAAGAGAGAATAATTTGGTTATTCCTCTTTTATCAGCTCACTATATTATAATGGAATGGAAAGTCTAAATATGTTCGACTTCACCGCTGGAATATTTAACCTTGAAGTCTTTATATTTTTAATTTCTTATGAACACTTGATCACATATTTAATGTTTCTAAATAGGTTACGCTGTGATATAGTCATTGCTATTTAGAGTAAATATATTTTTCCTTGTGTATGAAAAAAGATGATCTGTTGATGTGTTGTCACTTACTACTGAATGTACAGTATATCTGGATGTATATCTGGGATGAAATGTTCATTCTATTCTATCTGCTGCTGCTCTGTGTAGAATAAACACTTGTATCTGGTGTTTGTCCTGCAACCTATTCCAGATGGTTCACAACCCAGACAATAGATCTGAAGGGCTTTTAATGCTGAATAGGGGCGGCTTCAGGGTTTTCACTTTTCCATGCCCTAGAAACCTTACAAAGCCCCTATAATTGGGAATTAACATTCCACCGGACTAAATGCAGTGGTAATGTAAAACATTTTTCCCAGCTCAACTACGTTTTTCTCCCCCCAGAAATGAAAACTGCCCTATAGTGCAGAGGAGAAACCAAGTAAAGATGTTTTAGTAGTCCAAACCTGTTGGGCAAAGACAAGCAACATAACCTGAAGAAGGGATAGTGTGAAGCGGTGTTTAGGAATACATGTTGCTGCCAAGAACGATTTATAACCCTATACAGGCCCTAACAGGCTTGTAGTGAACTCATCTAGAACAGACTCACAAAGGGGTGGGCGTTTGATGGGGTGAACTGTGAATGGAGGTACATAGTAAATCCTAAATCCTACATATCCAGAGTGTCTTGCAGGTCATAGACTGAAACCAAATGGACTGGGTTTAATTTCACAAGATTTATAAGGGTCCATTTGGTTACCAACTCTCCTTCATTTAGTTTAGTTTTCCCCTGTTCCAGTAGATGGACACAAACTTGGCAAGTGTTTCAGATTGTATGCCTCAACAGGGAATTTGAGTGAAAATCAACCGATAATTCCAAATAGGTTACTCATCAAGCCGATCTTATCGGTCTACTCCACATGCTGGGAAACTACTGAGAATGACAAGCCTCCTCATAGCCTCACCTAAACATAACCGAAAGCACGTAGCAGCGCAGTCCCAACCTTAATCGTCGTTTTCGTTTTATCAATGCCAACCGCAGCGCGTGGCCTCAACATGTTTGTCAAGCCCGCATCATGCTTGCTAACCTATCACTGAGTCAATATGTCAATAGATTCTTTTGTCATGTCATTCATATGCTCAATGCATCCTTCAGCATCCAGTTGGAAAGCACTTACTGTAGCTACTGATAATGGCATCAGAAAGCAAAACTAAACCGCAATGGAATTGCTCCATGGAAGTTCCCAGAGGTATACTATATTAGTCAGTCATATTAGACACATGCATTGCATGTGCGCACACACACGCACACAAAGTCAAAATCATATATCGATTAGTCACAGACGTTACCGCAGTGAAATTTGTTCTCCGCATTTGACCCATCTCTTGGGTGAGCCGCAGCGTCTGCCGCGCTCGGAAATCATTAGTTGATTCGACCCCCCCCAATCCAACCCATTGATGCTGAGTGCCAAGCAGGGAGGAATTGGGAGGGAATGGATCATCAAATATTTAATCTGACACCGGGACTAAATTTTTTTGGGGGGGCTTTTGATGCCTTTATTGATAGGGAACAGTAGTCAGACAGGAAAGGGGGAGAGAGACGGGGAGTGACACGCGGCAAAGGCCGTCGGGCTCGGGAGTCAAACCCGCGGCACGCCGTCCGGCTGGCTTGGCAGCTTAGGTTTCCAGACGGTTGAGCTAACCGTCCGGGTCCGGGACTCCATTTTAATAAGCTTTTACACAAACCGTACTAACCACACAGAAACCCTGACCTTTTCATTTCAGAGCACATGCTGCTGGTCGTCAGTTGTTGCGGTGGTGTCCCTCATTACGCTCTGCTGGATGTATATCTGTTTGATTACTTTCAACGACCGAGAGGAAGTCAACTGGTAAATGATGACACGTACACCACACTCACTCGCACACACTTTAAATATGCATTTATGAGCAGCCATTTACAAATTGACTAGATGGCAGAGCACAATTGTGGTGTATAGAGGATATGCGCGTGACATCCCAGGTCGGACATTTTTCTTCTGTGTATATTTGTACGTCTCTAAAGTTTGACATGTCACATGCTACATAAAGGGAGTTAGTCGAGTTGGTACAAATTGAGAGATAATAGTAGACACCTTTATGAACACATTTGTGAAGAAAGCTAGTGGTAAGCATTTTTTTGTTGCAGATTTGCTACACATTTCGCTAACTTTAAAAAAAAACTATACTGAGTGGCAAAAAACAACTTTCTGACCTTGACAGTCCATACATCCAAACAGAAAAGTCTGATTGCATTAAACAACGTTAAGCTCACTTTGCCTCTCGATTTGCCACTCAGTGTATGCATGTGCATACCCTCTATTGTGTGACATATTTGCCATCATTTATGGTGTATGATTTGAAAGCCCCTCACAACCAACGTGTGGCGTGCACGTGCCCCACGTGCTACCAAATGTGTAGCCTAGCTGCGAGATAGTCTGCTCCAGCTGTTGATAGTTTAGCACTTTGGTTAGAAAGGCTTCCTCTAAGCTGTAATCAAAAGAACAGCTAGCCCCCGAAAATGAGGACCCCTATGATTATCACGCACCCACACACACATGCATGCATGCACGCACGGACGCACACACACACACACACACACACACACACACACACACACACACACACACACACACACACACACGCACACAGTGGTGGAAAGTAACTAAATACATATACTTAACTACTGTACTTAAGTAAAATCTTTAGGTACTTTTACTTCGCTGGGGTATTTAATTTTTTATACTTTTACTTTTACTCAAATGTCAAATGTCACTTATTACTCCTTTACTTTAGTTACATCTTGATGCCAGTACTTTTGTCCATTTTGAATTTTGGACTTCACTTGAGTATTTCTACATTGGAGTATTGATACTTTTACTTAAGTTATTTTTCCACCACTGCGCATGCACGCACGCACGCACACACGCACGCACGCACGCACACACACACACACACACACACACACACACACACACACACACACACACACACACACACACACACACACACACACACACACACACACACACACACACACAATTTGTGTCTAGCACAAAAGCCCAGAATGCATTGTTGTTTGCTTGTGAATCTCTACTCTTTTTTTCTGTTATCATCAGGAAGTGCTTCACTCTATGGAGACAGTGGGTGAACTGGTTCATGGTGGTCACCATCACCTCTGCCGTGGTGACCAGCTACTGCATTCTGCTGCTGGTGAGAAGTGGACATTTTGACAGCAAATTCAGATGTAGTATTTAAGGTGTTTGCACCCTGGTATGTTTTTCAGGTCGAGAAATGACAGAGTTACCGTGTGGGGGTCCCTGGGGGGGGGGTTCCTGTACTGTACTGTACTGTACTGTACTGTACTGTACTGTACTGTACTGTACTGTACTGTACTGTACTGTACTGTACTGTCACTTACAAATGATACAACACAGTCTGTCATACTCAATTCTGAAGCAATTGTTATAATTTAAAATTGTTAATAATCCGTGTCTATTTGTGTCTACTTTCATTTGGTGTATCAGTCCTGATTGTATTGTCTCTCTATAAAACGATATCAAGCAAGAATGTATGTTTTGTAATATTAATCAAAATATTGGAAGTAAAACATACCTCAAGATTGTACTTATGTACAGTACTTGAGTAAATGCACCAGGGTGAAGTTGGTTAAGCGACTGGTTTAAAGCGGGGGTTTTTTATGGGGCAACTTTTCGAGCTTATAGGCGTTCATCAGGCAGAATTATGTATATAGTTACCTCGTCATGATATAACATCTAATATTAATTAAACCCTTGTTATTCCTTATAAAAATAGCCATTTGCTCACTGTGCTCAGTGTTTGGGTTGTAATATAACTTGTAAAATGTCACAATTACCTTTTTGATGGTACTTGGCAATAGTACTTGGAAATTAAAGCGATTCCGATTTAGATTATATTAACATATTATATGGTCTTTCCTTACAGTTCTTTGCACTGTTCCAAATTGCCTTGAAGGAACCCATCGACCTACATTGCTTACACAAGGTATCTGTATTGTTTTCATATTGTGCAATTCAGATTTTGTTTTGGTTAATCAACATTCATTCCCACTGGTTTGGCTTCAGGTTACTCAGAGTGCATGGTGGGCCCGCTTACCAGATTTCATGTTTACACAATGCTTCGTCTAGATCCTCCTGTTTTTGGGTGTCCTGTTCGTCATGCTCGGAGTCGTTGGAATAAGCCATCAGTGGGGAAATGAATGGAAGACTGTTCTTCTCTCATTCCAGGTGCGTTAGGGCCAAAATAATCTAAAACGTGACAGAGATTGTGTGTGAAAATGTCGGATGTTGGTGAGAATATTGTATAGTATGAAGGATTGCCTTGATTCCGTGTCTTATTTACAGAATACTTTAGATGCTTGTCTGTTGCTGAGATTTTGTATGGAATTAATATCTGCTCAAGTGATGTTTGTATAAACAAGTATAATGAGAATATTGAAGTATGAATGATATTTGCCTTGGTTTTGGTAGTTGGCACTGGATGTGTTAAGCTGTCTGTGGGCATCAAATCAATGTTTTATGTGTCTTTTCTTGGCAGGCAACGGCACCTTTCTTACAGATGGGTGGCGTTGGAGCGTTAACCCTGTTTAGCTGGCTCGTGATCAAGAGCTTCCACAAGGCCCGCAGAGCAGGTTTGTTTAACGTGGGGTTGAATTGTTTTATTCAAGCTTATACTGCCTGAAAAGACTAATTCTGCTATGCTGCGTTTCTGCATGGCATCACTTTTAGGAGTGACTTTACTAACTAGTGTTGATTTGAATTTTGATTCAGTTTAGTCGTAGTCTTTTGAGTAAAACTTCAGTTAGTTTTAGTCATATTTGAGTAATTCGGAATGTGTTAGTATAGTTTTAGTCGACTAAATATTGTATGATTTTAGTCAACTCAAATCTATAGTTGATTTAGTTAAGTCGACTAAAATGTGTTTTGGCGGTCCTTGATGGCATCGTAATGGCAGATTTGACACTTGGTTCCGATTTACTTTTCACAAATAACTGTAAGTTGGTTTTGGTGAATACTTGTTAATAGCCCTAGAATGTCTGTGATCGTATTTTCAGAGTGCAATACCGGAGCGCAACCAAACATAAAATGACTTGTCTTTTAGTTCTACTGGATCTCTTCTCCATTAGTCCCTACCTAACATTTTTTTATCTGTTGACCGAAATTGCCAATATGATTTAGTCTTAGTTTTCGTCATTGTAGCTTTGTTTTTATTTTTTATTTAGTTTTCGTCAGTGAAAAAAGGTAGTCAGCGAACATTTTTCTTGATAGATTTAGTCGACGGAAGCAACATAATTTTAGGAGTGGCTCTACTAACTAAACAAGATGCTTTGATTTGCATTCCGTACAGGCTCCAAGGTCCTCATCTTGGGGGTGTTTGCTGTGTTGTCGATAGCGCTCTTCCTGTGTCCCCTCTTCTTCGACTCGCCGTGTCTGATTAAAAGGGATCAGCTCCCTAAGAAGCCCGACCTCATTGGCCACAGAGGAGCACCAATGGTGAATGTCCTGTTCCTCCAAGGACTTATGTGTGCATTTACTGTATTATGCAGTCATTGGTAGAAAATCTTGAATCTTTAGAAATGAAGGTTGTAGATGAGCAGTGATAAGATTGTTTGTTTGTTTGTTTGGTTGGTTTGGCATCCGACAAAAAAGAAAAAAGGGTCTACAGGAGAAAAAAAAGCATAATTATTTTGAGTAAGTAGACCAATTTAACACGCACTGATAATTTGCCATCCCTGGCTCAGGTGTGAACAAAATGATGTCCAGCCATGTGAGTAGGGTCCCATGTGCCATCTGTCACACATGTATGGAGTTGTGTGCATGCTCACATGCCTTTAGGATGTGTGTGTGTTGTGTTTTACGCATGAGTGATTCTCAGTGGTGTAAAGTAACTAAGGACATTTACTTAAATACTGTGCTTACTGTAAGTATACAACTTTGAGGTATTTGTACTTTACTTGAGTATTTCCAATTTCCAATACTTTTACTTCTACTCCACCACATCTCGGATCCAAATATTGTACTTTTTTTTTTACATTATTACAAAACATACATGAACCACTTCAGCCCTATTTACATGTGCTGTTTTTTCAAAAGATTTTTTGACATTTTACACATTTTGAGAACATGTGAAATGGGACATTCTGCACAAATATACTTTCGGTACTTTAAGTACATTTTGAAGCCAATACCTTTGTACTTAGTAATTTTTTATTCTAGACTTTTAATTGTAACACAGTACTTTTACACTGCAATATTGGTACTTAGTATTTATTTCCACCACTGGTTTCTAACCCAGTGGTTCCCAAACATTTTCATGTCAAGAACCCCCAAATTGACACTTAACAGCCCGCAGACCCCCATTAGAAAATATATGCCAGGGACCCCCATAAGAGAAGATTTCCACAGCTCTAGCAGTGATTCTCAACCATTTTTATTTCGAGGACCCCCAGTTTGACATGCATTAGTCTACGGACCCCCATTTAATGATTTAATTGAGACCCCAATTTATATCGTAAAATCAATGTTAATTTAACTCTGAGAGTGTACAAATGGAACCAAATGGTCCCGTTAGGGTCCATTTGTACACTCTCTGAGTTACAGACCCATAAGGGCCCATTTGGTTCCTACTGTAGGCCTACTGTAACTATCATTTAGCTGGGGAGGTCTTTGAGGGAACTCCCTCAAGGACCCCTAGGGGTCCCCGGACCACTGGTCTAACCCATCTGTCCTCGTCACTGTGCTCAGCTGGCCCCGGAGAACACCATGATGTCATTCAGGAGAAGTGTGGCGTGCAACGTGACGGCCTTCGAGACTGACGTGCAGATCAGGTAGACCCAAGGATATAATGGTTTGGGATCCTTCATTATAGTTTAGTTTTAGTTAGTTTTGACATTTAAAAAAATCTAATTCAGTTTGTTTTAAATCGTTTTTAGAGTGGGTTTTCTAGATTTGATTCGTTTTTTTTTTTGTGCGCTTAGTTTTAGTTTAGTTTTAATTTGGTTTTAGTGTTAGTTTTAGTTAGTTATTTGTCAGGTGCAGGATTCAAAAAGGTCTGAGTAAGTAGGCCTATTGTGTAATTAAAACTCAACAAAGGATACCATTTAAAAATAATATATATATTCAGTTATTGTTAACGAGAAAAACAAAAACTTAGATTTAGTTAGATTTGAAAACACAAATACAGTTTCCATTTGTTATCATTTCTGTTTTTTTATTATAGTTTTTTTTTAATCTGTTTTCGTTATTTTGTTAGTTTTCGTTAAAATAACTTTCAATATGGATAGAGGACTGAAGTCTGACGTAATTTATGCATCAGACCTGGGCAGATCTACAAGCTTACATCGCGTTGTGACACACTGTGAGCTTGTGCTGTGTGTTGCTGTTTTCACTGAATGTTTGCCTATTTTCGTCGAATATTCTTCTATTATGACATGCCCAGAATGAAGTGGCTAAGCTCTTTGGCTTTTTGTACAAGTAATTACAAAAGATATTTCATTTGGCGTTTCTAGCAAAGACAGAGTTCCTTTCCTGATGCATGACCACGGCTCTGAATTCCTACGAAGAACAACGGATGTAAAGAAGACATTTCCAGAGCAGCACTTCAACCACAGCACTGACCTCACCTGGGAAGAGTTAAAAAGCCTCAATGCCGGGGACTGGTTCACAAAGGTGAGGACTGTGTAACTAATAACAACACCAACAATATCCTGCCCAATACTGCAGAGACTATTGGGGTTGTGATGCCTCCAGCTTGCCCGGGGGTTCATACAAACGCTATTGGTGTGGTGTATGGGGGAGGGAATAATAATAATAATAATAATAAACTTTATTTATATAGCACCTTTCATACAGAGTTGCAGTTCAAAGTGCTGCACAGGCAGGACAGAAAACGGGTACTTTACAGTTAGGTCATAACATATCAGACACAACACAGGTCATAACATATCAGACACAATACACAGAGTATGCATAGATTCACGAACATAAAGGGGAATAAAAGGTCAGGCATAGAGTTAAAAAGACATATAAGATCCTGAAAATAACAGACATTTGAGGGAATAAGCACGGTACTGGGGAACCTTCTATAAAGTGCTAAGGGAGGATGGAGAAGGCCAATCTAAAGAGGGAAGCCAGCCAAGGAGGGCGAGGTTGCAGTAGCGAGATTGGCCTGCTTAGTGGTTTGTGTAAGTAGGAGGAGTAGCAGCATGTTGCTTCGCATGCATCACGTCCTCCTGGTGAGAATCCTGGCTTTCAGGCTTTCATGCCTTCATGTCATGCAGCATATCGGAGGAGACATACTGTATGGTTGTCTGTGCTCTCCCTATAGGACTGTAGGAGGTAACAGTGGTCTGTGCTCTCCCTATAGGACTGTAGGAGGTAACAGTCTGTGCTCTCCCTATAGACCGATTCCGTAGCGGGTCTCATGGTCGCAGCCTACGTATTTCCTGTAGGCGGACTCGACGTAGCTGCGGGGGTAAAACCCTCACCAGGCGCACCTCTTCCACTACAGTGAACGGCAGAGTGACTGATGTTAGTTTGCCTCAAACTTTACTCCTTTACCTGCTTTTTTACTAACACTAACATTACAAAGATGCCCAGAACATCGAGATGAACCTGTGTAGTTTATGGCTGCTCCAACAGTAGTGGCAACATAAAAAAAAAAAAAAAAGGAATGTCTAATATCCACCGCGGTGGCGGAGACCAGAGCCATTGAGTAATGGTTGAGACAAAGCAGTGAAAGATACATAACGCAAGTCTTACCCAATACCAAATATTTCTGTTTTATTAACACAAGGCTGCTGTACTTTATACCTCATACTTTAAATGCTTAGTATGAGGTATAAAATACAGCAGCCTTGTGTTCATAAAACAGAAAGATTGGGTATTGGGTAAGACTGAAATTATGTATCTTTCAGGACCCTTCACTGCTTTGTCTCAACCATTACTCAATGGCTCTGGTCTCAGCCACCACGGTGGATATTTTGACATTCCGTTTATTTTTTATTTTTTATGTTGCCACTACTGTTGGAGCAGCCATAAACTACACAGGTTCATCTCGATGTTCTGGGCATCTTTGTAATGTTAGTGTTAGTAAAAAAGCAGGTAAAGGAGTAAAGTTTGAGGCAAACTAACATCAGTCACTCTGCCGTTCACTGTAGTGGAAGAGGTGCGCCTGGTGAGGGTTTTACTCCCGCAGCTATGTCGAGTCCGCCTACAGGAAATACGTAGGCTGCGACCATGAGACCCGCTACGGAATCGGTCTATAGGACTGTAGGAGGTAACAGTGGTCTGTGCTCTCCCTATAGGACTGTAGGAGGTAACAGTGGCAATCAGCGACTAGACTACACTGGGAATTTGGAATTGGCATACCGGTAATAACTTGGACAAATTGAACAATGAATTGGCCAAAACGACAACAAAAAGCACTTTTTCCAATAGATAATTGCGTGCAAAAGAGTTGCAAGCACTGACCACTGCATGTTATTTATTTGTCTTCATATTTATTATTTCTCAGAATATCATCGTATGTCATTTCAAATTGTTTGTATTAATTATGACCAAACCACCACCATAATTTAATCCTAAACCTGTGCCCTCCAGAGAGATCCATTCCGCTCAGCCTCAGAGCTCTCTGCGGAGGAGAAAGAGATGTCCAAGAATCAGACTATTCCATCGTTACTTCTGCTCCTTGAGCTGGCCAAGCAGCACAACGTCAAAGTGCTTTTTGACCTCTATGGCTACCGCCATGACAACAACGATACTGCCGATGTAGTAAGAGCCATCCTGGAGTCTGGCATTCCTCCACAACTGGTGAGAGCAGCACTAATTTACATACTGTCAGTGGTGGAGAAAGTATCCAAATGTAAGTAAAAGTATTAATACTGCAATGTAGAAGTACTCTGTTCCAAGTACAAGTCTGGTATTCAGAATTTACTTGTAAAAGTGCAAAAGTATTGGGGTCAAAATGTACTTTAAGTTCAAACTAAAAGTTTCATGTTAGCAAAATCATTTGAAAATATCAGCTCTACAAGCTGCGTTGCATCATACATTACACAAGGTAATGTCTTTTTGTTTTTGGACAGGTTCTCTGGCTTCCCAACGCTGACAGAGAGTATGTCAGGGAGGCTGCTCCGGAGTTCATTCAGGTCTATGACCAAGTGTCCCAAATGAACGAAAGTGGCGGAAACCACCTGAATCTGAAATACAGCAATTTGAGTGCCGAACAAATCAGGTAAAGCATCTGGAATAACATGGTTGCATCACGGGACAGGCGCAACGGCGCGGACAGAGTGGCACACCGCCATTCCGACTACGCGGCTTCCACACGTGCTTAGGTACAGGGTTAGTAATGCGGCGAGTTGGAATGGTGATGCGTCGGAATAGCATGGTGTTAAGGGCGTTTGTGGCATCCTGAGACTCAAACAATGTTCTCACCCGTGGGGGCACCTTAAAGAATGTGTTGTAACAAACAATTTAATGAGGTGTGAATGACGACTGTCATCCTGCAATTACTTAGAGATGAAGATATTAACATGATTCATTGTACCGCTGCATGAATGTCCCCTGGATTGTTTGTATAGACTGTCTGGTCTGCAATTTCAATTCCACACAATTCCACAAAGTTAAGTTAAGTTAAGTTAAGTTCAGTTCAGTTCAGTTCAGTTCAGTTCAGTTCAGTTCAGTTCAGTTCAGTTCAGTTCAGTTCAGTTCAGTTCAGTTCAGTTCAGAAATCACAACAAGTTGTCTCAAGACACTTTACATGTAGAGAAAAGGACCAACAGAGATGATAGATCCCACCCTGAGCAAGCAATTTTGCGACAGTGGTAACAAAAAAACTCCCCCTCAGGAAGAAACGTCAATCAGTACCTGACTCTAGGGTGGGTGGCCATCTGCCTCGACCGTGTCGGGGGAGAGAAAGAGCAAGAGAAAGCATTTCCACCTGCAGTGACATGCACAGGGTTTCATCTGAACGTAAATATATGCTGCATTATGGGTTGTTCCAAGTGCATGCACTAACACATGTACATTTATGTTCCCCCCCAGGGGTCTTCGACGCAGGAATGTGACCGTGAACCTTTGGGTGGTGAATGAGCCCTGGCTCTTCTCTCTGTTGTGGTGCTCAGGCGCCAGCTCTGTGACCACCAACTCCTGCCACCTCCTAAAAGATATGAGCCATCCTCACTGGACTCTGGTGAGGGACACTATACTTGTATGTGTGCACTGTGAGCACTGAGTGGCCAGACATCAACTGATTTTCAAATATAAATGTGATGTCACATTTTTCAGTTATTTCCACTGAGCAATGCGTTCATACTGTGATGTATAAATTGAACGTCTTTAGCATTAAATTGAATTCTATTTAATCTTCTAATGAAGATGTCTATTCATTGAGAAAGATGCTTAATGCTAGTAATTGTTTTGAAGCTGTAGCAAATAGTACATGCATTTTCCCAATCAGTACAAGCTCATCGCCACCTTTGTCCTTTTTAGCACTCAACTCAGATAGGGCAAATATAAAGTTTGGGTACTGATAACGTTTTATTGTTTTATTTTGTATTTGTATTTAGGGTTAGGGTTGGGGGGGGGGGGGGGGGTGACAACGGTGACAACGGTGACATGCTTTGACTGTATCTCTGCTATGATTCAGGCACCTGCAAAATACAGGATGATATGGATTTCAGTGGACATAGTGTCATTCCTCATAATGTTTGGACTCTTCATCTTCCTGAGGTGAGTTGGTTTGTTAAATGGTTCATTGTAACTCTTTTCATTGTTTTGTTATATGACCTGACCTGTGAATAGGCAATGATTCATCCACTTCTTTAAGTATTTCATTTGATTTCAGGATATACTGTTCAATGCATCTTTATATGGCAATCAGAAGTCTAACATATATATGACATCATATTCGTATTACCATCCATGTTGTGCATGTAAACGTTCTCAATGTATTTGTCTGTTTGAGGCTATATAAGTTGCACACTATAATTCTTAAATTTTTTACTCATTTACTCATTATTGCGATAGTGAAATGTGTTACAAAAACAGGCATAACTGCCATTCACCCATCACCCATGATCTTCGGCAAAACATTTGGGACAATTGGTAGTAAATATAGGAGACATTCCAATTTTGATATAGCAACTACAGAAAGAAAAGAAGATATAAAGTGACGGTTATCACCTCATTCACCTGTAATTGAATTAAACCATAATATTTGACCAGTGTTGCGGGTGAAACACAACTTGCGTTCATGTTCTGTTGCTCTCCTAATAGGAACGGAGAAGACATGCAGGAGGAGACAGGCCCGTCTCCGAGAGACAGCAACATCCCTCTTCTTAAAACCAATCCAAAAAATGGTTTAACCATGGACCATGAAGAAAATAAGTTGATTACAGCCGCAGCCGCTGTACCCCAATGAATTTCGAAGCACAAGATGATGTTAAATCACATATCCACATTATGCCACTGGGTGGCGGTATATCAGTATTTGTTTTAATCCTGGCCTTGTCATCAAGATTCATGTCTTGATCCAAGGCTATTTTAATCCATGCATATTGTACAGCTTTATACATTTACTTTTTAAGAAAGAGTTTTTATTAATAATAATACATTTTATTTATATAGCACATTTCATGACATAAAAGCAGCGCAATGTGTTTTACAGGTCAATAAAAAGGCAAAACAAAGACACAACATAGCATTAACATAATATCAAAGAATATAAAACAAATTTATTAAAAGAAAGAAATTAATAAAAGAAAGGGCAACGAATCAGGCAAAACAGTGAGTACATGAATAATAACACAAAGATGTATAAAATAAAATAAAACTCAACAAAAAGCAAGAGTGAATTAATAGGTCTTGTGTTGTGCTTTAAAGATGTCTACGGAGGCTCCCTGTCTAAGGTGTAGTGGGAGTTTATTCCATGCGGTCGGCCTGTAGAAGCAGAAAGCTTCACTGTGTTTATTATATGCCATTTTAGGCACATCGAGCAGGACAGCAGTGGAGGACCTGAGGGGGAGGTTCGGGACATATCTAGTCAGGCAGTCAGAGGTAGGAAGGTGCAAGACCATTGAGAGCTTTATAAACAAGTATAATAAAACAAGTATATATATATTTTTTAATCAATCCTAAAAACAACCGGGAGCCAATGTAGTGATGCTAAAACTGGAGTAATATGTTCTCTCATCTTAGTTTTAGTTTAAACTCTGGCTGCCGCATTTTGAACAAGTTGTAGTCTGTCAGTCGTTTTCTTTGGCATGCCAAAAACTGCATTTGAGAAATCAAGTCGAGAGAAAACAAAAGTGTGGATCAACGTTGGATCAACGTGGGATTATTCCCCTGCCTAGTAGGAAAGTGCGTGGAAAAATGTCATGTAAATTGCATGCTACGTTCATGATTTAAGGGGTTTTGTTCAAATTGGGGGTACCGATTTTCGACATGTTCGGCAACAGTGCCGGACATTAGCTATATGCGGACGGGCGGACATACTCTCTCCCCATGCCTTCGGCCTGGTGGTGACAATAACCCCACCTAGGTTCTTTACTGTAGTGTTACTTTCTACAGTCAGGTTTCCGAGTCTACTATTGATTCTCTCTGCTCACTAGTAACTTCTGTCTTATCCTCATTTAACTTAAGAAAGTTCTCACTCATTCAGCCTTTAATGCTGGACAGACAAGTCAACAACAAGGGCACAGGGGTCATCAGGTGCTACAGAAAGATATAGCGGTATAGCTGAATATCATTAGAATAGAAGTGGAAGTTCACTTTGTGAGTGCTAAAAGCTAATAATGTAATTTTGTGTTATAAATAAGTTCGGTTGTTGTTTGGGGAGCTGGAAGTTTTGTTTGACAATGTAACTGAGCAACCTATATAGATGTAATGAACTCTGTATTTATATTTGCACTTTAAAATAATGGTGGTTATTAATGAACAGTTTTGTATACACACAACTTAATAGGAAATTAGGAATACCAGATTGCTTGCATCAAAACGGTCTCTACCTGGTATTCCTAAACGTAACCTCAGTAAACCTAACCTTATTCCTAACCTTAGCCTCTGTGAAACGTAAAGGTGCCAAAACCTAAGCCTATTCCTAAACTTAACCTCAGTAAAACTATGCCTAACCTGAGCCTATTCTTAAACTTAACCTCAGTAAAACTATGCCTAACCTTAAACTTATGTAAAACAAATACAAGAAACGCCCCACTGGGCAGCCGTCGGAAAAGAATAAAAATAATTAGGGCGAGCGTGTTGTAAGGCGAGCCTTACGGTATAGTTGGTTACCCCTAATAGACAGACATTTGATCAATTTTGTTAATTAATTAATACACTGCTGTATTTTCTGTACTACACGCTATATTACTGTCTTGCGTTGTGTATGGGGGGGGGGGGTTGAAGACGAACGTGATTGGGAGATACTTTGATATAAATAAAGCTGGTATTGCTTATCAAGATGTCTAGTTTACAATACATCCATTCCATTTACATTTTTATTACAGCAAGGAGTCCGGGACCCTAGGGGAGAGTTAACACAGGGTGGTCTCCAAATCTTAGTGCGATTGGAACTTTTATTTCTCTTTTCCATTTTTCAATTGCTTTTTTCATTTATTTTTTATATTTTTGGGGGGAAAAACATGGTTAAATAGAGTCTGAAATTACTGCTGGACGAGCGCTGGCGCTTTGCATGGTCCATATGGAATGAATTATGTACTGGCCATATAAAGGCAAGTAAATTGACCCTATGGGAGCCAACCCAGAGTAAAGCCAGGAGGGGAAAGAAGCGTACCACCTATGTAGACGTGCTGCAGCGCAACAGCTTGACTGACAACACTGCAGAGCTCAAGAACCTGATGTTGGATAGGAAATTGTGGAGGCCAGCGATCCACTAATCCCGAGTTAGTGTTGGCTAGTCCTCACTGGCCATTAGGGCTGTGAATCTTTGGGTGTCCCACGATTCGATTTCCGATTCTTGGGGTCACGATTCCATTCAACTCGATTCTCAATCCTCAATTCTTTAAAATTCTAAAGCATTTTTTCCCCAGATTCAAATCCAGGACAACAACATGTACAAAACGTCTGACACTCAGTTCGAATCGATTTTTTTTACACCCTACTGGCCATATATGGAGCGTGTCTTGATTGGTTTGATGAGGTCAGATCAACATATGGAATGTTAGAACAGGTCAGAGGTCAGCTCCATATATAGATCTAAGGGTATGGTGGCAGTGGGGGCATTGTCTTGAGTGTACAGGATTTGATGAGTGCCTAGGTAGGGCCGGCACTTAATTTTCGGCCCTGTTGATAACTCTAGTTTTCACCGGCTGCCGGACGTGGCTGCCCTAGTAACTTTGGGGCAGGACCGTCTAGAGTTTGAATGGACAGGTATCAGTCAAAAGGGGAGACATCGAAGAGGAAGGACGGGTGGGGAGGGATCAACATTTGGAATGTTAGTCATTTTTACACTGTACATACATGGCAATGTACAAAAGTTAAAACATTCTGGCAGTGGCATATCTGTGAATGTGATACACCGGCAAAAATGATAGATGCTCCCTTCCCGTTGGACCCTGAACTTTGCCTCTTAGGAAACTTCCCTGCAATCAGTGCAAACTTATATAATATATTTTAAATCAAAAATATAGAGGTTGCACTCGGGTGGCTAGGAAATGTATTGCAATAACATGGAAGTCTGACTCCCCCCCCCCCCCCCTCCACCTATCGCAAGATGGTTGTCAGTCAGAAATGAACAGTTGTGTTCCTCTTGAGAAGATTACTTATCTTTTGAGAAATGGAAAAGGGTTTGAATTTTTTTGGAAGATTTGGCAACCTTATTTGAATTATGGAACAATTGTCATATGGAATGTTAGAACAGGTCAGCTCCATATATGGAGATCTAAGGGTGTGAGGTCAGCTGTTGAGTTTGCTAGCCGGGCTCCATATATGCAGATCTACAGTGCATCATAAAACTAAGAATATAAAAACTATAAAAACTAATACAACAAGAACACACACATAACCATACTTCATGTTATTGCACAAATGATCTAGGGGCCGCAATCTGCATTCAAAGATTTTCCTAGAAGTTTTGTCTTTAGTCGATTTGCCTGTCTACTTCCTGTCTTTGCGACCAGGTTTTTTTCGACCAGCTCAGTGGCCTTGTGGTTAGAGTGTCTGCCCTGAGACTGGGAGGTCGGGGTTCGATCCCTGGCCGGGTCATACCAAAGACTCTAAAAATGGGACCCAGTGCCTCCCTGCTTGACACTCAGCATCAAGGGTTGGATTGGGGGTAAGTCCCTGTGACATACTAGCGTCATGTCCAGGGGGTGTACTTGTACATCAAGCTGCCTCACGCTACAGAAACAGGAGATAGGTTCCTGCCCTATGGGCCTCATGGCTCGGCAAGGCTACTTACTTTACTTTTTTCGACCAATGACAAAGCTTCTAGGAACATCTTTGAATGCAGATTGCGGCCCCTATATGTGTCACAGAGACACCATTTTTTTGTGAGCGTTCTACCCATTGCTGGCTGTCTGAATACCAAAAAAACAAAAACATTATTGCTTATAGCAGCTTTAATATGTATGTGAATGACTCAATGTATAACTGTATAAAAAACGCATGGATGCACCTGGGACGTATCCTCACTCAGTGATGTATCCTGACTCCTGAGATCACCGGGGTTTCGGGTCTACCAACATCATACCCCTCACTCAGGCGACCCAGCCGGGGTTGATCAAATCCCGATATACGTCCCAGCTGCAAGGTCTCCAATTAAAGGAATGGGACAGCTAGTACTTTGAAGATGAATGATCCGTCATTCATGACAATTAAATGATCACTTTTAAAACTCTTACTGTCCTTATTCACAGTAGGCAACACCGAAAAGGTGTAGGCTGACACTGAAGCAGAGGCTTTATTTATGCCACGCTATTTGAAGATTTCGTTACAAAACAAATTTCCATGAGCTTAGTTCGACAAAATTAAAAATCAGCAGATTTGAGCATGAGACAAACCAAGAATACAGAAATATGCAATACAACCCCATGCTATGCATATTTTTGGTATAAGTAGCCAAAGTAGGCAAAAAAACAACAATATTTATTATGCTACCTATGTTTTCATGTCCATCTCTGCTTGGCCTATTAATACATTCATTGTTGATCAATAATACATGTCTATTTTAGTATTTAAGCAGAATTTGTATTATTAATTATATAAATACATACTTCAATATAAGTAAATATTATTCATTATTAATTGTATTTCCATATAATTTTACTTGGCTCATTTCTCATCATGTTTCTGACAGTTTCTCTTATTTTTATTAAATATAGGCCTATAGCCTATCTTCCATTCCGTCTTCCTTTGAGAACAATGAGAAAGCAAGCACTATTGTTTGTTGACAACAGACATTACAATTCAAAATTAATTTGCAGTGGCTGAAAAATACTTGCAATTTGTACTTAGAAAAAGTATCAATACTGCAATATAGAACTACTCACAAGTAAAAGTCCAGAATTAAAAATGTACTTGAGTAAAAGTACAAAAGGATTGTCATCAGCTTTGTGGATCACCTATTTTCAAATGGCCAAAATATAGGCCTATATGAACATATAGTTCCTATGTTTTGTACTAGTAATTGAAATCTACAAAGTAACTAGTAACGTTTTCAAATAATTGTAGAGGATCGAGACACTCTGAAGTAAAGGTATTGGAAATACTCAAGTAAACTACAAATAGACTACCTACTTGAGAGTATAGTTACTTTCCACCATTGATGATGACGAAACCTAAATGAAACACATCCGCAATTAACGTGATTCCTTTCAGCTGCGTTCACTAGTCAAAAACGCTAGCTTTGCACAGGTTTGGGACGTGTCAACATCCACCCTGCGTGAACCCACAGAGTGATTTCTTTATTTTATTTTGAAACTGAATTGCACCACAGTCGAGGTAAGAAGAAAACTTATAAATTCAATCAAATGTCAGATTCTTGTTAACCCAATATATATATATATAAGTATTTTCAAACTGTGCTATAAGCTTAGTCTCTTCTGGGGGCAAGATCACAACTCGCTGCTATTTTCCAAAGATGTTTGTTTAGTGCCCATAACGGCCTATAGCCTGCCCTACTGTATGCCGAAATACTAATAGAAACTATAGCACTAACCTCGCATCAACCCCTAGGCTTTCCAGGCCGGGGGGGGGGGGGGGGGGTGTGGTGTTAAAGTAGCCTACTAAAACTAAAGTACAAAAAATATCAATACTGCAATGAAGAAATATTTCAAGAACAAACTGGTTTACTTGAGTAAACTACCAGTACATTAAAGTAGGCCTATTGGTATCAAAATGCACTTATGTACTTATGCAGAAACGCCCATTTCAAAAGTTTTCAAATGTATAATAATCTTTTGGAAATGGCTAATCTACAAGCTCACAGTGAGCTTCTGCCATTTTCAAATGGCCAAAATGTATAGGGCTGAAGTGGTTATGTCAGAGAAAAAGGGGGCATCAGGCACTCTGGAGTTAAAAAAGGGAAAAACTATTAAACCAACATAATGTTTTTTACTATTAACTTTATTGACTTGTACATCTCTGAGCACCTGGTTATTTAATTTATGTTTAATGTTTTAAATTTGTAGTAGAGTAAAACTACAATATTTGCCTCTGAGGGGTGTAGTGGAGTAGAAGTAAACTCTTGGTACTGAAAATTGGAAATGCCCAGTAAAGTTAAAAAAGAGGAAAAATAACTTTGTACAATTGAGTTGGCTGCCTGCTTTTGCTATGTCTACACTAAATGTTGTTGCTGTTGTAACTATGCGAGTTTGTACATTTTCACTTGCTGTTAGCCCTGGACTGGGGATGCTGGCTTTAAGATTCATATCGTTTGTCTTTTTTTTTCTTTTTTTTTTTTCCTATCCAGATATGGCAGCTGCCAGGTTACTTCTCCCTGCTGAGCATTTGGACTGTGCGATATGTCTGGATGTGGTAACCAAACCAGTCACCACACCATGTGGCCACAACTTCTGCATGGCGTGTATTCAACACTACTGGGACACCAGGGTCACTTGCCAGTGTCCTCTGTGTAATGCCATGTTTCCAACCAGACCTCAAATGCAAGTCAATACTGTCATGTCAGAGTTGGCTATAGGACATAAGAAGTGGGCTCAAGTTCTAGAAAACCAATCTGCTCATGACATTCTTTGTGACATCTGTTCTGAGAGGAAGCACATGGCTGTTGCGTCTTGTCTAGTATGCCTAGCTTCTTTCTGTGAGAGGCACCTGGAGCCTCACCTGAGAGTTGCAGGCCTCAGGGGCCACACTTTATCGGCACCTCTAGCAGGTCTTGAAGACAGGTTGTGCAAGAACCATCACAGGCTCATTGACCTCTATTGTAAGACTGACCAGTCACTTATTTGTGGTGGTTGCATGACAACGCACCACAAAAATCACGACATTGTACTACTTGAGACGGAATACGAATCCAAACATGCAGAAGTCCAGAGGGAGATAAATGCACGATCACAGAGGCTCGGAGAGCTCAAACTCTTCACTACGAGGGCACGAGTCTTCAATGAGCAGCTGATCCGCTCCCGGCCAGATCTAGTTGCGGTGATTGGAGCGGCAGAGCAGCAAGCGGAAGGTTTCATTACAGAACTGAACATGGAAATCACTGAGCTCGACAAGAAACGTGATGACCTGGAGCATTGCCTTGATGAACACCATCGCCTTGTCGATCATGATCGCCTTGTCCTGTTGCTGTCGAGCCTGCCCGCTCTGCTGAACAAGGACCTGAAGAACACAGTGGTTGACTTCAAACTGCCTGATGATGCCAACTGCGTTAGGAGATGTGCAACTCTTCTGGATCAGGAAGTCACTCTGCAGTGGCTGAAGGCTTGTGCTGTGGATGTGACCCTTGACCCAGACACTGCACACCGTGACCTCATCGTGTCCCCCGATGGGAAAGCAGTGATGCTTGGAGCAACACCTCAAGATGTCCCTGATGCTAGAAAGCGATTTAAACATCATGCAGTGTTGTCAAAGGAAGGGTTCGAATCAGGGAAGTTTTACTTTGAGATCCAGGTAAAGGGAAAGACTAGTTGGGCTATAGGAGTGGCGAGTGCATCGCTTAACAGAAAGTATCCCATCAGCATGTCTGTTAGGAATGAATGTTGGGTCATTGTGCTGGATGCTGGCCAGTATCGTGCATATGGCTCAGAGTCTTCTAGGTTAAATCTGGTGGAGAAACCACAGGCAGTGGGGGTCTTTGTAGACCATGACGCGGGACGGGTCTCTTTTCATAACATGGCTGCAAAAGAAGAGATCTACGTGTTCTCTGGCCTGACATTTAATGGTAGAGTACTGCATCCATACCTGTGCACTCGATCTGATCGCTCTCCATCTGATCGCAAGCCGCTCACCATCACTTCTCAAAATTGACTCCAGTCAATACCGCCTAAGGCATTTCCCCTTCACACCAAAATGCAGACTGTCAAGTATGACCTTGTGTAATGTGAGTTTCAATGTGATTGTAGCTATCAAAGCTCTGTTGTGTTTATATAGGTGTTAATACTTTTAAAAAGGTTTCTATTGAGTTTTAAAGTCTTAATTTTATTTGTTTTAATAAAAGCTTATTTGAAGAAACATGGATATTTGTCCTTATTGAAACCACTACATCTTACCAGGTTGATGTCTTATTTACCTTAGTGTGGTCATTGTGACACATTCCAGCAGAGGGCATCCATTGTATGTTTCATTTGTTAACGTGTACAAGTGGCTACATAAGCTTTAAGCCTCATACACTACAGTCAGTGATGCTGCAAATGGGGACTAGAAAATGTTTTGTCCACCAGTTTCCAGGGGGGCCCAGCCCCCAGCGACAAGTACTTTCTGTAGTATCACATTCATCTTAACCACTTAATCCATTTTTACCATCTTCTATATTTTGTACACCTGCTATATTTTATTTTTAGATCAACTTCCTGATTCCACCCAATAAATATTGCAAATACATTTAATCAGTGAAACGATCAACTTTACATTAATTATGCAAACAAAGTAGTTAATGTGGGACGGTGGTAAGATTAAAAAAAAAAACTCTTGCAGTACATATACATTCATACAAATGTATCTCTTTTGATTTTTCTTTTTTTTTGGGGGGGGGGGGAGTGTCCCTGCTTTTTCTCTCTCAGCGAAGGGGTCCTCACCTATGGTCCTATCACCCCTCCTCCTTATTGGCCTGAAAAACCTTGAAGACCCCTGCACCTCTATGGCCTGCCCTGCACTAACAGGCGTTGTATTCACATGTTGTCCTATCACCACTAGATGGCAGCCTTTCCCAGAACCTGACAGGGCTGATGTGGTTTTAAATGGAACTGATAAAACCGCACACATCCATCCGAATCACTGCAGCTGCCTGCATGGAGATCATAATTTCACCACGAAGAATGTAACCCCCGAGGACATAATATTCGGATAGTTCGTGTGTGGGGGCAAATAAAAGCTTAATTCACCCGGTTGTATAAATAAGTAGCCTATTATTATTATTCCCCAAAGGGTTGGCCATGAAGACCCGATGTTTTTCATGAAGGCGAGGCGGCAGCAGCAGCATAGGAGGGGTGGTGCCGCCGCTGCTGCTGCCGCGTTTTGGACATTTTTGGGCCAAAGTTGTGGGAAGTTCATGTGCAACTTCTCGTCTTCTCTCTGAGGCTGTGCAGGGTTCGCAACAAACCTCTACAAAGTATGTTAACGATGCTGTGAGTGAACCAACGTCTGTCTGTCTGACGGCAACAACCAGGATAAAAAGGACTTATTACATTGCATTTTTGGAGAGCTATCTACTGAAAGTTTTTCATTTCCAGCACAGAAGTCGTGTGTTGACGTTACACTATGGTTCATAAATATGGTAAGTGCATCAGATTCCTCACGTGTTTGTTCATATTATGTCAACAAAGTTCTTTATGGAACTATGGTCACATTATTGCCGTGGCTTCAGTTATTGACTATAAGTATATCCGAGACAAGGAGCAGTTATAGTATTAACACAACTTTTAATTAAATTGTCAGTAATTGACATGTCGTTACTAAACTAAGGTTTGTTTCAGCCGTTTTATATATATAACCTCAAGAAAACTCCCTCGGGAAAACAGGAAGTGTTTTCCACTGCAGAGCAGAGCAAAAAAACTCATATGATGAAAGTTGCTGGGGTAAATTTAATTACCGCAAAGTGGCGTGTCATCATCATGTCATCTAATAATAATTACATTTACAACTCAAACTCATATCTTTTTTTTCTTTCTTTTTACAGTATACATGGGGGCCTACTCAAAGTAAACCACAGCCACCTAAGCCACAATAAGCTGTTAGAGCACGTCAAAAATGAAAGTTTGAAACGCCGTTTATCGGTTTATGGGTAGCCTATATATATTGTTATATCTACTAATATATGTCAACAGTCATTCATATTTGCGAGGCACGTTATCCGCATTTAGTATCAACAGAAAGCATTCATGTATTTCCACCTCAGCTATAATGCAAAGTAAACAACTGTGCACATCACATCGTTCGCAGTGATCACCTCTGGCCTAACCTGCCCTATTGGCCATATGTCTTCTCTGTCAACAACACCAGCAGATTGTAATGTATAATCATAGGATGATTTATTATGATGAAGTTCTATACTGACATGTCCTTGTGTTTGTGGCAGACACAGAGCGGGCAGTGGGACTGCTCAGGCAGTACCAGGCAAACCTCACCACTCCAGAGGAGCAGGCCCTGAAGTCCAGCGTGGGGAAAGTCTCTGCCATCTTTGACAGCCAGCTGTTTCAAGCCCTTCTTGGTAAGTAAGAGACACTGTAAACAGCAGGTCTGTGTGTGTGGACTGGACTGGACTGTGGACCTGACCAATGTTGTTGCGATTGTGTACTGTACTGCACCCACCCACCATATACAGCCTATAGCCTTTCTCTTAAACTAACATCAGTGTTTTCTATTAAATCTCACGTTTTATATTCAACCCCCCCCCCCAATAAATAAATAATAATAATAATACAAAATCAAATTAAATAAATCATATTTAACCTGACAATCTCTTGGAATTGCACCGTTGCAGGACGCTGTGAGCTTGTAGTAGGTCAAGCTATTAGTTTTCTTATTTGTTTTGTCTCTTTCTTATATATTTGACAAATCTTGTTTTTTGATTTGACCAGTTTTCATAGTATAGTTTGTTGATTACTTTTGACGCAGTAATGCTATGTTTTAGGTAGTCTATATAGGTATTAAAAGTCCTAAAATTGTCACTTTACTGTCATCTGAGGAGTGAGGACCCCCGACCCCCCCATATAGACGTCACCGGTCTGTCCTATATCAATCTACTGCTCCGATATGTTGCCACTGCCAGCAGTCAGTGTTGTTTTTGGCAGCGATTTTTGTTTTAGTGTTAGTCTAGTTTAAGTCGACAAAATATCATAAGGTTTTAGTCGATTTAATCTACAGTTGATTTAGTCGACTCCTGCCTTGATGCCGTTGTAATGACTGATTTTACACTTGCTGAAAAGAGCCGATCTACAAGCTCTGCGACGTGTTGTGAGCTTGTAGATCGGCTATTTTCAGCATGCAACCAAGTGTAAAATGACTTATACTGGATCCCTTGTCCACTAGTCCCTTCCTAACATTTTAGTCTAGTTTTTAATTGTTGACGAAATTGCCAATAGATTTAGTCTTACTTTTAGTCATCATAGCTTAGTTTTCATTTAGTTTCCATTTAGTTTTCGTCAGTGAAAAAAGGCAGTCGACGAACATTTTTCGTCATAGTTAATGTTTCCTGGTGGTTCGCCACAGGATGTGGAGAGTATTAATTTGTGTGGGAAGTTAACTCAGCCTAAATGTTTCCCTATTAAGTCCTGTGAAAGACTCCTTTCAGCTGACCTCACAAAAGCTTTGCTGTAGTGTAGTGTTTACTATATACCTGCCCAACATGCTTGGATTAATTGTAATGGAATCCCATGAAAGTTGGACAAAGCACCTTTCGTCACCGCTAAACCCCTTATCCCTAAACTTATTTTCCTTTTTTTTTTTTTTTTTTACTATTTTGCAAAACATTTTTGAATAGTTAAAACAAGCTCACAACATGTCAATGTAGATTGGCTAGTTGAACTATTCAAAAATGTTTTGCAAAATAGTAAAAAAAAAAAAAAAAAGGCAAATTTAGGGATAAGGGGTTTAGCGGTGACGAAAATGGAGCCCTAGTCTTTATCCGTTCTTGAAAAGAGGTGGGGGACACTCAATTCAAACATCTCACATTAGGGAGAGTATACACGGTCCTGACCTTGACTCAGAGACAACTCATTCTATGCAAACATTGTTACTCATAGAGGAGGAAGCTGAAATGTTTTTATTGGCTCATCGTTGCCAGAAAGTGATAGTGATGCTTGGCTTGGCACAGTGACTAATATGGATATTATTAGCAGTGCGCAATTACTCTTACGGAAAGCCAGAAACGTGACACTGTCAGAGTCTTTTACGACTTCAAGCCACCTGGTATTCCTTTACTGAATCTAAACACCTGCTAATGCAATGTGACTATACCTTCAAAGCAAGGCTGAAGAAGACCCTGTGAACCCTAAACTCAGTGCTTAAAAAAACAATAAAAAAACCCACTGGAATGGTCCTTCTAATTCCGATGGAGTGATAATGACGCCTACCCTTATAGGTCTACCACTGCTACTATAGTGTTGACCTGCTGCTGTTTCTCTGATGATGGGGGATGGGTTACAGTATGGCTGGGTATGAGGAAATATCATCCATCTCTAGGCCTAATGGTCACATATTATCAGTAGCTAGCAGAGTTATCACCACCCAATCGAGGATACGCAACAGTCTTCGTACATGATGTTGGTGCCTGTTGGAATGACCAAAGGTGTGTAAAACATGGGCTCGACTGGCCACGACAAAAACGGTACATCAGAAACCTGTGTAGCGGTTTCACATGTCAGGAAGAAATACCCTTTGGCATTATTGGAGGACTTAGACACTCAGTATTGCTGTCATATAATATGACATTTTGACCCATTCAAGCCGGGAAAGTATCTGTGTCATTAACCTTATGGCTATTGACGTAATTGACGTAATTAATAAAAAAAGCCATCATAACCGTTGACGTAAATGACGTAACTGTTGGCTGGTTTGGCTTACGGCCGATGTAATCTACCTAAAACCGTCCGAAATCCTCACACAGTGAGCGCAGTCTTTATGCATCGCTGCGTAATATGCGATATTTGGGGCTTGATTAGAGCTTAATTTTACTTAGTTAGTAAAATAAACGATGATAGCTTAGCACCCCAGACATCTGACTGTGTAACACAGTGAAGAAAACTAGCGGATGTTGTGATCCGTAGAACCGGAAATGACATCGCCAGATTCGCTCTATTTGGTCAAAATCTGCATAATGGTGAAGTTACCGCCACCATCAGGACTGGTTATAATACTGGTTAAAATGAGATGTAGTGTCTATGTCACCAATATTTCTATTGCCATTAAAATGGTGAATTAAACATATTAATAGTGCAGGTAGAAGGCACAATCCACTGTTAATTAGGGTGGCCATAAGAGGGTTCAAATGTAGCTATATATAGCAACATAAGTTTTTCAGAAAACTCTTAGGATTTAGAACATTGTTTTAGAACAGTGGTTCTCAAAAATAGCAGATGTCCAAACAACCTCACAGTCCGTCACTTTGTGCCGCGCTGCGAGCTTGTACATCTATTTTGCTATGCTATGTTTAAAATTTATTTTAACAGTGTTTGAAACATTTTGAATTTTGGGGGGTCCGTGGCACAAAACATTTTCAGATGGGGGTCCACCACAGCCAATTAAATATCAATTTAGGGGTGCTACTGCCTGGCACTAAAAAGTTTGAGAACTACTCATTTAGAAGGCATTTGTATAACCGGCCTCAGGTGTCTTATGGGTTGAAAGGATGGCGTCATAGTGGAAGTCTCTTTGAGGGGGGGAAAAAAGTCCCAACAGTAGAGAGAAGATCAAAATTCAAAATCCAACTTCCTAACATTCCACAGGAGGAATCCTATTAACAGTTTCCGTGCCGGGAATGGATTACTCCAGGTTAATGTCGCTGCCGTATCGGACATACCCGCCTTTTGTTTTATGTGTTTAATCCGCCGTAATGTAATGAATCAAAAGAAAATCCGTCTTCGTCGCGGAGTATGAGACTGGATGCCTTCGCTGTGATGACAAAACCGGAAATCGTCACATGCTGTGGGCTGCTAGGGCTTCTGGGAAATTGAGGCCAATGGAAATGCATTGGGTGCAACGCCTCATTGAAACCAATCGTGTGTGCGTCTTCCGGGTGCACCAAGATGGTGGATGCTACACACAGATCATAACAAACCACGGGAGCTTTTTTTGATGGATTTTCGCGGATTAAAAGCCCAAATAATTCAGCGTATGCTCTAAAGGTAATACAACAATCTCGGCAGTGAAGGGGGGTTGATTAAAATGCGGGATAATCGTAAAAAACAGTCAAACTGTTAAACAGCCAAGTGGCTGCTGTCCCAATCCTCATCCGACCACAACTTTTCGTCGACTACCTTTTGTTCACTGACGAAAACTAAACAAAAACTAAATAAAAACTGAGTGGGGAGGAGGCTTCACTTCCGCATTATCGCTTGCTCATGATCAGAGCTTCTGTTCTCCAGACTGTATATGACGGAAGCATTTGAAAATTGCGAGAGGCAACAGTCTGGCAACACCAGACTATTCTCAGGCACCATAGTTGAGTGGAGTCAATTGAGGCTACATGCATGGGATGGGAGCTATCGACTCAACAGGTACCAGAGGTGACAGGAAAGTCAAATGAGGCTGGGACCCTCGACTCAACATGTGTTTTTCATCAGGCATGGCAGGCGAACGGAGGCGAGTGAGGCTGGTTCACAGAGCCAACAGGAATACAGTGCTATGCAAACATCTCTCATCCTGTTATCCTACTGTTGTTTGCCTCTGCAAGCTAAAGCTTGGGGTCATGTAATGTGGACTGTGGTCATATATATGTTAGCAGTGTTGTCATGCGCACTCTTCTAGCCCATTAAGACCTGAGGCCCATTCTACAAATGCCTTCTAAGTCAGTATAGCAGATGTACAAGCTCGCAGCGTGGCACGAAGCGACATGCTGAGAGCTTGTATATCTGCTATTTTTTAATAGCCAACGCAAACTTCTAAAGTTACACAGACGCTTTCCCAGTTTTAATGTGTTCGTCTTGTACAGAGTTTTATTATATGGGGGGGGGGGGGGGGGGGGGGGGGGCAGAAGCCATTTTACGATGTTCTCTTTGAACATCTCCACAAGCATGTATAAATAGTAAATACTTCTGGTGATTGATTTTGTAACTTCAGGAGAGCCATGGAGTCACCCTGAGCCATACTTTACACACACACACACACACACACACACACACACACACATGTGAAAGAGATGGCACTGACTTTGAAGCACCACTATGGGAAGTGTGGGAAGTGTTCCATGTTGTGTGGGAAGTTGGCGAGCTGACGACTAGATTGTGTGTCTGCATGGTTGCACAGTCAGGAACAAAGGTTGCCTTAACTGTGCACTCATCCCTTTGTTGTCGTCCCCCCCCGTCCCCCCCCAACATACAAACATGACACGAGAGGCAGGGTGGGGGGGGGGGGGGGGGGGGTCACACACACACACACACACACACACACACACACACACACACACACACACACACACACACACACACACACACACACACAACCAATTAGGTTCTAGCCTAGCTTTCAATAGCAAGATTGAGGCAACAAAGTGTGGGGGGGGGGGGGGGGGGGGTGAATTGTTTTGCCCCGGTGAGGAGGACCCTTTGATTTTGACCCACTTTTTCCTGAACGTTTTATTTTAATGAGCCGCGGGTTGCTTGTCTGTCATCATGTAAAGTGCATCATGTAAGTACCAGAGGCACATTCCTCCTTTTTTTTGGTCTGATTCACCCCGCCAGGCAGGCAATCAAGTGATGATTCCAATCCTCTTGATTAGATAGGTACATGGCAAACAAAGGAGGTCACACGCACTTGTGTACAAAGTATTTGTAGGAATACCAAAACGCTCGCCTCAAAACACAGTCGCCTCGGGCGTACACCGCCGGCGTAACTGCTCTGCCTGGTATACCTAAACGTAATCTCAGTAAACTATGCCTAAACAGTTAAGCCTAACATTGTTTCTAATCGTAACCTCTGTAAAACGGTGCCAAAACCTAACCCTATTCCTAAACTTAGCCCCAGTAAAACTATGCCTAACCCGGCCTAAACCTGTTTCTAACCTTATTCTCAGTAAAACAAATACAAGAATACAAGAACCGCCCCACTAATCGGTCGGTGGAAAAAAGAATAATAATAGGTTGAGTGTGTTTTAAGGCGAGGTTAACATTTTTTGAGTGGTGCAAACCACTCCTACAACCAGCTTGCAATGTCCTTGTACTTGTTTGTTTGTTTGTGTGTGTGTCTGTCTGTGTGAGCATGAGTATGTGACTTAATAATAGCAGTAGGGGGCGCCAGAAACAGTGAGAGGGGTAGTGACTCTAATGAGAGAGAGTGAGAGAGAGAGAGAGAGAGGGAGAGAGGGGGGGGGGGGGGGAATTGCACCACTCAGTTCACACGTGTGTGATTTTTGTAGAACATCAGAGATACATTTCAGGATAGGACCCACAACTCTGACACTGTCCCTGAATGGACATAACGGATAACAATGTGGAAATAAGTCCTCTGAAAGGGACTTCTGCCTCAGATTTAAAAACAAAAAGAAGGGGGAGTTTTCATGTTCTCCCCGTGTCCCCTAGGGTAGGTACAGTACCCTCACAAAAAACATGCAGTAATTCTGGTCTCTAAAATACCTCCCCCTGGCCAATAACATGTTCCTTCCACACGCTACGTCCGGCCGGGGAAACTCTCCCCTGTCAGGTGAAAAGAAGCAGCTTGGACTCCTCATGCATAGAAGGAAGCATGAGGGAAGTCCGCTGCCCCCCCCCCCCCCAGGTTGGCAGAGGAAGTGTACAGGATTACAGTAGATAATTGACACTGGGTGAAAAAATGGGTTACAAAATCGTGGGATAAAATTTAAGAAAAACTAAAATGGCCTGGAATTGATGTGGTCTTTGAGGGCTGGAATGGTGCATAGAGTTCTCCCCCCTCCTCCCTTTCCTTTCCTTTTCTTTCTTTTTTTATTAAGTTAGAGATGGGGAAAAAAAGAGATTCCATACTTGGAGGTTTTGTATTCATACAAAACCTCCAAGTATGGAATCTCACAGTCAGGACTGTGATTTCTGTCAAAAAACCTCTGCAACCCATGCGCTGAGTGAGCACTCTTTTCTATTGTGTTAGCTATTCTAAGAATAGTAACCATGTAAATGAAGTTTTACTTGTGTTATACAGTATAGTATAGTATGCAAGGTGGCTAAGATGCCACAAAAGAGCAAATCTTGCAAATGTGCCTCATGCTAGAACTTCCCTTTTTTTCTCTATTGTTTAACCCACTTAATGCATACTTGAACTTAATCTGTTTTCTGTCGGCTCAATAGATTGTTGTTGTTTATAGTGTTTTAGAAACACATCATTAGAGATGCCCAGATGTTTTCTTTCCCTATTCTGATACTCAAAACTTGCGTATCGGTCGATACCGGCGAGTACCGATCCGATACCAGTGTGTAATTAAAATCTAGGACTGTGGTTCTCAAAGTGGGGTCCTGCAGGGACAAATGGGACCATGCTACGGGTCCATTTGGTTCCATTTACCGGTACACTCTCAGACTTATGGTGGTCCTTGAAATGTAATAGTTGGAGAACCCACAGATCAAAATTCAGTAAGAGGATAAAACCGCCATGCAACATCAACTGAAACATTAAAAAACATGACATGTGATAAGTTACGTGGTATCGGTGAGTATGGCAGTCTATGCCATTCCAATAATGCCACATAACTTATCATCACACATCATGATATTTCATCAGCATTTTAGGCACATTATCAGCAGCTTTTCCGATAAGGGTATCGGAACATCTCTACAAGTCATTGTGGGACTTGCCATGCTTGAGGTTCAACATAGGCCTATGTCGAGATAACCAAGAATATACAGTACATATAATAATAGTATACTCTTGCATTTGGGCTTGTTGTTCTCTGCCAATAAGCTTACAGTGTACTTACTGTAGCTATTTCCAGCGCGGTAAACAAGTTCTTGCTGATCTCCTTTACAGTTGCTAACTGCTCATCATGCTGATTCATGCTTTAGAGAATCTCACGCGGATAGTTTTCTTCCAGGAAATAAAACGTCTGGGTCTCCGAGGCTACGCAGATAGTGGATACTAGGTTTTCCATTGTGGCCAATGGAGGTTGTGTTGTGCCATTATTATGTCTTAAGTTTAAGAGTACTGTACTACACTGTATAACAAGGTACATTCACAGTGGCAGTGTTAAGATACATCATGGGGTGTTTCTCACTCGAGGCTATAAATGCATTGTCTATAAAATAACAATGGGCTTAATGTAACTAACTAATGACAGCGGTACTCTGTAATAACTTGGCCAGGACCACAAATCCAACTACAAACTAGAAAAAGTGCCCTTCTGGGCACAGGTCTCCACCAGGATGAGCAGATGTGAATAATTCCAGGCAAAGGTTTTTCCTTGGCCTCTAGGGAGTTGGCATACAAAGTTATCCACAGATCCGTGCAGTTAGAGGTAAAAACAGTTTTCGGCCAGTTATAGCGCCACCTTGAGGCTGAGTTGAAATTGTTCATGTGGCATTTCGTCCTCGGCCTAGTGGGAATGTGGGTGCACAATTTCACGGAAATCACACGATGTGTTCATGATTTGCAGCATTTTGTTTGAAACTGAGCAAGTGGCATTTCTTCCTCAGCCTAGTGGGAATATGCGTGCACAGTTTCATCGCAATCGGACGCTGCGTTGAGGAGTTGTGGCGAATTGTACAAAGCGGGCTACTCCTGAAAACTGTAGGAGCCAATCGTGGCCAATCAGGATGGAATATGAGAAATCAAACAAACCTGTCTTGATCACATGACTATGGAGATCATGTGTACCGATTTGCGTGAAATTTGGATAAAATCTGAAGGAGTAATAATAGAAAATGTGTTTTACATATGTCGGCCTCCTGGTGGCGCTATAAAGAGCAGATGTGAAAAATTCCAGGCAAAGGTTTTTCCTTGGCCTCTAGGGAGTTGGCATACAAAGTTATCCACAGATCCGTGCAGTTAGAGGTAAAAACTGTTTTCGGCCAGTTATAGCGCCACCTTGAGGCTGAGTTGAAATTGTTCATGTGGCATTTCGTCCTCGGCCTAGTGGGAATGTGGGTGCACAATTTCACGGAAATCACGCGATGTCTTCATGATTTGCAGCATTTTGTTTGAAACTGAGCACTCCTGTGAACTTTGGAAGCCAATCTTAACCAATCAGGATGGAGTGTGAGAAATCTGAAAGACCGGTTTCGTTGAATGGCTCTAGAGAGACTGTGTACCAATTTGCGTGATGTTTGGACAAAATCTGTAGGTGTACTGTGCAAAAACTTGTTTTGCACAAAGCGGCCTCTTGGTCGCGCTATAACAGGCCGTTCTGGAAAGTTTGGGGCAGAGGTTCATCGTTGGCATCCAGGGAGTGTGTGTGCAAAATTTGGCATCGACCGGGTTAACGGTGGCCGAGATTAGCTGCTCACGGACACACGGACGGACACACGGACGGACGGAAGGACACACGGACGGACGGAGTGCAAAACATACTCTCCCCCCACTCTCCCCCCAAACCTTCGGCCTGGTGGAGACAATTAGGCCACTTCTAGCTCTTCTAGAGAGTTCTCATTTTGTCAACTTATTTAGATGAGCAATACAAATAACTGAATTAGTTGCAGTCTGTGTATTGTTTGTTCCAAAGCTCATGTTTTGTTACCAGTATGATGATGACATGTGTGTGCCTAGGGCTGGTCACACTGTAAGAATGTAAAAGCTTTCAAATGTCATTCATTGAAATGGGACCATAATTATTTGAAGAAGATTATGCTTATTTAAATGATAGTGTAGATACAAGGTGGTTTCTGCGTGAATGTGTGTGCACTCCATGCGCTTGTGTGTAAGTGAGGTTTGCTCTTTTGTCAGCTGGCCAGCAAATTAATGCCCACACACAGTCACACACACGCACACACACACACACACACGCAGACACAGCTTTATACTCCTCCACAGTCGGACACTGTGATGAGTCACACGTGCCCCATTCTTACACCTTTTGTTCTCATGGTGCCTTTTTGGAAATGATCACACTAACACACACAGCACAGCGCTTCCAGTCAGCGGGGGGGGCGGCAGGGATCCTCCTGCTGCTGCCCTTTGGTCTTGTGGATGCAGAGTCGCTTGCCCTGAAGTAGCATGTTGTTGTTGTGAAACAGTCTGGGGTCTTTTATAATCAAGTTCACAAAAGATGGATTCTTCGCAGTTATTGTTTCTTGTCTTGAACTTTGGGAAGTTGTTCCACTCTTATTACCATAAACTGCCTAGTACGGCAACCTCTTTATGTCAAAAGTGCAGCAAAGAGGGGCATGCGTGTGACATCAGCAACATATTGTCCCCCGCATTCTCATCAAACCAGTGTTGATTTCGTCGACTAACACTATGACGAACTACCTTTTTTCACTGACAAAAATTACATTAAAAATGAAATAAAAACTAAGCCATGATGATTAAAACTATGACTAAATACTGTCTTTTTAATTTATATTTTTTGTCCCACGATTTTGTAACCCATTTTTCACCCCTGTGTGAATCATCCTGTGATGTGATCCTGGGCTCTACACACCCTCCGCCAACCTAGGGAGAGCAACGGACTTAACTCATGCTTCCTTCATGCTTGAGTGTCCAAGTTGCTCCTTTACACCTGACAGGGGGGAGTTTCCCTGGTTGGACGTAGCGCGCGTGGAAGGAACACGTTATTCCAACCAGTTCCTTTCCCCTCCATCAGGCGTCCCGGCTGGCCAGGGGGAGGCAGTTTAGAGACCAGGATTACTGCATGTTTTTGTGAGGGTACCTACCTTAGAGTATATAACTCTATGGTACCTACCCTAGGGGACACGGGGAGAACATGCAAACTCCACACAGAAAGGCCCTTTCCCCACTAAATATACTGTCGATTTTGTCAACAAATAAAAACTAGACTAAAATGTTAGGAAGGGACGCAAGCTTGTAGATCGGCTATTTTCAGCAAGTGTCATTAGGACAGCATCAAGGCCCGCCAAAATACATTTTAGTCGACTAAATCTACAGTTGATTTAGCTAATTTCAGAGCGCAACACCCGAGCACAACCCAGCCACGACATGTCTTTTAGTTCTACTGGATCTCTTCTCCACTATATTCCTCCCTTACTGGTCTTGTTTTTATTTGTCATTTTGTTGAAATTGTTAATATATTTAGTCAAAGGGCGCTTTCACACCGGACATGTTTGGTTCGTTTAAAACGAACCATGGTCCGCTTACCCCTTTGGTTCGGTTGGTGTGAACGTGCATACGAACTCTGGTGCGGATCAAAGAAACGAACCATGGTCCGCTAAAAAAGGCCGGACTCGGTTCGCTTCCAAACGAACCACGGTGCGCTTCGTTACTGGTGTGAATGCATTCGGACTTTATAGAGGACCAAATACAGGACGATAGGTAAAATAGCCGTCGGGCGTCGGCAGTTGTGAGGCTGCATTAATAAGTATAGTTATAAAAGCATGTATTTTTTTACGGGGATCATATGACAGCTGACAGTCTGATTTTAATAGTAGACGCATACAGTATATGTCGAGGCGCAGCGCAGCATACGAGGTTCACTGCATGCGCAAAATGTGCAAGTTATCGACATGGAATGGTGTACGGTATGGCACACGATGTAAGCTTGTAGATCTGTTTATTTTAAGCATGCGCCGGCCGCCGCCACGCAAAGTTATGACAAAGCATGCGAATCTGCGATGCATGAGTCTTCATGCGAGTTTCTCTTTCAACTCGTGTCCCCTCCTTTTTGTGTGTGTGTGTGTGTGTGGGCGCGTGGGCGCGCACGCACATGAGGGGACTGGGGGAGAGACCCATATATTTATATGGGAGAGACGCAGAGACAGAGAAATATTTAAAATCATCCATGTCGCGCAGGCCGCAGGTATCGAGAAAAAGCCAATGTTAAATAAGCTATACACAGGTGGTCCCAAATGATTAATTGATTACATCACTATAGCAAAAGACGTAAAACTAGGTCAACTCAATTAGCTGCAGCGGAGCTGTTCTGACTTGAAGCTCAATAACCAACTGACCAAACCATAAGATGACATGGAAATGCCCGCCGCGGCGCCGATTTGATGCGCAGAAATAACATGGGTGAAGGTGCACACATGGAAGAAAAGTCCTTTTTATCGGGGATACCTTGTTGTAGGCTATACGTCTCCGTGAATGTATGCATCAGCATTCAGCAGCAAGCACATTATTGTTCAAACACCTGCTCCTCTGTTCATCTGTTGCTCTTATTTGGCTAATAAAATAATTAATAAGAATGAATGCAATAGCAAGTTGTTGCTGCCTGTCATGTTGCTGTTCTCTTCTCTCTCTGTGTGACTGAAGGTTGCCCCAAAAATTGTAGACAGTGATTTCCCCTCATGTTCTTTTCCCCCTCACTATTTGGTTCGCTTAACATGTCCACGTGTCATTTGTTTACATATTTGGTACGCTTTACAAAGTCCAGTGTGAACACCAAACGGACCAAAATCAAAATGCAAATATTTCGGCCCAGGCCGTGGCGTAACGGTCTGGGCACCTGACTGGTAATCCAGTCGCAGTGTGCCGCGGGTTCGACTCCCGAGCCCGACACGGCCTTTACTGCATGTCATCCCCCCATCTCTCTCCCGTTTCCTGTCAGCCTACTGTCTGTCCCTTCAAAAATCAATAAAAGGCGTAAGCCGCAAAGAAATATCTTAAAAAAAAAAAAAAAAAAAAAAAATGCAAATATTTGGTCCTTGGTCCTTGATCCGGACCTTCTAAGCGAACTTTGGGTGTGAAAGCGCCCTTAGTCATCATGGCTTTGTTTTTAATTTCATTTTCGTCAGTGAAAAAGTTTGGGTGGTGTCAGATTATTGTTTGCTTTGTTGTGGCTGTGGGTGTCACTCACTTTGAAGTAGTAGTTTGACAGAATGAATGAGGGCTCCAACTAGAGTCTTCTTGAGGGGACAATGACAATTGGGTTCCATTGACATCAACCACTTGTTCTCTTCCCTCAAGGTATAGGATTCCATCCAGTTTACAGATGTGTTATCAAATCGCCTTCGGCTACGATTGACAGTGTCAAACGCCTTTTGGAAGCCCAGCATGACGTACTGAAGTATCTGTCTACTTTGTGTTTGATGTGTGTCAGTCAAATAAAATACAGTAGGCACTATAGGCAGGTGCACAGTGGAAACAGCGGTTTTCGTTCTGTGAGGTAGCTGCTGATCCCTTTGCAAATGAATCTCTCTATAAGCATTGAGATGGAACAACGGATGAAAGGATGGAAACAGGGTGCTAGCTAGGAAACAGCCCGGTTCTAATTTGTTTCCTTTTTTGGGAGGGATCACTCTCGCTACTCACTGGAATGTTGGACACGTGTCCTGCATTGGCTATCAAGTGATGACACTGCTAGAACCCTTATGTACTGCTGCATTCACTTGTCAATTCAATTCAATGTTTATTTCAGACCCAGGGAGGTGTGCAAACATGTGCAGTTGTGCACCAATGGTTCCACAGTCTGAGAAAGAAAAACACCTGACCAAACCATGTCAGGGTCCGTTTCTTTTTGACAGTGAGGATGTCATTTACTGACTTGGATGCCCTACACGTGAACGTGAACCTGTACATATGAGATTACATAGCACACACAGCAGAGCAGAAACAAGCCAAATCTGGCTTGCACTGGAGCTTCGTGGAGCTCTCAGCAGAAGTAAAGCCTCTTGCAGTCATTATAGGCCACTGTGAGTCGTCTGATGCTGCCTTGCCTGTAGCGGCTTGTTTCCAGCCGTGTACAGAAGGATCTAAGAAAGATATCTTCACAGGTGCTGCAGCACGTATGCTGAATTTGTGACACAGCATATTTTCGCTTGGGCCATACAGCTTCTGACGCCGTCTATAGATGTCCTTGTCATCCGAAAGGCCATTTTGGAGCTAATATGGCCCAAATGTTATCCTTGTGTGGCCGAAGAAGGTCACGTGATTGAAAGCTTGCATTAGCCTCAGATGAATGTCTGTGGCTGCTGTTTGTTTCATTGTCGACACCAGCCTAAGGCATGGGGAGCACTCTGCCCGTGTGTCCATCTGTCTGTGTGTCCGTCCGTCCGTGTGTCCGTCCGTGTGTCCATCCGTCCGTCCGTGTACAGCTAATCTCCGACACCGTTGGCCTGGCCGATTCCAAACCGATTCCTCCCTGGATGCCAACGACAAATCTCTACCCCAATTTTTCCACAAGGGCCTGTTATAGCACCACCATGAGACCAATTTTTTCGTACACATTTTATCCATACATCACGCAAATCGGTATACACTACCTCTATTGTAGTTTGTAATATTTATTTGTTTCGTCCAAAATATTGTGTTTATTGTCATGATTTGTCACGATCCGAGTTGGCTTTGTCCGAGGCTTACAGATCTTTAAATAAATACTTTTTGAAACGTCTATGGGGAAAAATGCATGGGAAATTATTTTCCAGGCCGCTCGTCGTCATGAAAGGGGGCAGGACTGCGACACTCTATAGTCAATGTGATCAATTTCTCATATTTCATCCTGATTGGCTACGATGGGCTTCCAAAGTTTTCAGGAGTGGCCCGTTTTGTACAAAATGCCGCAAATCATGAACACAGCATCTGCTTGCGGTGAAACAGTGCATGCTTATTCCCACTAGGCTGAGGAAGAAATGCCACTGGCAATTTTTCCAAAAAACGCTCCAATCCTGGTGGAGTCAGGTGGAGCCACCTGTGCCGCAGTGTTTTTTTAGTTGACTGAAACTACAGTTGATTTAGTCGACTAAAAGGTATTTGTACGGGCCATGATGCAGACTGTTTTTACACTGAAAATAGCCGATCTACAAGCTTGTAGATCTTGTAGATCAGTAAGTGTAAAATGACTTATACTGGATCTCTTGTCCACTATAGTCCCTTCCTACCATTTTAGTCTAATATTTCTTTGTTGGCAAAATTGTATATATTTAGTCTTAGTTTTAGTCATCATAGCTGAGTTTTATTTAGTTTCCATTTAGTTTTCATCAGTGGAAAAAGGTAGTCAACGGTCGAACATTTTTCGTCTCAGTTTTAGTCGACGAAATCAACACTGCCCCGAGGGGCACTTTTTCTAGTTTCATACGGTTCTATTCTGGTCTAGCACCTCATCTACGCTTTTAGTTAATGGATGAGCTGTATATCTTTCCCCTGAAAATGTCTTTATCATGCAATTATTCATAATAAAAAAAGAGGCAAGATGTTTTCACTGGTATTGCTTTCAGCCCTTGGAAGAGATCTAAATGGCTGCAGTTCATTGTTGACAGTGAAGTCCTCTCATCAGCCACTGCCTCCTGAGTCACATTGTGGAGCAGCAACATAATGGCTTTTAAGAATAAGAACAGTGTAGACAGCGCTCCTATATGCAGATATGTCCCACCCCCACACGTGAACCTCAGGGCAACGCTGAAGAGGAAACAGCAGTCTATATGTGTCCTGTAACTACAGATGAGTGGAGTGGAGTCTTCTGTTTAACATCCATATTATACTGTAATGCATTGGTTCTCAAAGTGGGGTCCTTGAGGCGTGTGTGTGTGTGTGTGTAATTAATTATATGTACAATATACAAAAAATAATTAAAAGATGTATTTCCCGGCCCCCCTTTGCAGATATCCAGGAGTGTTACGAGGTGACGTTACAATCAAACACGGAACTTGGTGTTGTGAAGGAAGAGGACATCGCACAGAATGCGTCGGAGGTATAGTAGGATCACTTTGCTTCATATCGACAGATGAGAAAATATGTTAAATGTGAATACAGTGAGAATAAAACTATGTTTGTCACAAGAATGCTGGGAGGCATTCTCCCCGTGTCCCCTAGGGTAGGTACTCTCACAAAATGGAGACTGAATCTCCGGTTCAGTCTATATCCTTTTATTACTCTATGGGTAGAACACAGCTGAGAACACTGACATGACCACATTTGGAGCGACACCCATCTGCACTGTTATTGGTTAGCGAAACACAAGGTTCACTCCCACTCCTATATGCCACATTTCCTTTGCTTTTAAACTCCTGCTAGCCTCCCAGGGGCCTTGACTAGTCTGATGACTAGTCTGATGACGTCAACTAGACCTTTGATTAGTACAATTCTTTAACTCATTATAACTATAGGTAACCACTTTAAATCATTATTTTATACTTTGTTCTTTGGCTATTCAGAAATAGCAGATATACAAGCTCATAGCTTTGATCTACTGATTTGGAAAAATCATGAAGATTATTTTCTTTGATTCTCACAGTCCCTAGAGAAGCAAACATTATTTTGCGATGGGAGTCGATCCGCAGCCAAATATGTGGTTACATTTCTACTAATTTGGGTCCTTGTGTCTTTATTAGATTATTAACTTTGTCTGGTTTTTGGTAAAGGACATCAAAACAATTTCCTTAAGCATTCCTCTGGCCTCTGGCTAATAGCAGGTACACCATAGAGCCCCCAGTGGCAGTTGCTCAGTGGCGTTTTGAAGCACCCGGAAGAACCGTCTACTTCCGCATTTTTTCGAGTTGGACAGCAACATTTGGTGTCCAAATTGCAGAAGTGCAAACGAGCTCTACAATTTACAATTTACAATTTAGGCATTTAGCAGACGCTCTTAATCCAGAGCGACTTACAATAAGCAAGAACAAAAGCATGGGAATACATCACATAAAAGCATTTATCATGAAACATGCGTAAGCTAAGAAAGTAACAGTGGAATATCTATATTATGAGACTATACATATAAACTATATATATATACTACTATGCTATACATATGTACTATGGCGTGCTATGACTATATACAATGCAATTATAGTGCTGTCTACATAACATGCTATAAGTCTGTATCAGATGCTATCTAAGTCTACAGAAATGCTATCTAAGGGGGTAGGGTAAGTGCTATGGGCCATGATGGAGTCTAAAAAGGTGGGTTTTCAGACTACGGCGGAAGATTGGGAGTGACTGCAATGGGAAGTGCATTCCACAGTTTTGGAGCCAGAAGGGAGAAGAGTTTGGGACGTGTGGAGCGTTGTCCCGGCGTTTTTAGTGAGGGTACTTCCAGCTTCCCTGCGTTGGCTGATCTGAGTGCGCGGGAGGGTTTGTAGGGTTCAATCATACTTGCAAGATATGGGGGAGCCATACCTTTGGTTGCCTTGAATGCCAGCATCAGAGTTTTGTATTCTGTGCGGGCAGCGACCGGGAGCCAGTGGAGGGAGCGGAGCAGGGGGGAGACATGTGAGAATTTTGTCTGGTTGAAGACCAAGCGAGCTGCGGCATTTTGGATCAGCTGGAGAGGCTTAAGTGCACATGCTGTTGCTGCTCTCAATGTTAAAGCCCAGATGCACGGGTTTCCTCGTCATAACTCCACTGGTCCGCCTGCAGTCCCCACTCTTACCACTAGGGCCGAGCGCCTCAACGTTGGAGAGCTTCACTGGGGGCTTGAGGTACACACTGTCCTGTGCTCTCATTGGCTGTAGCACGGATCTGCTCTCAGTGCCCTCATGCTCTCATTGGCTGTATAGCATTGATCTGCTCTCAGTGCTGGTCAGTGCTGGTCGCAATTCCCGTAAATATCAAACAAG
Organism: Protomyctophum parallelum; assembly: GCF_964188405.1. NCBI lineage: Eukaryota > Metazoa > Chordata > Actinopteri > Myctophiformes > Myctophidae > Protomyctophum > Protomyctophum parallelum. The sequence goes on along the minus strand of NC_139711.1, from coordinate 19,086,411 downwards.
TTCTGGGAACTTTTCACACGGAGCGAACAAAACCCCATCTTGCCCAGATCAGGGGATTTACTGTGTAAAAATAGGTCGGTGACAGCATAATCGGGGCAAAAATCTTGCAGTGTGAACTGGCCATAATGTTAATGAAATGAATCTCTGGCTGAGCCCATTAAGTGAATGTGAATGTTCTCTCTGGCTTGGTTTTAGCACCAGGATTAGAAAAGCAATATCTTCAATATCTTAACTAAATTGAGATGTGTGCTTTAAGTGAAAGGATGTTTTTAATATAATGGGACATAGGGGGCACGGTGGCACAGTTGGTCGCCTCACAGCTAGAAGGTCCTGGGTTTGATTCCTGCTCGGGACGCTGTGGGCGCTGGCAGTGTGTTTACTCCTCCGCGTCATCAGTTCCCATACCCGAAGGCGGGGTTGGCGAAAGGGCCTTTCTGTGTGGAGTTTGCATGTTCTCCCCGTGTCCCCTAGGGTAGGTACCCTCACAAAAAACATGCAGTAATCCTGGTCACTAAACTGCCTCCCCCTGGCCAGCCGGGGCACCTGATGGAGGGAAAGGAACTGGTTGGAATAACGTGTTCCTTCCACACGCTACGTCCAACCAGGGAAACTCCCCCTGTCAGGTGTAAAGGAGCAACTTGGACACTCAGGCATGAAGGAAGCATGAGTTCAAGTCCGTTGCTCTCCCCTTGTCCCCCATATATGGGGACTAGGTTGGTGGAGGGTGTGTAGAGCCCAGGATCACATTAGATGATTGACACAGGGGTGAAAAATGGGTTACAAAATCGTGGGATAAAAAATATATAAAAAAAATATATATATAATGGGACATAATAAATCAATCTTGGGCATTCGATAAAAAAGGCCTGACATGTTAATTTAGAAAAAGAAAAAAACTCTTAACTCTTTTTTTTTTTAAGATATCTTTTTTCGGCTTACGCCTTTTATTGGTTTTTGAAGGGACAGACAGTAGGCTGACAGGAAACGGGAGAGAGATGGGGGATGACATGCAGTAAAGGCCGTGTCGGGCTCGGGAGTCGAACCCGCGGCACACTGCGACTGGATTACCAGTCGGGTGCCCAGACGGTTACGCCACCGCCTGGGCAAACTCTTAACTCTTAACCCTTAACTCCTCACTCGGGCAATCACATAATGGCTATGTGTTTTACAGTCAATTATTTATCGGTTAAGTCAGAAAAGTGTTATTTATGGGCATCTCAATTATACATGTGTGACGTCTGGGATTTAAACCCTGGTCTCCCGTGTGCAAAACCAACATCTTATCCACCACTAGCCTAAAGGGGGATCCCCCCTTGGCTGGGGGAGATATTATAGGCATCCGGCAGAGACTATAATGAGCCACTCTGCTACACATGATGCATAAGTTACTGTAATAATAGGGGAGCTGTCATTTACCAGAATGAGTGGAGCCTTTTAATGCATAAGATTGTGCTCCCATGTAAAGCTGGATGAAGATTGTGTGGAGCTCATCAGGACGAAAGATGAACAATCTATTTTGTGATTGTGGGGTGCCAGGAAACAGGAAGTGCTTACAGCAAATGATGCCAGTTTGTCAGTTGTCACCTCTCAGGCATTGGCTTAATCAGTTGATATTTTCAAAGCGCAATGCGCCTTTCGCCGAGTTGACTCTCTGTTCAATGCGCCTGACGCCGAGTTGACTCTCTGTTCAATGCGCCTGACGCCGAGTTGACTCTCTGTTCATTGCGCCTGACGCCGAGTTGACTCTGTTCAATGCGCCTGACGCCGAGTTGACTCTCTGTTCAATGCGCCTGATGCCGAGTTGACTCTCTGTTCAATGCGCCTGACGCCGAGTTGACTCTCTGTTCAATGTGCCTGACGCCGAGTTGACTCTCTGTTCAATGCGCCTGACGCCGAGTTGACTCTCTTTTCAATGCGCCTGACGCCGAGTTGACTCTCTGTTCAATATGCCTGACGCCGAGTTGACTCTCTGTTCAATGCGCCTGACGCCGAGTTGACTCTCTTTTCAATGCGCCTGACGCCGAGTTGACTCTCTGTTCAATGCGCCTGACGCCGAGTTGACTCTCTGTTCAATGTGCCTGACGCCGCGTTGACTCTCTGTTCAATACGCCTGACGCCGAGTTGACTCTCTGTTCAATGCGCCTGACGCCGAGTTGACTCTCTGTTGACTCTCTGAGCTGCAATGAAAACAGGCAAAACAGTGACATCTGCTGGCAAATCCTATTGACATACATGGGATTTGCTGGCTCACAAACAGCAGGAAAATCGGAGCACTTGTTTGAGCCAGAAAACACCAGACCACAGAAAATCTATACTGAATGTTAAAAGTTCAGGTTTTGTGGGTGCAATTGAGCTCAGAAAAAAAAAAAAGTCACAATCCCTTGAACCCTTATTTTAACCAAAGAAAATCACTTACCACCATACCTTTTGTAAGTAAAACCTTTGAGTACTTGTTCCACCGCTGCCATACAGTACACTGAGAGCGTGGTTGGATCTTTTCCCCCTTGTGGCCCTGAGTCCCCCTCCCAGCGTTTCTGTGATCCACCCCTGGCTATAGCTACTAATTCAGGGCCGTGTGGCTCGTGATCCTTCCCCCCTCCCTGCCCACGGCCCACAGCTGCTTGTGACGGCCCATGGGGCACAGCCATGGCTTATAGGAGGCGGTATAGTCGCAATGGAAAGCAAGAGGCAGATCGAGGTAGGGATAGAGCTATAGAAACAGAGAAAGAGAGAGAGAGAGAGAGAGAGAGAGAGAGAGAGAGAGAGAGAGTGCTACTTAATGGATGCCCAGTGAGGTCCTCATCAGTATTCAAGTCATGCTGTCACCTGAGTCGAAGATGGGATGGAAATTAAATGAGTCTGCAAATTCCCCGATTTGGTGCAGAGTAGCAGGTGAGAGTAAAGCATGGCTACTTTATAGAAGAAGGGATGATAAGCCATGAGCCAATAATGGCTCATGGCTCAGTTTGTCATCGTCCGGATGTCATGTTTGGCTGTGTCCTGACTGTACTGTAATTATAATAACTAGTTGTAGTAGAGCCTATGTAGTCATAATGCATTTTTCAACACTTAACAGACAGAACTCTACATTCATTGTAAATGTTATACAGTATGTGTGTTAGTTTTAGTGCATCTCTGCGTGCGTGCGTGCGTGCGTGCGTGTCCGAGCACCGACAGCTGCAACACCTAAAGTGGCCAGTAGAGTACAGCACAGAGTGAAGTGGCACATAGTACACTACAGTACGAGCCCTGGGTGCGTTCCTGGGGGTCTGGATGTTCCGGGGACCCCCACACAGACCCCCCGGGGACCCCCCACACAGACCCCCCCGGTGACCCCCACACAGACCCCCCCGGTGACCCCCACACGGTAACTCTGTCATTTCTCCAAGATGTTTGCATAGTACATGCAGTACAGAGCACAGTGCAGTACAGTAACTATCACAATAAATGTATAGTTGCACCGCTCAGTTCACACAGGTGTGATTTATTTTGTAAGGCTTCCTTGAGACAATGTAGCAGCATAGGTAATACATTAATAATAATAATAATAATAATAATAATAATAGTGAAGAGACAAACGTAAGAGAGAGAGAGAAAAACAAGAGCAATTTTTTTTGCAATTTATACACACAGAAAATGAAAATGGATAGCAATGTACAGTACATACAGTATTTACACCATCAGCATTCATCAGTAGTTGCTACAGCACCTCAACAACACCACAGTACCTTCTATATTCAGGACCTCAGAGGAAACAAGACCTTTTTTGTGTTATACTTTTAGCTGTAAGTTCTTACGTGCTGTTTACATTTCGGACTAATAAAGTATTCAATCAATCAATCAATCAATCAGTATATGTGAATGCTACAGTAGCTGCCCTGCACCAATAGACAGAGTAGGTAGTTGAGGGGGGGATTCAGGTCAGCCAGGTAGTGCCAGTTGACTGTCAGCACTTGCATTTGGGACCGGAGCCATCACAGCAAAACTCACTTGGACCCCCCCCCTCCTCCATGCTGCTGTCAAATCCCTTATAAGCCCTAAACCACAGTTGCGGTGAAGAGGCCGCCTTTGACACTTGACAAGGATCTGATTATGATCGTGTGTGTGAGAGAATCCACAGTGACCCAAGCCTGTTTTTCACCTCCAGCTCTGCTGCTATAGTAGTGTGGGTGTGGCCAATCAGGGTGCCTGGTGGTGTGCACAACACACACACATACACGGGCATGCGCGAGCGTGCACTCGCACACACTTAGGCTTACGTACTGCAATGCACAGTATGTGTTGACATAAACACACACACACACACACCTCCTGTTCCTCAAGCTGAGATGGAGGCAAGCTCTTTATAGTTCCATTGCAAGGTATTGCAACCAAAGGAGAGGGTATAAAACTCTTGTCATGAAAACAAAACAGAACGCTGAGGCCTTTTTCTTTTGTCAGCCAGAAGCTTTTTGTTTGTTCCCTGTTAATCCTATAACTTTGAGTCTGTGATGAGGCCAGCTGCTCTAAAGGCTGCCCTCTGCTGTCCGTGAAAGGCCTCTGTGTGGTATTAAAGGAGAATTCAATACTAAAAGGCTTTCTTACCTTTCTTTGTAGTCGTTACGTCCCCACCAAAGAGGTCCAGGTGTTTTTTTGTGCAAAAACTCCTTATTCCGCTATTTCCCCTACCATAAGCCCTCAATGAATTGCATTGCATTCAATGGGAATTGAATGGGGCTATGGGGTGTTGTGCTAATTTGCTTATTTCCATCGAAATAAGTAGTAAAGTGTGCCGCTTGGGTTATTATTTACATTATGAAGAGAGGATATATACAAAAAAAAGCGATGGTAATAAGCGAATTAGCACAACACCCCATAGCCCCATTCAATTCCCATTCAATTCAATGCAATTCATTTAGGGCTTATGGTAGGGGAAATAGCCAATAAGGAGCTTTTGCACAAAATAACACCTGGACCTCTTTGATGGGGACGTAACAACTACAAATAAAGGTAAGAAAGCCTTTTAGTATGGAATTCTCCTTTAAACTGTGGAAAACAACTCCATGGCTCTCAGGTACAGTAGGCACGTATCTCATGCACTTCTGTGACACACTTGAGCTGAAGCTGGCTATTTCTCTCACTGTAAGGTGACGTAACCTTTAACCAGGCCGCGGCTACTTTGAATCAAAGTTTAATTCAACTTAAAAAAATACATTTATTTTTGCCGTTTAGGCTTTGTTAACAAGAATGCAAAGGGCAAATATGACATAACAACTTAAATATCCTGCAAAAGCCTATTAGTGACCAATTAATCAAAACTAACGATATGACCAAAACAGGCCATATCTTTGTCACGCACAACCATACTGTAGCTTATCACAACCATACTGTAGCTTATCACAACCATACTGTAGCTTATCACAACCATACTGTAGCTTATCACAACCATACTGTAGCTTATCATGCTTCTTGCCCTCACACCTATCACAACCATACTGTAGCTTATCATGCTTCTTGCCCTCACCTATCACAACCATACTGTAGCTTATCACAACCATACTGTAGCTTATCATGCTTCTTGCCCTCACCTATCACAACCATACTGTAGCTTATCACAACCATACTGTAGCTTATCATGCTTCTTGCCCTCACCTATCACAACCATACTGTAGCTTATCACAACCATACTGTAGCTTATCACAACCATACTGTAGCTTATCACAACCATACAGTAGCTTATCATGCTTCTTGCCCTCACACCTATCACAACCATACTGTAGCTTATCATGCTTCTTGCCCTCACCTATCACAACCATACTGTAGCTTATCACAACCATACAGTAGCTTATCATGCTTCTTGCCCTCACCTATCACAACCATACTGTAGCTTATCACAACCATACAGTAGCTTATCATGCTTCTTGCCCTCACCTATCACAACCATACTGTAGCTTATCACAACCATACAGTAGCTTATCATGCTTCTTGCCCTCACCTATCACAACCATACTGTAGCTTATCACAACCATACAGTAGCTTATCATGCTTCTTGCCCTCACCTATCACAACCATACTGTAGCTTATCACAACCATACAGTAGCTTATCATGCTTCTTGCCCTCACCTATCACAACCATACTGTAGCTTATCACAACCATACAGTAGCTTATCATGCTTCTTGCCCTCACCTATCACAACCATACTGTAGCTTATCACAACCATACAGTAGCTTATCATGCTTCTTGCCCTCACCTATCACAACCATACTGTAGCTTATCACAACAATTTACAATTTACAATTTAGGCATTTAGCAGACGCTCTTAATCCAGAGCGACTTACATTTAAGCAAGAACAAAAGCATGGGAATACATCACATAAAAGCATTTATCATGAGACATGCGTAAGCTAAGAAGGTAACAGTGGAATATCTATATGATGAAACTATACATACACTATACATAATAAACTTTACATATTCACTACTATGCTATACATATGTACTATGGCGTGCTATGACTATATACAATACAATTATAGTGCTGTCTACATAACATGCTATAAGTCTGTGTCAAATGCCATCCAAGCCAACAGAAATGCCATCCAAGGGGTTAGGGTAAGTGCTATGGGCCATGATGGAGTCTGAAAAGGTGGGTTTTCAGGCCACGGCGGAAGATTGGGAGTGATGCTGCAGTTCTGACTGCAATGGGAAGTGCATTCCACAGTTTTGGAGCCATACAGTAGCTTATCATGCTTCTTGCCCTCACACCTATCACAACCATACAGTAGCTTATCATGCTTCTTGCCCTCACACCTATCACAACCATACTGTAGCTTATCACAACCATACAGTAGCTTATCATGCTTCTTGCCCTCACCTATCACAACCATACTGTAGCTTATCACAACCATACAGTAGCTTATCATGCTTCTTGCCCTCACACCTACGTTGCATGCCGATCCCACTCAACACCATTATTTTGTCTGATGTCACGGCGGCACGGTTTGTTTGGGTCTGAAGCCATTCTGTCACACTCACAGCATATTAATTTAAAGGTGCTGTAGTGATTGTGTTGTTAAAATGAGTGTTAATTAGCTCTAGGGCCCTAGCCTCGATGACCTTGCAGACTCAAAGGCTAAAATGCAATTTAGATAGTTAGATAGACAGATGGGCAGGTCATTGTTGGCCTGGCATCCTATAGTGTGTATACAGTAGTTTCAATGTACAGATTATTGATTCTTTAGATATTAGGCTGATGCTCTGTTCTTGATTTTCCTATGGTCCTAGATGACTATTTCTCTCCATTTCGTGCATTATCTCGTGTTTTCCTTGCTTACTGTAAGTCTCTCTGGGCTAAGAGCGTCAGCTAAATAGTAATAATTGCTAGAATGTTTGTTCAGTAGCAGACACCTACCAATCTCTCAAAAACATACATTTTAGGATAATGGGATAAACGAGTGAAATTTTAAGTGAGGGAACAAAATTAGAATCAAATTGAAGCTCAGAGGGGCACGGTGGCACAGTTGGTAGTGCTGTCGCCTCACAGCTAGAAGGTCCTGGGTTCGATTCCAGCTCGGGACGCTGTGAGTGCTGGCGGCGTGTCTCCTCCTCCGCGTCATCAGTGTCCATACCCGAAAGGGCCTTTCTGTGTGAAGTTTGCATGTTCTCCCCGTGTCCCCTAGGGTAGGTACCCTCACAAAAAACATACAGTAATCCTGGTCTCTAAACTGCCTCCCCTGGCCAGCCGGGGCGCCTGATGGAGGGGAAAGGAACTGGTTGGAATAACGTGTTCCTTCCACGCGCTACTTCCAACCAGAGAAACTCCCCCTGTCAGGTTTAAAGGAGCAACTTGGACACTCAGACATGAAGGAAGCATGAATTCAAGTCCGTTGCTCTCCCCATGTCCCCTATATATGGGGACTAGGTTGGCGGAGGGTGTGTAGAACCCAGGATCACATTCAATAATTGACACAGGGGTGAAAATGGGTTACAAAATCGTGGGATAAAAAAGGTGCCTATTCAAAAAATAAATTTGAAGCTCAGGCTTTCCTGATTGGATGACATTGGTGATCCCCCTGTAAATTTTTTCTTTTGCTAAAGAGCTGGAAAGATGTGGAGACCCTTGTTACTGAACACAATCTCTGAATGCTATATAGACTCTGGAACTACACCTCCCGAAATCCGGGAACGGAAGCTTCCATTTCCATTCACGAACATATATTTTAAGTGTAAATGTAAATCTTTATATTTTATTCAGTGGTGTGCACAGACATTTAGAGGGGCAGGTGCTCAAGGGAAAAAAGGGCACCTTGTGCAACTCGTGGAACCGGCCGGTTGCCTTAACCCATTTTGAGCGGGAACCCCTTTTGGTGTTTTAAAGCATTATGTTATACTTTAGCTCTTGAAAAATAGCAAATCTACAAGCTCATAACTTGTAGGTCTGCTATTTTAGAAATATCGTGAAAATGTGCCTCAAATCTTTGAATATATATTATTACAGAGTGAACATTTTAACTAAAATCTTTGCTTCTGGGGAGGTCCCTGGAACAACATATTTTCAGATGGGACGGAGGCATATTACATATAATTTGAAATGAAATATTGAGCACTACTGATACAGAAATGACGTCAGGCCTAAATGGGTGTGAGATTTATAGATTTTGTGGCATAAATAATATATTAGAAGCTTTGTTTTTATCAAGAATTGATCAACCATGGTCCACATTCTGTACGCTGTACAAAAAGAAAAAGAAAAAAAAACTTGTATTATTTTTTCAAAAGGGTACATTGCTGTCCAGAGGGCAAGGCTGGGTGGTGCTCTAGCACCCCCTAGTGTCTATCTGTGCACGCCACTGATTTGTTATCAGGATATAGAGCTTAACCCAATCTGGGTGAGAACCCCTTATGGTGTCGCATTATGTTATGCTTTAGCTATTTAAAAATGGCAGATCTACAAGCTCATAGCGCGGCACTCGGTGCCGCGCTATGAGCTTGTAGGTCTGCTATTTTTGAAAAATCGTGAAAATGTGGCACAAATTTGGAATATATATATTCTTTCAGCGCGAACGTTTTTAACTGAAATCTTTGCTTTTGGAAGGTCCCTTGAACAACATATTTTCAGATGGGGGTCGGCAGCCAATTACATATATATATTTGGGGGTCCTTGAAAATGTTTGAGAACCACTGACATAGAAACATGGGTTTTTCTGAAAACTGTCAGGATTTAGAAGACATTTTTTTAATTCCGACGTCGGGCCTAAACCAAAAGAGTTTGTGTCTTAACAGGAGGAACAGGAGGAGGGTGTGTTGCGGGTTCGAGTGACGAGCCGGAAGAGCCCTCACAAGGTGGAGCAGGTGTCCTGCCTCGTCAGCCGCTCCCATGTCGACGTGCCACAGGTGAGTAAAGAACACAGACGACGCCGTCATGGCAGTGTTGATTTTGACACTGAAACTTTCAGTGCAACACCTGAGCGCAACCAAACAGAAAATGACTTTCTTTTGCAAAAAAAAAAAATGTATTGATTTGATTGATTTGTTGTAATGACCAAAACAAATAAACTCTTACTTGGTTCTACTGGATCTCTTCTCCAGCCCCTTCCTAACATTTTAGCTTTTTGTTGTCCGATTTTCATTTAGTTGTCAGTCACAAAAGGTACATTTTTCATTGTAGTTTTCGTAGACGGGGCAGTGCCACTTAGCGCCCAGCGCAAAGTACTTTTATACACATCTTCTGCATAGGCGGAGCTTGAAGTTGACGCTGGGGGGTGCGACTGCTTGGCCAACGACACCTGCGATTTTTTTAACCTTTATTTTATTATTTTAGCGTTTTTACAATGCCCTAACCCCTAAAAATGAGTTATTTAGGTAGTACAGCAGCTCACACACATGCACTACAGCCGTACAGCGAGTCATCATATCATGATAAGAGAGATGATTACAAACTACAGTCAGAAGCCAGAAGGTATTAAAGTTCAGGGGGTGCAGTGCACCCCCTGAACCCCCCCAAGCTCCGCCCATGATCTTCTGCCCGGCGCAGTGCCACTTAGCGCCCAGCGCAAAGTACTTTTATACACATCTTCTGCCCGGCGCAGTGCCACTTAGCGCCCAGCGCAAGGTACATTCGCTATCGTATCCCCAACGTACACAACGTCTTGTGCCCGTGTTGTCGAGATACCAAATGATCTTGTGGGTGCACGCACGGGCAGAACGGAACGCACTGGCATTGGCATGGAGCTTTTGGACTAGGGGATGAGTGAGAGACATCAGGACTTCTGTAGAGATTTCACCGTCTGTCCACTCCGCTGTAGTGCTGACAACGATGTGACATTATTCCGGTAGTGTCTCAGCCCTGCGGTCGCTTCTTGCCTTTAAGGCGTCTTACTGGTATATAAGAACCTAACTGAGAATGAGAATTGTGTATGAATATGAAGTTGATATGTCAAGATGTCACGGATATAAATTGGCATTACTGCAGATCAGACGGCACAACGTACGCATGGCGGCGTCAAGCCTTTCATCAGTGTTGTTACCTTTCCGTGCTGGTATATTCTCTGATAGAGATTTATTGTAAAGTAACTATGCACCCGGTGAGAACGCTCGGTAAGATCGAAACGAGTTGTAGTCGTGCTTGCTTCCTTGACGTAAAGATATCGCAGATGTCTGCTGTGCGTGAGACATTAGTCTATAGTGATTCTGACAGCAGTGAAGGCCATGCATGCACTGCGTTTGGACACCTCTTGTGTCATTGTGATGTTATGGTTAGCAAAGACATTTAGTTGTTCCCCGCATCTCCTGCCTGACATCATTATATCAAATTATTGAGGCTCCTCGCATAGATTGTAAGCTCAAGTGTCAACAGTACTTTGGTTTCTTCGCTAGAAAAGCGATCTGTGCGTCTCCGCCACCTAAATATGTGGTGTGCAGCTCGTTCTTAAAGTTGATGCCAGTGAACAATTTGATTGGTTTAATTAATGTAATGCCCAGAACACACCTGTGACTATTTCAGGGTGTGTTGCACATGGCACTAACACATTGCGCCAATGTAATGCGCCCTGTAGATAGTAAAAATGGCGTGGACAAACCACCAAGACGCAAGTTAAGATGGGGACCATAGTCTTTATTTATTTTTTGTCTTTTTGAGTGGTGCCACGCCACTCCAAGGAACAGCAATGTCCGTGTTAATCTGTGTGACTATGTGTGTGACTATGAGTACCAGTAGGGGCAAAAGTGGAGCTGTTGGTGCCAGAAACAGAGAGAGAGATAGTGCTGCACTGTTGCCTGCTAATGAGAGAGAGGGGGCGGGAGGGGAGAGGGGAGTTGCACCACTCAGTTCACACGGGTGTGATTTTTTTTTCTCTGACCAGTGATGACCATAATGATTACTAATGAACAAATAAATATACATTTCTCTCTGCCTATACTTAGGGGGGGGGGGGGCTTTGCTTCATCTGGCATTAGAGGGTTTTCATTAAGCTGCAGTGACCTTTGCAAGCATTCCAATAATGGAGTGACGTGTGGCGCGTCACACCGAATAGCAGTCCGAGGCATCGCAGTCAGG